>NC_137054.1:3237322-3477322 GCF_032717465.1 Coenobita brevimanus
CAGAGCAGAATGAAATGGCGGAAGGTTGTTAGCTCGAGTTATACAATAAATGGTCGAATATCACAAGGCAGAATGTCGTAAAGTTAACTGACGGGAGGTGGAACGAAATACTGGAAAAATACAGTTGAGTGGCATGCTGGGAATTAGTCTGGAATGATGGACGGTAGATTGGAACATCAGAACGTAGACTGGAATCACGGAAGGTACACTGGAATGAAGGAAGGCAAACTTAAGATTTGGAAGGTAGAGTGGAATGCTGAACGGCTGACTAGAATGCTGTAACCTAGATGTGAGTGCTAGAAGAAGGATCAATGGCACGTACGCATTTTTGGCAACAGATTTTAAAATAGGTCACGAAGACAGAGCGAGCCTAGCCAATGCATATCGTTGCCGACGCCACTGTGTAGTGTGAGATGCAAATTACTCATACCAGGTAACAATGGACGCTGCACAAAGTTCCGTCCAACTTTAAGGGCTTGCTTTCCCTCTCTCACTTAAATTCTAAACATTCGACCCTAACTCAAGTTCCTGCCCTATTTATTCACAGGCAATACAAAATATAGTAGTTGCCTCCCTCAAAGGAAGGTATGTTTTACCCCGATTTGGTTTGCTTGTTTGTTTGTTTGTCTGCTAGCAAGATTACTCAAAAGTTATGAACGGATTTTAATGAAATTTTGTGGAAGGGTGGACCATGGTGCAGGAAAGAAACGGTTACATTTTTGGTCGGATCCGAATCCGGATCCAGAGCATCCTGCACATCTCCAAAAGTTCTCAATGAATCTCAGTGAAATTTTGTGAAAAGGTGGGACATGAACCAAGAAAGAATTCATTAAATTTTGGAGCGGATCTGTATCGAGATCAGGATACTATATCCACGAATCCGGATCCAGGATTACTCAAAAAGTTAAGAACGAATTTTAATGAAATATTGTGGACGGGTAGGCCATGAGCAAAGAAAAATTATTAAATATGGGTTCGGATCCGGATCCAGAGTATCCCGCACAATGTCTCCAAAATTTTAAGAATTTCAATGGAATTTTGTGGAAAGATGTGCCACTGACGAAGAAAGAATTGATTAGATTTGGGGGCAGATCAGAATTCGGATCCGGATCCTATAGTCACAGATCCGGATTCGGATCATTTTTAGTGGAAATGGCATTGGCGGAGGTATACGCTCTCTGAGTGCTTTCTAGTTAGTAACATTTCCCCCAAGCCCCAGGGATCAGGTTTTTGCTTAATAATATCATCGTTGCGCACTGAAATATTTACTTAATTTTTCAACTCAGGCACTTTTCTTCATTAACATAATGAGCTGGTCTGTTCATGAAGACTTACAGCTTAAAACTATTCTGGGTGGATATAAAAAAAAGAAAGGAGGAAAAAGAATGCAGTTCTAATTCTGTCCTGGAAATAACTGGTGCGGAACCTCACCGTTAAAGAAAGAAAAAGATGAAGGAGGGGAAAAAATTAGTCTAATGCTCTCTCGGTTAATGTCCAGAATTTTAACTGCACTAGATAAAAATGTAACTAAATGACCTGCAGGGGAAAAGAAAGAGAAAAATAAATACATTACGGAAAAATGCGTAAAGAAAGGAGAATTATTGAAATATATGGTGTGGAAGAGGAAGGGCAAATGAGGGGTAACAAAAAGAGGGAAGAAGAAAAAATCCAGGTGAGAGAGAGAGAGAGAGAGAGAGAGAGAGAGAGAGAGACCCTGTCCTCCGTCACGTATATTCTTCCTTTCCCCCCCTCATCCCATCCGACGCACTTCTCTCCGCCAGTTTAACCCCTCCCTTTCCTCCAAGCTTTTCTCCCTTACCTTCATCCTTTATTCCTTCCGTCCTGGTAAATCACTCTCGTCCCTTTCCCCTTTCTTCTTTTCCCTCTCTCCTCCCCTCTCTTCACCCCTTTCTGTTCCTCATCTCCCTTCTCCTACCTCCTCCCTTACCTATAATTTTTTTCTTCACTCTTTTCTACTCCCCTTATCATCCCCCTTCCCCTACACCTCTCCCCACCTCTACACCGCTCTCTTTCCCACTATCATCCCTCCCCACTCCGTCACCATTTCACACATACATATTTAACAAATGGGAGATACATGGCTTTAACATGCTCTGGTCTGTGCCAATTTTTTTTTCTCTATTTTACAGTCTTGGTTTTTTCCCTTTTCTTTTTATTCTGTTCATCGTGTGATATGTTTGCTCTTCCTACTGTGTGTGTGTGTGTGTGTGTGTGTGTGTGTGTGTGTGTGTGTGTGTGTGTGTGTGTGTGTGTGTGTGTGTGTGTGTGTGTGTGTGTGTGTGTGTGTGTGTGTGTGTGTGTGTGTGTGTGTGTGTGTGTGTGTGTGTGTGTGTTCGCTGTGAGGTGGAATACTGGAAGATAAGTGCAAAATTAAGGTCAGGAGGTGGAGGTGGAGTGTATATTAGAAGATCGAATATACCAAGACGGAATATGGGAAGGTGAACTAATAGGAAGTGATGTGGGACGTTTAAACGTAAAATGGAAGGTTGAGTGGAACTTTGGGGTTTGGAAGGTGGGTAGGAACGTTGATAGGCAGACTGCATTGTACTGTAGATGGTAGCCTGGAAAACTGGAAGGTAGACTTAAAGTTTTAAAATGAAGACTGCGATGTCAGAAGAATGGAATGCTGGAATATTAAAAGAAATGTTGCAAAGTAGACTGATATGATAGAAGGAAGGCTGAATTATTAGAGTATTGAAAGGTAGACGAGAATACTGGAAGAATGACTGGAATGCTAAATGGTAGACCGAAATTGTGAAGGCAGACTGGAATGTTGGATGACATGCATAAGTGATGGAGGATGGAGTGGAATACTGTAGGTAACATGGGGTGTTATGTGCACTGCTGGGAGGTCGGATGAACTGACTGAATGTATTGTGGAGTAAATGAAGGTGGAGTGGATTCTTGGGAGGAACAGGTAAATGTTGGAAAATGGTGAAAAAAAAATCTGAGAATTCAAGTTTTATAACTAGTCGAAAATAGAGAAGCCAAAAATTACAGCATAAAATGTTACACCAGAATATATTCCGCCATTTTATAAAAAATAATGCCCTTTATCACTCTGCAAATAATGAAAAATAATAGTACACGCCATATTTTCACAAAGATAAATAGTATTATCCTTATGTTTTATATATTTATGCAACAAAAAACGCTTTCTTGTTTTACTACATCACTCTCATAATCGAAGATTAGGTATCCACAGGTAGTTTAGGTGGTACCTAAGCTACATTAATCATTGCAATTGGGACACGAATGGGAAGTGAGATAAAAGTCCAAATCCAATGTCTCCGTCCAGTGCCTTAGGAAGTACAAGGATGTTTGCAGCACATGGACGGGGGGTCAATATACGGTTACATCAACACAAAGGCAGCGGTGAAGGCGGCTGGTTTTAAAGAATCACATGAATAAATCTTAAAATGGGAATGGGAAAAGCAAGTACCCAGTTTTGGTGATAATTTCTAAACAAGCTGATAGATATAAAGTACCTACATTTTCTACTATATTGTCTACTATATTCTGTAGCGTTATACAGAATTTAATCTAACCTGGCACTCACAAACGCTGCCCAAATGACCAGCAACGCTTAAAGGCTTGCTTTCCCCCTCGTGGTTTAAATTTTAAGCATACCACCCTGAGCCCGAACTCCTGTCCTATTTACTCGCCTTTCACAGCAGAGAATACGTTGGTAGTAATGTTTCTCCCCTAACCCTAGGAATCCGGTTCTTGGTTAATAACACAATCGTTGTGCACTGAAATATTTCCTGCATTTTTCTCTCTGACATAATGTGCTACTCGGTTCACTAAGCCTTACATCTTAAAATCGGCTGGATATAAAAATCGAAATGAGGAGACTGAAAGCAGTTCAAATTCTGTCCTGGTAACTAGAGCGTAACCTCACCAGGAACGAAACGTAAAGCAAAAAAAGAAAAACGAAAAGAGAGAGAGAGGGGGAAAATTAGTTTAATCCTGTCTCCTTATATGTCCAGGATTTTAGCTGCACTGAGGAAAAAGGAAATTAAATGACTAAGAGAGGAAAAGAAATAAAATACAGCGGAGAAACATGACGTGAAAAGGAGAAGGGAAAAACATGGTGTGGAAAAGAGAGGGGCAAATGACGGGGAAAGGGAAGAAGGTAAAATTAAGGAAGGGAAAATATAAACAGGGAAAAAGAGATGGACAAAAGTAGGACACTCGGATGAATATGACACTTTAATGTGTGTGTGTGTGTGTGTGTGTGTGTGTGTGTGTGTGTGTGTGAGAGAGAGAGAGAGAGAGAGAGAGAGAGAGAGAGAGAGAGAGAGAGAGAGAGAGAGACAGACAGACAGACAGACAGACAGACAGACAGAAAAGGATATATAAATAGGAATCGCAGGAAGTTACAGACAGTGAAAAGCGCAGGAAAAAAGAAAACGAAAAACAAAACAAAATCTAGAAACACACAACACACACACACACACACACACACACAAACACACACACACACACACACACACACACACACACAAGCGAAAATCCCATACTGGGGAGAGAGAGGAAAAAAAGGGACAGAAAAACCGAGTGTGTAAAAGAGAGAAACAGACATGAACAATCTGGAACGTTTTAAAGCCGTGTATCTCCCTTTGTTAATTATGTATGTCCGAAATGGGGAAGGAGTGGGGACGGGTGATGAGGGAGAAGGGGAAGTGAGGGGAAAATGAGAGTAAGAGAGAGGGGTAGATGGTACGGAGGGTGAAGGAGAAGGAATGAAGGCAAATTTAGAGGTAGGGGAGGAGGGTGCAAAAGGGAGGGGAGGAATGAAAGGCGAGAAGAAAGGTGTAGAGAGAGGGATGGAGGGTGGGAAATGAGGAGTAAGGAGGATGGAGAGTCATATACAAGGAGGGGAGGAATATGGAGTGAAGGGAGGGCAGGTACAAGGGTGTCTGCATCACATGGACGGTGGATCACAAGTTACACCAACATAATGAGAACAGCCAAGTGGTGAACTCAAAGCACCGTACTAACAGACCTCTAGTTCCAAAGGGAAGGCAAGTGCCCAGTTTTTACAGACAGTTCCTTTATCGATAGTTCCTAAAGTACGAGACAATGACAGAAAGTGCCTGGCCAATGCATCTCGTTCCTGACTTCAATTTTTAGTGTGGGAAGCAAACTAATCTGACGTAGTAATCACTGGCTTCGAAAAAAAAAAAAAAAATACCATAGAAATTTAAAGGCTTGTTTTCCTCCTTGCCGATCAGATTTTAAAACATAAAAACCTACGGCCGATCTCTTGTCCTATTCACCCGCCTTTCATAACACGAGAATACTTAGGCGGTAATATTTCTCCCCTAGCCCAAGGGATCCTGTTTTTGCTTAATTTCATCACTGGGCACTGAAATAATTACTGCATTTTCCTACTCAGGCATTTTCTCGTTACTGTAATATAATGCGTTAATCGGTTCACGAAGACTTACACTTCTCTTCTGGGTGGAAATGAAGAAAAAAAGGGGAAAGTACCTTTTACTCTGTACTGGCAATAACTAGACCATAACCTCACATGGAAAAAAATTAAAGTATAAAAAAAAAAACAAAAAAAAAAGGCAAAGGAAAAGAGAGGAGGAAAATAGTTTTATCCTGTCTCGGTTAATGTCCAGAATTTTAAATGCACCAGAGGGAAAAAAAAAGAAAAAAGAAAGTTAATGACATGTAGGAGAGAATAAAAGTGAAAAGAGAGAGAGAGAGAGAGAAATGATAAATATGCTATGTAACTGGAGGGGCAAATGAGGGGTAACAAAAAGGAAAAGAAGAAAAAACCAAGGACAAGAAAAATAATGCAGGCAAAGAGGAGAAAAAAGGGGATACTTAACAAAATTAAGTACATGGCACTTTGATGAGAGAGAGAGAGAGAGAGAGAGAGAGAGAGAGAGAGAGAGAGAGAGAGAGAGAGAGATTGGGGGAAGAAAAAAGAATGGTCTCAATAAAGGTGGAAAAACTTGACTGGATGTGGATGAAGGTGTACAGTACTGTATAACGGAGTCAAGGGGAACGGTAGAAATAGGCTCTGCACAGTAACTCACTTAACTACAAAGGGCCCCTCCTAATGTGAATATAAGCACGCACACACACACGCACGCACGCACACACACACACACACACACACACACACACACACACACACACACACACACACACACACACACACACACACAAAACAAAAATACTGAACTATGACTATTCCCATTATCACTTCATCATCATCGCTCCCTCACCTTCTTTCTCTAAGCCAACTCCCTCTCGAAATTCTCTCCTCATTTTCCTGTACTTCCCTTCCTATCCCACCCACATCCTTCTTTAATTCCAGTCCTATCTCTTATTTCTCCTCTTTTTACTCCTAATTCTTCCTCCCCACCCGCACATCACTCTGCTTCCTCCATACTCCTCTTCATTTCACATTCTTCTCCCCTCTCTCTCCACTTTCCTCTCCTCCCTCCACACTTTCCTTCCCTCCCTTATGCACCCGCCACCTCTCCTACAACTGCTTCTCCTACCTTATACTCCCCGTCTCCTCTCTTCCTCCTATACTTCTCTCCTCCCCTCCCTTTCCCTCGTTTCTCCCTCCCTTATCATCCCTCCCCACCCTCTCCCTCCCCATTTTGGACATAACCTAGACATACATAATTAACAAAGAGAGATACATGGCTTTAAAATGTTCCAGTCTGTTTAACTTGCTCTCTGCGTTTTACACTCCAGGTTTTTGGGTCTGCTCTCTCTCTCTCTCTCTCTCTCTCTCTCTCTCTCTCTCTCTCTCTCTCTCTTTGTTCCTATTATGTTTTTTTTTTGGTGGTGTGTTTCTGTATCGGGTTTTATTTTTATGGTTTTATGCTTTTTTCTTTCACTGGCTTCCTGTTATTATTTTTTTTTTTAGTGGTAACTGTTGGAAAGCGGAATGACTTTACGAAACACAGTGTGGAATCATGGAAGGTGTGGTAGATTGTTGGAAGGAAAAGCGGAACGCTGGAAGGTGGGGGGAAAATATAGAAATTAAATAGTTCTTTTGTTTGTTGAATAATGGGAAAAGCATTACGCAGTATGGTGCTTAGAAAATGCTACAAGAATATTTAATAGCTCATTTCCTTAGGAATAATACGACTGTTTTATGAATCTGCTAAAAAAAAAAAAAAAAAAAAAAAAAGGCCATACTTCATTTTTCCACCACGATCAGTATTCTTCTGTTTATCTTATTATACAAATAACGTCTGCAGGAAGAAAAAGCCTCTGGTTATCAACTTTGTATTTATATAATACTCAACTCGTAATCCAAGTCCAGTCACCCACGGACAGTTAGGGTGGGGGATCCATCGCAGATAACTCACTGTACTGCGATAAGAATCAAATGTGAAAGGAACCTCCAATTCCAAATATCCACGTCCTCCTGTGCCACTGGAGATACGAGACTCTTTGCTGTGCATGGATCGCAGGTCACAATATCATTACACAAACACAAAGAGAACGGCAAAGGGAAAGTGATTCTAAGGATCGTGAGAATAAACCTATGATCACAAATGGAAAGGCAGGCCCCTAGTTTTGGCAATAGATTCTAAGGCACGCTGCGTCACTATATCATTACAACAACGCACATATAATGGAGAAGGGGGTTGGATTCTAAGGTCATTATGAACAAACCATAAATTGCGAAGGAAAAGGCAAGTGCCCAGTTTTGGCGACAGTTTCTAAAGTACGTCACAAAGACAAAACGTGTCTCGCCACTGCATTTCGTATGAACTCCCTCTGTAATGTGAGATGCAAATTAATAAAATCAAGTAATCATTTGCGTTGCACAAATGACCGCCAAAATTTAAAGGTTTTCTCTCCCCCATGCGATTTGAATTTTAAACATTCAACCCTATGCCTGAGCTCCTGTCCTATTTACTCTCCATTCACAGCAAACAGAGAATAAGTAGTAATATTTCTCCCCTCACCCCAGGGATCAGGATTTTGTTTAATATATGATCGTTGTGCACTGAAATAATTACTGCATTTTTCTGCTCGGGCACTTTCCTCATTAACATAATGTGCTAGTCGGTTCATGAAGGCTCACATCTTTAAACTCCTACAGGAAGAAATAAAAAAAAAAGAGAAAAAAGAAAACGAGGGAAAAGAAAGCAGCTCTATTTCTGGCCTGGAAAAAACTAGAGCGTAACCTCACCAGGAAGGAAACAAAAACAAAAAAAAGGGGGGGAGAGGAAAGGAGGGAAGTGGAAAAATCAGTCTAATTTTGTTTTGGTTAATGTCCACGATTTTAACTGTACTAGGGAAAAAAGGGAATTAAATGGATCGGAGGGGAAAAGGGGCCGAAAATTATACAGAGGGATGAAAAAGAGGTATAAAAGAGAAGGGGTAAAAATGTTGAAGACCAGGATGGGTAAATGTGGAGTAACAAGAATGCGAGGGAAAAATTCAGGAAACGGAAACTAAAAGCAGGCAAAAGAGAGAGAGAGAGAGAGAGAGAGAGAGAGAGAACAAGGATCCCAGACTAAAAAAAGTTTGAAGAGAAGGTGAGGGAGAAAATGATAAAATGGGTGTCTGAACTAACCCATTTACCAGCAAAGGGCCTCTCCCTTATCGGATTACAATCGTCTAGCATTAGTAAGGTTCCTTCATACTGAAAGGTTTAATGGAGACTGTTTGCAAAATCAGAATGCGCGCACACACACACACACACACACACACACACACACACACACACACACACACACACACACACACACACACACACACACACACAAACATCCATGGAAAGACAAGAGGAAGAAAACCAAAAGTCGGACCAGGTAAGAGCAGGATTTAGAAATCAGAAAAAACAAGGCCAAAATAGAAAAAAAAATATATATATATATATTGGAAAACCGAGAAATAGCAAAGAGTCAGAAAATGGGGCAAGGGAAAAGACAGAATAAGATATGACAGAAAAGACGAAATGAACGGTCTCTGAAATGAAATTCGGAGGGAAAGAAAACAAGATAAAGAGAGAGAGAGAGAGAGAGACGTCGAAAACAGCCAAAATGCGAGGGCAAAACGCCTTAACATATGGGAAAAAAGGAACAAATGTACAAAATGAAACCGTAAAAACCAGGTACTGTGGAAATCAGGGAAAAAGAGTACAAAAAAAACAAGTGTGATGAAAAATTATGACTCAACTATGGGGAAACAGAAGCTGGAAACAGGTCACAAAGAGAACAAGGGAAGACAGACCCTCTCCTCCAAAATTAAAAAGGAAGAAAACATACCCAGACGTAATATACGAAAGAAAATCCAGTCTAACAAAACAAAACAGGTAAACGCAGAAAGAGAAAGAAAAAAAGGCGACAAGAGATCAAGTAAGCTCAGCGGAAATCTCAGAAAAAATGAGGGTAAAACTTACCTTTAAAAAGGAAAGGAAAGCAAAGCAAATCAGAGAAAAAAAGTAGGGCAAGATAAAAAGAAAACATCATCCAAAAGAAACAGACAACAGAATAAGGAGCAAAAAGACGCAAGAAGGAGGAAATGACTCGAGGAAAACGCGAGAAAAGGCAAAAAAGGAAAGCAAACCCGAGAAAACTAGGCAAAGACTCAGGTGTAATACCGAGAACGACAGGAAGAGGAATTTACGCGAAGACGCTGGAAAAATTGTCAGAAGCAAGATATATGGGAAAATAAAGGACTATGAGGACCTCTTACAAAAAAGAAAAAGAAATCTAGTATCGGTGGAAAAAATAATGGGGAGAAGAAACCCTTGGAACTTATAAAGTTTAAGAGAGTTGTTTTGGAATTTAAAAAACGCACCATAGGAAAAGAGTGTGAGGATGGGAAAGCAATTCAACAGATGGATAGGTGGATTTATTTCCCCGCTCGTCACTGCCATGCGGAATTAATTGTTCTTGTTGTTGTTTTTACTGTTGTATGGTAATGAAGTTCTATTTTGGGTCAGCAGTATGTTTTAGCTTTTGTGTAGCAGCGTATTTATTAACTTTCTGTGCGGTAATGTTTTGCTAATATATATATATATATATATATATATATATATATATATATATATATATATATATATATATATATATATATGTGTATATATATATATATATATATATATATATATATATATATATATATATATATATATATATATATCTTTCGGTTGTTGTTTGTTCCGAAAAAATCAGATCAGAGAAAAATCTGCCGTTGAGAAACTCAGTTTCTAAACAAATCTGCTACTGCAAAATATGGCTTCAAGAAATCAGCTCCTTCAATATTCATGTCAGTTTAAAAAATCTTATATGCATCATGTCATAAATCAAATATATAGAAAAGAAATTTCCCGAACTGACATTTAACTCCTGAAAATGCAGCTCATCAGTATTTCATATCTTACAAAACTGATTTACTACAAAGCTGACACTACTAAATCAGCTTCAAATAAACTTGGCCTAAGAAAATTAGACCCCTACAAAATTCAGCCCCGACAAAACTAAATCGTGTAATTCAACTCTTACTAAATACGACAAAACAAAAAGCGACCCTTCCAAAAACAGCATCCAAGATAATTTACCAGCTACAAAATTCAGTCCCTACACAATTCACCTCAAGGAAAATTCAGCTTCCTACATAACTGCAACATTTTCCCCCAAGCTAACGTAAAATAAGACAGGCATATTTTCCGGTAAACCAGAGCTACACAACCACTCCCCCGACGCAGCCAATCACAACCCTGGACTAGACGGGAGCTGCATTCTAATTGGTCCATTCAGGGAGGTGGCGGAGCTGCGGGTGCACTCCATCTGATTACTCTCCTATCTCTTGTCTCTCCTCCTCCCTCTTCCTCTGTCTGTCTTTCTTACTCTGTTCTTTATAGTCTTTTGATGTCTTGCTTTTACTCTGTCCGCCTTTCCAACTGATTACTCTTCTGTCCTTGCCTTTCTTCTGCCTCTCTCTCCCTCTTTCTCTCCCTGTCCGTAAACCATAATCCATGCACTAGCTTTGGATGCCTTGGTTATACTATACTTTGCTTCTCCATCTCTCACCTCTACTCTTCCTCTCTCTCTCTTCCCCTCTTTCTCTCCCCGTCAGTTCGCGTTACTTTCTTCACAGGCTTTGCTTGTCTTCCATATACTACGTCAGTCGTGTCATTTGATTACTCTCCTATACCTCTCCTCTTCCTCTTCTTCCTCCTCCTCCTCCCTTCTTTCTCTCCCTGTCACTGTGTCTTGCTGTCTTCATAGGCTTTGGATATCTTCTCCTCCTCCTCCTCTCTCTCTCTCTCTCTCTTGCTGTCTCATCTAACTCTGCTCTTTATAATCTTTGGATGCCATGCTTATAGGTCTCTGCCTCTCTCTCATACTCTCGTTTTGTCCACATGTCTGTCGCCCTGTTTGTCTTCCTGTCTGTCTATACATCTATCCAATTATTTATTTACCTATATATGGATGTCCGATCCAACTGTGTCTGTTTATCTTTCTGTTCGTCTGTCTGTCTGTCTATCTGTCTATTCACCTACGGTAACTATCTATCTATTAGTCAATTTGTCTAATTTATATCTATGTATTTTTAATCTTTGTGGTAGGTGGTGGCGACCATTATCCACTCACTTGATGTAGTGCTGCCTACTTCTTCCTTAGCCTTTATCATTCTTTTTCTGTGCCTGCCCTCCTCTCTTCCTATTTCTCCCATCTTTCCTGTCACTTCTTATTGCTCTTCTTTCCTTTACAGGTGGCTTTACATTGAGTGACAAGCCAAATGGTTTCCTGTAAGCCAAGGAACCATTTACAACGCTGGGTGGTAACCATATAACCAAACCATACGTGCTCCCTACGTGTCAACAAGTGGGTTGGTGGAGAGTTAGTGCCCCTCCCCGTAAAACAAATAACTCATAGTCAAATGGCCACCCCTTACGGGATTATGGCGTCTGGCAATAGATAGATAGATAGATTTTTAATCTATTTTTATACTGCCTGGATGACTGTTCATACGCTCTCCCTCTCTCTCTCTCTCTATCTATCTATCTCTCTGTCTTTCTGCCTTCGCGCAGTCTTTACGGCCTCTGTCTTCCTTATTTTGTCAGTGTCCCACATTCATACTCTACTCTGTTTGTCTGTCTATGTCTGTCTGTCTGTTTGTCTATTATATTACACATACTTTACCCAACTCTCTCTCTCTCTCTCTCTCTCTCTCTCTCCAGGAGGCAAAATTAGGCTCATATGACATTCGGTTTGTCGTCAGCAGTATCAGATGCCGATAGTGGTGAGGGTGGGAAAGATGGAGGGAGGGATGAAGCGAGAAAAGGAGGAAAGATGGAGGAAAGAAGGAGAGAAGCTTGGAGGAAGGAGGTGACAGTTGTGTCAGAGGAAGGAGAAAAACTGAAGTAGGGAAGTACAAGGCTGGTAGGAAGGGCGAATGGTAGAAGGAATGAGGAGAGAAAGGGGAGATGGATGCGTGGAAGATGTGATGGCTGTGACGGAAGGAGAAGGATCCTAGAGGAATCCGTGAATGAATGAAGGACGGTATTATGGAGGGAAGGAAAGATGGAAAGAAAGAAGGAAGGAAGAAAGGAAGGAGGGAAGGTAGGAAGGAAGTTGTGATAGTAGAAGGAAGCTTGAGAGAAGAATGGTGGAAAAGGGAAGGGAAAAAAGGGAAAGATGGAAGGTGAGAGAATGATGAAGAGAAGAGTGGAATGAAAAAAAAGAGAGAGAAAGAAGGAGGAAAGATGAAATACTATGTAATGAAGGAAGAGGAGAAAGACTGAGGATGGAAGAAGAAGAGGAAGGGAAGACAAGGGGAGAAGAAAGAGAAGACAGAGGGCTTGAGAGACAAGGTAGGGATGATAGGAAAAAGGAGTGAGTGAAAGGAGGAATGAGGGGGGTAAAGGGCGGCAAAAAGGATAGGGGAAGAATAGATAGATGGAAGAGAACAGAGAGACGGATGACTGAGGTGACAGACGTGAAGGTATGAGGAAAGAACGATGATGGAAGGAAAGGTAGCGAGACGAAAGAGAGGGAGATGGAAAGAAACAGATGGAAGAAGGAAGGAGGAGAAGCAGGGAAAAGGAAAAGAAGGATGGAGGAGTGGTGGAAAAGAGAGAGAGAGAGAGAGAGAGAGAATGAACTACCACTCCAGTCATAATAACTCTACCCTAACCTCATAAAACTGAAACATACTCTGATGCCATTTATCAAAGCATTAGGCAAAATACCAATAAGTTTTTACAGTATTGCCTATTCCCATTTAAAGTTCTTGGGTGTATAAATATAAAACACACTAATTCATATAATGACTGGGAATAACAATATATTTCCATCAATACATACTCTAATAATACCACTTATGCAGATTACAAGCATCAGGGGTTACTGCCCAGGCATAAACATAAATACGAGAGATCATGCGCACATAAACAAATGCACATCAATATACCCTAAAAGTACACATGCACAAACACACGTACAAATAAACACGGCCACGTATACATACACACAAATATATCCTATAAGTACACATACAATCACACACGTACAAATAAACACGCACACGCATACAAAGACGATTTCAGACGAACATGCATATAGGTCAGTACATTCATAAACACACACAAACACATCAGCATACAAACTGTAACGTATACCAGACACTGCAAACACAGTTACTCAGCTCCACTCGCTCGACCACACACACACACACACACACACACACACACACACACAATCACACATACAACGTGAGACACTGGGCCACAAGTATGAAACAACCCCCCATCCCCCCACACACATATTTAAGTATACACAGCTACTTATAGTGTATTGGTAAACGTACAGACACACGGGCATGCTTTCTCAACTATTCTTAATCTCTTGCGAATCATCATCACACATGCCCATAAGCCTTAAACAGTAAAATGCATAAAAAAACACACAACGCTGTTTCATGGCAGACATTCTCTCTCTCTCTCTCTCTCTCTCTCTCTCAGGACAACACCATGACACAGGTACCCAACTAATTTCATGCACTGGCTACCTTTTATGTGAGGGACTTGTGGCCTTGTTCAGTCAATCCTCTTACACTTGCAAAGCCTCGGACGCGGTTCACAGTTGCGGGGACTGAAAGGCGAAAGAGGCTGAGGGGGGAAGGAGTTGTTTGTGGGGCTAGGCATGAGACCTGAGGTAGGAACGCTTAAAGAGAGATGGTGGATGGATGAGTTGGTGAGCTGAAGGCTTAGTACAAAAGAAAGGCGTATAAAGAAAAGCTAAGATTAACAACCTGATGGTCCTGTCAAGGATGCTTGTTACAGAAAACTTTGACTATGATATCTCCTTCTAATAGTTAAGAGAAGGGTGGTAAAGCAAGAAGGATCCCCCCACCCCCTCGCCCACCCACCAAACCCTCCAGCTGAAGCCGGGTGGAAAAAGTAAGAAGGATCAGCATGCAACATAAATATCAGGAAAATTTCATAGGGAAGGGTGGAAGGAAAAGTAAACTCTTCGCTATTTTTAGGTTTAGGGGAAAAGTACTAAAATAAATGTAAAGAGGATTATAGTATGGTAAAGTATATATCACTGGAATGGGGGTGGTGGTAGTAGTAGCAGTCGTTCCCTAGGCAGTCTGGAATGGTGTTGGAGGATGATGTTTAGGGGAATATGAGGTCGTGGTGTGGGGATGGAGATAGGTGTGATAAGCGGGATTGTGCCAGGTATATAAGCGGTTTGGTGGGAGTGGGGGCTGAGGAGGATTAGCATTTGACGTGGGGCTGGAGGTAGGTACACATAATGGCTGAGGGGAATGTGGTTTGGCTGTGGGAATGAGGTGTGTGGGTGGTGGCAAGTGTATCGATTTCAGGAAATTGGAGTTGAGGTGATGGAAACTGTGCATAGATACTCGTAGCAGAGGTGATGGTTGTGGGTGCTGGAGGAGCCTGGAGGGATGTGAGAGAAGAGGTAGATATACAGTGAAAATGGAATTCTGTTTCTGGTCTCTGTATTTTATCCACCCTCTGTGTTCAGTTTTGTTTTCATTTTCATTGACTTGCAACATATTAAAGTAGCTCGTTCCTCTGTGTGTGTGTGTGTGTGTGTGTGTGTGTGTGTGTGTGTGTGTGTGTGTGTGTGTGTGTGTGTGTGTGTGTGTGTGTGTGTGTGTGTGTGTGTGTGTGTGTGTGTGTGTGTGTGTGTGTGTGTGTGTGTGTGTGTGTGTGTGTGTGTGTGTGTGTGTGTGTGTGTGTGTGTGTGTGTGTGTGTGTGTGTGTGTGTGTGTGTGTGTGTGTGTGTGTGTGTGTGTGTGTGTGTGTGTGTGTGTGTGTGTGTGTGTGTGTGTGTGTGTGTGTGTGTGTGTGTGTGTGTGTGTGTGTGTGTGTGTGTGTGTGTGTGTGTGTGTGTGTGTGTGTGTGTGTGTGTGTGTGTGTGTGTGTGTGTGTGTGTGTGTGTGTGTGTGTGTGTGTGTGTGTGTGTGTGTGTGTGTGTGTGTGTGTGTGTGTGTGTGTGTGTGTGTGTGTGTGTGTGTGTGTGTGTGTGTGTGTGTGTGTGTGTGTGTGTGTGTGTGTGTGTGTGTGTGTGTGTGTGTGTGTGTGTGTTTCTTCTTTACCCTTGCACCTACCTCGCATCCTCGTCCTGGGATTACGGTGGTCGGATGCATAGCGTTATCATAAACCAGTCAACAAAATCTGACATCAATTCCATTAGAGGGCGAACATCAAAGTGACAGCAATAGCATCCGAACGTCCATCAGAGTGCTATCACATGTCCTCACCCAGTCACGTTTCCACTGATGAATTACGCAAGCCCATAAACAGTGCCACTCCAACAGAACCTTCATCCACAAGCATTTCTCACCCTATTTCCACGTGGGCTTATAGGGCTGCCTTCCATCTCTTCCTCAGTGATTTAGATGTCTGTTTATCCTTCATATTCTCAAGCAGCCTACCTATCCTACATCCTATTTAATATCGCTATGGTTGGCACAAATAACACGTCAGTCAGTCTTAGCGTGCTGTATGCAAACCTAAACTGGTAAGGAAGAGATATCAGAAAGGTTCCTACGCACAAGAAAATACGAATCCAACTGCCTCTCACATCTATTCCAGCAAGGACAAAACACTTCTTCAGTGACAGGTGAAAAAGTGGCGAATTTCAGCCCAACGGTTCGGGTACAAGTCACGATTCGTTGAACAGTGAACCAATGTGTATCGTATAAAAGTGATGCCCACTCAAATTACGTATACAAATCATCCACTATACATACCCCAATCTCTCTCTCTCTCTCTCTCTCTCTCTCTCTCTCTCTCTCTCTCTCTCTCTCTCGTGGTAAGAATAAAAATATCCAGACAATCCTCTCGCCTAGCCTCCCTCGTCCCGTTTTCCCCACATACCACAATTTATCAACGCCTCCCCGGCACACAGCCTCTCCAATAACATCGCTCTTTGATTTTCCGCTATTGCCATGAAGTTCTGGGAAAGAGGCGATCGAGGACAGGTGTTGATATTGAAGGGAGGCGATGGTAGAGAAGAAATTGTGTTTGTAGATAGAATGGTGTTGGCGGTGAAGAAAATTGTGTTGGCAGTGGAAAAATAGTGTTGGAAGCGAAGAAAGTATGTTGGCAGTGAAGGCAACGGTGTTGGTAGGAGAAAAAAAGGGCAAAGAAGGATGATGTTAGTGATAAATATGGTGTTAGTAGTTAGGGAAAGATGTAGGATGTAAAGAAAATTATATCTGTACAAGAAACGACGTAGACAGAAGAAAAATATGTTCGGAATGATGATAAAGGCGTTGAAAGTGAAGAAATGGTCCTGCTTTCGTTGAGCAGTGGATGTTGATGGTGAAGAATATGGTGAGGGTAGTGGGGGGGAAAAAAAAGGCGCTAAAAATTAATACATGGTGTTGAAAGTGAATGAAATCGTGTTGGAAGTGAAATATCTGGTGTTTAAAGAAGCTGAGTTACAGAAGAAAATGATGATAAGTGATGAAAACTGTGACAGTACTGATACAATGCTAACCGCAGTGAAAAAAGTCGTGCTGATAGTGAAGAAAATGAGTTCCTAATGACAAAATGGCACTGTAGTGACGAAATACAGTTGGCAGTGAAGGATAGTACGTCTGATGTGCTAAAAATTTGGTTTGGATTTGATGAAACGGCGACAGTAAAAAAGCAAAATGTTGGAACGGACAAATTAAGTTGGCAGTAATGAATGTGGTGTGTATGGTGACGAATAAGAAAACTGTTTTACTGCAGAGAAACAGGGTGTTGGTAGTATAATTGTTGGTACTATAATTGCAGTCGACAGTGTATTTTATATTTCATTCTTGCTGATAACAGACAATATCATTCAGATTAGGAGACGCATCTGGTAACAAGGGGATATGAAACAAACACCAATAACCCATAATGCAACAAGTCTCACAGGTGTAGAATATAATCGTCTGCCTGAGAAGAGGAAGAAAACGTGAAGTACGCCGTCAGACTGAAAGGGTCACTAGGGAGAAAATGATGATGGCAGTGAAGATGCTGATGATGGCAGAGGAGAAAATTGGCAGCAAAACAAGAAGCCGGTTGCGTCAAAAGGTGTCCGGGCACTAAAGAATAAATGTTGACAGAAAGTGTTGACGGCGAAAATTGCTTGTGTGTGTGTGTGTGTGTGTGTGTGTGTGTGTGTGTGTGTGTGTGTGTGTGTGTGTGTGTGTGTGTGTGTGTGTGTGTGTGTGTGTGTGTGTGTGTGTGTGTGTGTGTGTGTGTGTGTGTGTGTGTGTGTGTGTGTGTGTGTGTGTGTGTGTGTGTGTGTGTGTGTGTGTGTGTGTGCGTGCGTGCGTGCGTGCGTGCGTGCGTGCGTGCGTGCGTGCGTGCGTGCGTGTGTGTGTGTGTGTGTGTGTGTGTGTGTGTGTGTGTGTGTGTGTGTGTGTGCGCGTGCGAAAGGACCCAGCATGGCAGTCATTTCCCTAGCTACTGCAGCACCTCCATCATGCAGTAGGGTCATCACTGATTCAGGCAGGAGGACGGCACAGAGAGAATGTGCTACATGACCTCTGCCTCTCATGGGGAGGTCGCCTAAACTGAGTTCATCCAGTAATGAGAGTTTATTTTTGTGCAACAAAATAGCTAGATTCCTCCAGACAGTTATATTTCCTGAGAAAACTAAACACAAAGATGAATAAAATTAAGATCCTTTCATTTACAGATGCCTGGACACATTGCATTTAAGACTGGTGGTCACAGAAACGGAAATACAGAGGAAGGCGGTCCGAAGATTGACCATTTTCATCCATGAAGGACAAAGCAAGTGTTAACTCTTGAAACTGACGGTTCGATAGGAAAGGGTTGAAACTGCTGAGATGTGGGCACCATCCAGCCCTCTTAAGCTACCAGAAGAGGCTGGATGACTCCGTCGCTGATGCCTGTCCGGGATGCAACACAGCACCCCATACTATTAAGCACATTATGGAAGACTGCATTGCACACAATCACCTACGCCAACAACACAACATACACTCTTTGACAGCTCTTTGGGAAAGCCAGCTTTCGGCCATGGCCTTCCTAAGGGACTCGGGGCTGCTCGGCCAGACTGCCTAGGGAACAACTACTACTATTACTACTGCTGCTTTGCTAAACGGGTACTGCGCACTCATCGTAATAGGGGTGCGACGCAAGCAACAGATGGGAAGAGCTTTGGCCCAAGAAATAACGACTGTAAAGGGAAAAACACGCACAACACTGCGGCGAGGAGAGAGACACTGAAGGGAGTCAGGAAGGCGGGGAGCTGAGACAAATGCCTTTAACACCATCCTGTTTACAGGAGCTGTGGCCTTTGTAATAAACCTCCCACACGTGAGAGCTGTACCCCTTAGAGCTACCCAAAGGAGCTAGGAATACAGGCAAAAGAGCTACGCGTAGAGTCGGTAGTGCTACTAATACAGCCGTCAGAGCTGGGAGAACAGCAGGTAAAACTCGGAGTAAAGGTGGTGGAGCTAAGAGTACACTAAGTAATGTTCGCAGAGGAAAAAAAAAAAAAAGTGAACTCTGTTGTGATGATGAAACAGCTAATAGGACCCAATCAAGTTACAGGATAGTCGGCACAGTGAAGACAATAAAGTCTGTGATGCTGCCGATGAACTTTTGATGGGCGATAAATAGAAAAAAAAAAAAACTTGTTCTAGAAAAATTTTAGCAATATCAGGCACACAGGAGCACTCCAGGCCTTCACCCGCTGCAAGAGTGTTAGAAGTTCCTCCACTCCCATACAAGTGAAGATCAAGTGAGGAAGGAGTGTGTTGTGAGAGTGATACAAGTGAATACCAAAGTGATGTAACAGTTATGCTTATGTGTGTCTGAGTATGTATGTCATCGGTATATAGGGTGCCAACATAATAAGCAAGCACATGAAAAGACATACTGCCCACATTCACGGTTCTGTCCACCGAGATTGTGCCAACCTTAGACACGGTGCCCACACACAAGATGACTACGCTAACCACAGAGCAAGACTGACACACACACACACACACACACACACACACACACACACAGATTCAATAACCCAATAGGATTATGGTGTCTATTTTACCCGTCAAACACAGGCTTACTTGGTTTTATGTGTCTGTCATATCAGCCTAGAGCTCGTATATCCATTCCGAAGTGTCATCTGTGGAATGGAAGTGTATCGATAACTGATTATATGATACACTAGGCGGCCCATATCTTGCTATTTGGTGTGTTGCAGGTTTGTTTTTGTGTGTTGCGGGTTGGGTTTTATCTGGTAAAGTGATGCGCGGAGTCATTTTGGTTGCTTCGTGAAATAGTGGACAACCATGAAATCAATGGACGTCAACAAAGAAGACATTATAAATCGTGAAAAAGAGTTAGAGGACACAGAAATGATACGGCGTAGACACAGGTAGTACTAGCTTTGACCCGTCCCCACAGTATTCTGTTTATCTATTATAGAAAAATACGCAAAAAAAAATATGAAAATTTTAACTTTATAAACGCAGCGACCTCTACCACACAGCCCAAGGGAGCCACTAGAATATATATATCACATTAAACCTGCAGAACATGTATCTATCGAGAATGTGAGTAGGGAGGGTGGATGAAGAGGTGGAAGGAGGGGGAGGAAGGAGAGGGAAAGGCAGGGAAAGAGGAGAGAGGGAGGAACAAGGAGAGAGGAAGTGACAAGAGGGCAATGAGAGGGGAAGCAAGAACAGGAAGGGGGGGGGGAGAAGAAAAGGGGAGAGCGGTAAGGGGGGGAGGGAGAAGCTGTAAGGAGGAGGGAGAAGCTTGTAAATCGGTTAGGTTAGGACGAAATAGGGAAAGGGAGGGTGTGGGAGAGACGAGGGAAGAGAAAGAGATGGAGATGAAATGAAGGGGGGGAGAGAGAGAGAGAGAGAGAGAGAGAGAGAGAGAGAGAGAGAGAGAGCAGGAATATAACAGCTTGGGGGAAAGGAGAGAAAGGCAAGAAAGCGTGAAAGTAAAAGGAAAAGGGAAGGAAAAAGCGGGGAAAATAATGATAAAAGAGAGGAGAAGACTGTGGAGATGGTACTGAATTTACTGTATATAGGAAAAGGTGGACTGGTGGGGAAAGGGAAGGGGGCGCGATGAAAGCGCGGTTAGCGTGAAGGTGAGAAGAAAGATGGAAATGTGAAAAGAAGAAAAGAGGGAAGGAGGGAGACGAAATAAACTAAGAGGAAGATGTAATGGGGAATGAGCGAAGGGGAAGGGAGACGAGGAAGATGAAGAAGGATGGGGAGTGCTAAAGAACTGGCGAAGGGTGTGGGGGGAGAGAGGGAGAAGAGAAGAAAATGGTATGATAAACGAGGTAGAAGGAAGGGAGGAGAGATAAAAAGTGAAGGGAGACTGGGAACTGATGGAAGAGGAAATGCGGCGAAGGGGGGAAGAGAGAGAGAGTGTAGACTGAAGGGAAACGGAAAAAGGAGAGGATAGGGAGGGGGAGAACGGAAGGAAAAACAGGAAGGAGGAAGAGGAAGGTGGACCGAGAGGGGGAGGAGGAAAGATGGAGTAGAGGAGGAAGGGGGGGAGGAGAAGAGGGGAAAAAAGTGGGGGGAGCTTGTGAGTGAATTCATGTAGGTTCATAAAAGTGGGCAACGGAGCAATATATTTCCCCCTGACTTCCCTCACAGCCTCCTGCATATATTACACCCATCCCATGTACATTTTTTTGCTATTTTCTTCCGGTCTATGTATCTGTCCATTTATGTATACCTTCCTACGTGTATCGTCATCTTTTAGGCCATTTTTCTGTATTTGTCTTTAGTATTTCTTCGTATATCTCTATGAGGCGTTAATGTAAATTATGTATCGTTTACACACCTTCATGTACTCGTATGTATGTGTGTATATACAGTATGTACAGATTCTTTACTAATGCTCAGTAAATATGTTTGGATGCACTGGATATATATGTATGTACCGCATTTATTAAATAACTATGTACAGTACTGTACTTCAGATGCATATATGAATGTATGTATATGTGCATATACAATATGTAGCTCTTCTATCGACTTTTCCTGTATTATCTAACTAATCTTTCAATCTATCTACCCAACCACATATATCTATTCACTTCATATACATTTACCTACCTACCTCCTAGCAATTATCTTCATATAACTCAGGTATCTACCTATCTATCTAACTATCTATCCATCTATCTACCTGACTGTCTGTCTTTCAAAATGTCCTTTAAATATTCGTCTCTCCCTAGCCAGACACCTAGTTCCCGAGGTGGTACAGGATGGGCGCGACATAACCACATCCAAGCCTCTTTGTTCACCTCCATATATATTCTTAAAATTTTTTATTGCAATAAGTTATAGTAGTTAAAATTTACCCCCATTCATTCAGTTTTATCATATTTCTCAGGATCAACTTTCTCGCTTCCTGTGGTGGCAACATTTTTTTTCTTTTCTTTTCTTTTACACGGGTTACTATAAGATTTTGTTTAGCCCTGAAAATTTCTCTAACTTAATGGATAAAAACCAAAACAAAACCCTGTCCTGTGTAACTTCCAGTATATCTGACTCTTCCTTAACTGCATAATATAGTCTGAGTTTGGCTTCAATAAAATATTCAAATGAATGTATGGCAGCAAAATGGTCTATGTTCACTGATGCTTCGATGTGAAGTGTTAAGTAACCGTGTAAGTGATGGTAAAAATAGCAAGAAGCAATCGTATGGGCAATTAGGGTAAATTAATGGAAATGGGTAAATTAATGGAAAGTAGAGGAGAGTGAGAGATCAAGGAAATGGAAGCAAGGCTGAGGGAAGAAATGGAGAAATGAGGGTACAGACACTGCAACTGTTTAAAGTGTAGGAAAACTTAATAACTAAATCGAATGGTGACGAAAAAAAGAGGGTGACTTCAAGAAATCAAGGAAATTCAAAAGTCAGGAAAACCGAAAAATGGGGAGGTTTGGAGGTAGGTGAAAAAACTGGAAGTAAACTGGAAGTAAACAGAAGACAATGGAAGGAAACAGGAACTGAGGGAGCAAAGGAAATGGACGCAAGGGTGGGAGACAGAGGGAAATTTAAAGATGGGGAGCTGGGAACGGAAACGAGAAAAAGTAAGTAAGCCGTCTCACAGTACCATCTTCTCTTATTTTATCAGCTAACGCCAGCAGATTTTATTCAGCGAAGTGAGGGTAGGAACCTAAATATTAACACTGGCATTATTAACCCTTTCATGGTCGAATCTTTAACAATTTTATTCCAGCTAAACCAGATTTTTTTTTTTTTTTTTTACCCAAGAGTGAGTATAGGAGCCTGAAAGGTGTTAATACTTGTACCTTTAACCTTCTTCTAGTCGCGTCTTCTCTAGTATTTAAATTCAGGTAACATCAGATGATTCTATTCAACTGAGAATGAGTTGGGTCTCTATGTTAAGTCCTACAGTACGATTATTTAGATTTCATTCTAGAGATTTCCAGATAATTATATTTAGCTTTATGGAGACTACGGGACCTGAAAAGCTGAATATATGCATTATTAACCCCATTAACAATAGGGTGACCTAACCTGAATAAAATGCCTGGTGGTTGCAAAGAATGTAAAACAATCTTATGTCATGGCAGCGATGTAAAATGGAAGTATGAAGATGAGAGAGTAAGAGATAGATTTTTACGGTGATGGAACGAGAAAGTGGAATGCTAAGGGAGTGAAAGATAAATCGTTTAAGTCAAAATGCCGTCTTTCTTGTTACCTCTTGACAATCAGACCCATTTTGTGGGTTTAGACACAGCCTTCGATGGCCCTTTAATGCGAAAGATCTTCCTTAAGGTAAAAAAAAAAAAATATATCTCCCGGAGAAATCAAAAATAAAAGAAAAAAATTAATACCATCTTACGGAAGAGATAAAGGAAAATGACAGTAAGAGAGAGAGAGAGAGAGAGAGAGAGAGAGAGAGAGAGAGAGAGACAGACAGACAGACAGACAGACAGACAGACAGACAGAGACAGAGACAGACAGACCATGAGGAAATGAAGTGACAGTGGATGAGCTAGAGAAAATTTAGTTAAGAAAGAGTCCAGTGTAGACAGAAAATGGAGCTAACAGGATACCGACCTGAAACGAGGTTACGTGTGGGCCTAAAACTAGTTATGCTAAAGATCTACACACTCCTGCACCACAGAAAGAGGAAGAGGAGAGAGAAGTAGGCGTAGTGTGGCAGGAGGGCAGATGTGAGAGGAAATGGAGGTGAGGGAGCAATACAAGGTGTAATAAAAATGTGTTTAGTGTTGTGTAAAGTGCGGTGCAGTGTAATGTAGTGTAGTGTAATGCAGTGTGGCTCAGAGTAGTGTAGAGCAGTGTAGCTTAGTGTAGAGCAGTGTAGCTTGGTGAATGTAGCTTACAGTAGTATTGCGTAATGTAGCTAAGTGCACTGAAAATGGAGTATAGTGTGTGTGTGTGTGTGTGTGTGTGTGTGTGTGTGTGTGTGTGTGTGTGTGTGTGTGTGTGTGTGTGTGTGTGTGTGTGTGTGTGTGTGTGTGTGTGTGTGTGTGTGTATTATGAAACGTTTTTATGTCTGCAAATAATTATAGAGCATGATAACGGCAGCGCAGGCCTCGGAAATTATTCTCTCTCTCTCTCTCTCTCTCTCTCTCTCTCTCTCTCTCTCTCTCTCTCTCTCTCTCTCTCTGGCCAGCTGCTGTGATATTGAAGGCGGGCTGGAGCAACTTCCAAGGTGCCTGATTTATGTTGAAGCAAGACCCAGGCTGAGGGATGAGGTGGCCAGGAAAAAAGTGGTGTGGGGAGGCGGGGGAGAGAGAAGTGGGGAGGGAGGGGAAAAAGGGAGAGCATGAAGTGGGGAGAGAGGGGAGTGGGGAGACAGGGAAATGGGAGAGAAGGAAGTGGTGAGAGAGGGAAGTCGGGAGACAGGGAAATGGGGAGAGAAGGCATTAAGGTGAAAGAGGAATGGGGAAATATGAAAATGGTGAGATAAAGAATTGGGATGAGAAGGAATTGGGGAGAGAGGGAAGTGGCGAGAGACAGGGTTGGAGAGGAAAAAATGTGTGGTGGGGAGGAAAGAAAATGAGATTGAGGGAAAGGCCGGAATATAAGAGAGAAAGGAAGGAAGGACAGTGAGGGAGAAGAGGAGTGAAGGGATTGAGAAAGAGGGATGAAAGGATCTAAACAGGGGGGCGGGGGAGGGGGAAGGAAGCGAGTGGGAAGAGACGTAATGGGCAAAAAAGAAGAGGGGAGGAGAAGGGAGGGGAGTGAGGAAAGGGGGAATGAGAAATGAGGGGGATGAAAAGAAAACGGGGAAGAGGAGAGAGGGCAGGGGAAATGAGGGCGGACGAGGAGGAGGAGGAGGAGGAGGGAAAATGAAAGGGGATAAATGACCTGAGGTGAAAGGAAAAGGGGAAATAAAGAGGACGAGGAATGACAAAAGAGGAAGAAGAGGGAAGGAAGGTGATGGGCAAGAAAGAGTGCGGAGGGGACGTAAGGGGCATGGGGGGAGGAGAAAGGGAGGTTAATGAAGTGCTGAAGGAAGATCCGGGCTGAAGGTTGAGATGGGTAGGAAAATGTGGATTGAGGAGAAGGACTGGTGAGGAATGAGGAAAAAAATGATAGAGAGAGGAGGGAGGAAAGATAGGAGGATGCGAGGGAATGTAAAATGGGAAAGAGGAAGAGAGGCGGAGTGATGGGCAGGTGGGGAGGGAAAAAAGTATGGAAGAGGACGAAGGCCTGGGGAGGAAAGTGAAGGGGAGGGGGGAGAGGAGGCTAGGAGCAGGGAAGGAAAGGTGACTGGAGAGGGAAGGGGGAGGAATTGGGAGGGAAAGTACTGAGAAAGACGGAATAATACGAGGGAATATTGGATGTAAGATCGAAGCTGAGAGGCGAGATGATGAGGAAAAAAGTAGGAGAGGAGAAAGAGAGAGATGCGGGGAGGAAAGAGAAAATTGAGGAGGAGGGAGGTTAGGAAAGTCAGCGAGAGAGATGGCAAGTAACTGGAAGGAGGCCGTAAGTAAAGATACAGGAAGCTAAGAGGTGTGTGTGTGTGTGTGTGTGTGTGTGTGTGTGTGTGTGTGTGTGTGTGTGTGTGTGTGTGTGTGTGTGTGTGTGTGTGTGTGTGTGTGTGTGTGTGTGTGAGAGAGAGAGAGAGAGAGAGAGAGAGAGAGAGAGAGAGGAAATGAGTAAAACAGAGGAGGCAAATGCGAAAAACAAGGATACTGGGGAAGATGTAGTGAGAATGTAAGGAATGTGGAGAACTGAGGAGAAAGACTGGATGAGAACGTAAGCAAGGGAAGAAATAGATGGATAATAAGTAAGGCGTAAATGGAAGAAAAAACAAGAAACAAGTTATGGAAAAGTAAGTAGAAAAGAGGAAAAATGGAAGAGAAAGTAAGTATAGGGGAAGCAGGAATGGATGTAAGAAAGATGAAAAACTTGAAGGAGAGAATGTAATAGAAAGTGAACTGGGTGGAAAATGAAAAGTGGGTATGTAAGAGGAAGAACGAAAGAAGCGAAATGAGAAGCAAGGGAGAAGGGAGAAGGAAGGGTGAGGTAAGACGAGAATCAAGGAAAAATGTAAAGTGGAGAACGAGGCAAGAAATGGAGAGGAACGAAAAGAAGTGAGAAGGAAACAGGGCGAAGGAAGATGTAAGGTACGGAGAAAATAAAAAGAAAAGCGAGTACAAATTAATGGAGGCCTGAAGTATAATAATGGATGTGGCAGGATGGCGAGAAACAAACTGAAATGTGTGTGTGTGTGTGTGTGTGTGTGTGTGTGTGTGTGTGTGTGTGTGTGTGTGTGTGTGTGTGTGTGTGTGAGAGACAGGAGGAGGGGAAATCAAAGTCGTACCCAGTGACCCAGCTGACTACCACCTGTCCCCAGTGCCGTTCACCTGTCCACTCACTAACAGGAGCTCACGGAAATGACGTGTATTCTGGCTGCTAAGTGAGACATGGTGGTGGGTAAAGCAGGATCAGTGGGACATGTAACCATCCCCCCGACACAAACAAGCACTCTCTCTCTCTCTCTCTCGCTCTCTCTCTCCCGCTGTGTGTGTGTGTGTGTGTGTGTGTGTGTGTGTGTGTGTGTGTGTCTAAATCTGTGCTATATACTGTATGCTTCTCTATATTTTTCCAGTGAGAGTAAAATCACGTAACAAATACTATAAATGATACTCGTAATAACAACAGCAGTAGTAACGAGAAATGGGACTAATTCACACAATCATATTCAGCAATGATACTAATCGAATACTAGTACTAGTAAAGGACACTACTGAGTAATTATATCAGAAATGGTTTGCCATTAATATCTGGAAATAAAAATGTACTGTAACTATTAATCATCATATCATGACAGTCTCCTCCATCTCCACCTCCTCTGCATCATCATCGCCACAGCCGTCGTCGTCTCGTCGCTATCGTTGTCGTCATCCTTTTCTTCCTTATTATTATCATCAGAACCATTATCACGATGGTACCAGTAACAATGATAACAGCCATAGCGACACAAGCCACACCCGAACTTTATCCCCAGAGACTCGTCGGCATTAAAAACTGAGCCTTACTGCGTTATTCATCAATGCCAAAACAGCGCAAAATAAATTACCCGCTCCTCGCACTGCAATATAATTCTGCTGTCATGTGTGGCCGATTATTCCGGTTAAAATATTCGCCGGTGTTATTACTCAACATTACAGGGAATATTCTAGTTTTCAATTACGGTACATTATAAGTGCCCCCACCCCCTCTCTCTCTCTCTCTCATCACTCTAGCGAAAATAAAAAATGAGCGAATATCACGACTGCACTTGGCAATTCGACATGAATGGACACGCGAACGAAAGAGAATATAGTAATCTTTCTTTACTGCTTTATTAAGAGAGCTCAGAATTTCCGAAATGGACGAGTGTGTGTTGAGTTGCATCAAGAATTTTACATTCAGGCTCTGATGAAGGTTTCCCATACATACCATCTCACGCATGCATCGCCCTCTCACTAATAATTTTCTTTCTCATAAATATATTTTTAAAGTTGATGCTGACGGTGATGATGATGCTCCTGATATTACTGATGACCCCTACGTTAGCGCTGACGTTGATGATGTTTATGCTGATGTTGATAAGGTAGATGTTACTGATATTGACGGTGAAGTTGACGGTGGTGCGGCGGATGATGAAACTGAACCATTCTTTTCATCTGCTTCTACTCATCCTTATACATTTGTCACCACAGCATTGCATTTTTTTTTTTTTATGTCAGACTTTCACGTGGAGTCGAGAATGTCGAAGGCATGAATGATGAATGAATGGAAGTATTACCTATTTTATGAGCCCTCTACTATTCTACTTCTGTCTCTTATCCATTCTCGATTCTGGGTTCTAAACTGTTCCATGTATTAGTGAGAAACAGCGTTGGAATGATGAATGGATGGATGGATGGCATGACTAAGACTGTGCATCGCATCATGGATTCAGACTCATGTTTCATGAATGTATAAAAACAAAAAACAAAATTCTTACACATTCTATACATAAGTTTAATTTTAAATGACTAATTTTGCCACTTCAGCATGACTGCAAAACTGTGTAAGAATTATTACTTTTTTCAAACATCGATAGCCCGTCACTCTAGCGTGAGTTGTTGGGCGGTCGATAAATTATTGAATGGATTTCAACCCTATACTTTTGTTAATGTTTTAAAAATAACATGAGGAAATTCTTAACCATATAATTTAGAATAAAAGAAATCAATCCATTTAGCATATACAAATGCTGTTTTGTATGTACTTTTCAATTACCCGAAAATTTTGTTTTAAAAATACACTCCATATCATAATACGTAAATTTCTTACACATAAACTCTACACACCCAGTTTCAGAATATATAATTATAGACACATTTCACATCAGAACACGAATATTCTTGATGAAAATATGCACTTCTATATGAAACACAATTTTTACGAAAACACACATTCTCCATGAAGGTATAGACTTTATATATTGTTACATAGCCTATGATTTCATCATCCTTTGTGTAATTTTAACGCACAGTTGCTGCATGTTTGATCACGAGCGTGTTCTGCCTCAGTCCCCCCTTCTACCGTTATAGTAGAGTAAGTCGTTCTCTCTGTTATACTTTGCGGGATTTTCAGCTCTCTGTCCCCATGGCTTCATTTGCGCGTCCTTATTACAAGTTGTATCAAGCTCTGCTGGCCCCTATATAATGAGCTCAGTCTCTGCATCATGGCCACTTAGATCTGCTCCTCATTTTGTTCACATCTCTGTCCTCCCCTGTACAAATATTATTATTGTGAGTGCTCAAGAAATCTCCAACCATCTAGCAGCTGTGTGTAATTTGAGTATAACTGTTGTATTTTTTCTTGTGCTGTGTAGCATAGGGTTAATTCTTAGGCCTAGTGAGGTTTTTGATTAATGTTGGGTTTTATGTCAGTCATTTTTGATAATAGTTTGTATCTGTAATAATTTATCTGGCATTCACTGAGTATTATCTGGTATCTCATTTTATCAGGGCTGACTTAGATAAATTTACTCTTGCTAATTTCGTGTTAATAGAGACTATTGCAGTTAACCATATATTTAACCTGTTTATTTGCCATTACATTATCCTTATGAGTCCTGAATGTTTTGTTGTTAGTTTGAGCATTAAACTTTAACTTGTAATTTTACCTAACTCTTTTGTTTTGAACCTGGAACTTTACGGGACAGTAGTGATTTTTAGCATTCTCACTTAAAATGTACGTTATCTTTCTCTGTTCCGTAACAATATCAAGACACATTCTGTGGATATCAATATCAAGCATCCACATAATCTATGTAAAACTCACATTCTGTATTAAACACACACGTTCTTGATCGAAACACTGACATCCATTTCAAATAAAAGTACGTGTTCTGTTTTAAAACAACCAGTCTCTCTCTAGTTCCATACGTGAAAGGCTAAGGCCACACCAGTCATGCATTGTATAACACTATCAATATGTAACCACTTGAGGGCATGGGCTCTCACCCAGCTGGAGTTATTTAAACTGTTATATTTAAACAAAGGTTGTGAAAATATGAATACCACCACCACCACCACCACCACTACGATGATGATAATAATGATGATGGTGATGGTGATGACTGAACAATGATGATTGATGATGATGGCGATGACTAATGATTAATGACGATAATTTTTTAAAGGAAATGAACAAAGGAAGGTAAAACCAATTAAATAAAAAAAATATTCCAAACACCTGATTACAGGTGTCCTCCATCCATAAAAAAATATGTAGGCTAACAGCTAGACTTGAACTGCTGATGGCTGAAGTTTGGGGGGAACTATTCCGGGAAGCGAGCTGCAAAGAGATGAAGTTAGGGGAATAAAAGAAACCTGATAGACAGAAGTTCTGCAATATTGCAGTGTGACACTCGTCATGAGGGCGACCAGATGCCCGTGCAGCACGAAGGAAAGCATGCTGAGGTGGCACAATGGATTAAATCAGTCTGAGCATTTGCCAAAAAAGTATCTGTAAAATAATGCACGGCAGGCAACAGTTCCTACTTGTAGGGGAGGTAGTTCACTGTTAACTGCAAGGTTATCAATAGTTCTTACACCTTTATTTTGAATTTTGTCCAGTTGTTTTAGAGCAACCTCTACACATCCACTTCACAGGGCTTAGCAGTAAGATGAACACGTACATGACTCTTTAACATTATAGTTAACTGCTTGTCAGTGAAAAGGGACGGTAACTGATTCTGTACAATAATCTAAGTTTCTCTGAAACGGTTTTAGCAAGTGATCTAACATGAGGGGCCCTGCTGACGAAACTATTAAGTGAAACACCAAGAAATTTCAACACTTTTAGAGATAGGAATATAAGCAGCATTTAAAGTAATTAGGAATCAAGCAATACCTGTCTATTAGTAAATTCTATTCATTTGGTTTTCCTAGCATTAAATGAGATAATGGTATTTTGTCTCCATTCAGTGATCTTAGATAAGTCTTGATTTAAGGATACTGCTGTACTAGGTTGCATGTCAGAGCTATTATACTTTGTGAATGGGTGTTTAAGTGCTAAGGAACTGTGATATATTGAGTCATCTGCATATGAGTAAATGGAATTATGGGTGACAGATATGAGATCATTAATATAAAATCGGAATAGGGTTGGACCCAGAATTGATCCTTATGGTACACCCGCATTAACTGAGTGGAAAGTGGAATATACCTCATCAACCATTATTCTTACATTTGTTGTTTCACAACAAACACAGACTTGCTGTCGCATGTGACTGCGGTATGAAACACAGGAATAAGAGATGAGAAACCAAAATGCACTCTGACATGCGAAGAGGAATGAGATGTGAAAAGTGGGGTACAATGTGGGCAGGGAATTGCCGGCGAACTTTCGCCCCTGACAGGTCAAGATCTCTCCTTTTTTATTTGTGCGAGACACTGCGATATGCCTTGTCTTGCAACAAATACATTGGTAGGTGGAAACGGTATATGTCTGAGGAGGAATGGAAATGAAGAGGCAGACCGTAAATAAAAGGGCAGAGAGACACCGTGGAGAGCATGCGAGGGAAGGTGGTGTGTGGCGTGGCGGATACGGTCAGTGATATGTAAGGATAGATATGTCTGAAGGGGAAGGACGAAGAGGAGGATCGGAGGCAAATTTCTGAAGGGACAAGGTGAAGAAAGTACATGCAGGGGTTGTTGCAACGTAAGAGAGAGCCAACACAGACCCGGGACAGAAATGCTTGGAGTGGCGAGAAGGGACGGACAGTAAACAACTAAAACAAGGCACGTGACAGGTCAGAATACGAAGGATGGCGGGATGTCCTGTGTAGGGAAGAGGTCGTTACTGAGTGCAAACAAGTGAAAGGGTAACTCTGGCATTAAGCGGGGAGAGAGAGAGAGAGAGAGAGAGAGAGAGAGAGATTCTTACAATTCTCGTTTTTTCGATATTTCTACATTTTTTTCCGAGCGAAGTGAACGAACGAAGAGGAACATCAAAGATCCCATGGCTTCTGCAACAAGCTTGGAATGGACCGATAAAATATGGATGGTGCGATATGGACCGACGCTAATAGACGTTGCATATGCCAAAGCGTCGATATATACTGAAACGAGTGACCAGTGCAAAATGAACGGGATCAAAGTGCACGTCAGCTGGGCGAGGCAAAAGGGGGAAAGGAACACGGCTGGAACATGAAAAAAAAAGTACCATGATCTATCTATCTATCTATCTATTGCCAGACGCCATAATCCCGTACGGGGTGGCCATTTGACTCTGAGTTATTTGTTTTACAGGGAGGGGCACTAACCCTCCACCAACCCACTTGACACGTAGGGAGCACGTATGGTTTGGTTATATGGTTACCACCCAGCGTTGCAGGATCTGAACGATATAAAAAAAAAATGTCAAGAATATTGTGACAATTAACATTACCAAGGTCCAAACGAAATTAAAGGAAAAACTGCAATGATGTGAACGAAAAATAAAGTCCACGATATATTTACACACACACACACACACACACACACACACATGACAAATTCCTAAACTGGACGAAAAATAATGCTAAACACGAGGACTAGAACTTCTGATTTTCAGTGGAATCAATGAGGAATAAAGGAAATATAAGAGTGCAATGACCGAAATCAACTAAAAACTGCAACTGGAATACACCTTCTCACTGTAAAGTCTTCTCTCATATCTTATGCTATCTGACACGATTTAGTTCACATTGAAGCCTGAATGTATGAATACTGTTCCTAACCCTCTCACGTTTGCCACCAGTCTAGTATTCCACTCCAGCCAACACCAGACGATTTTAGTTAGTTCAGTGAGCCATAGGAGTCGTTGAGTGGTGAATTTGGTGAATTTCTTACTCTCCCTCCATTTCACACTCAGATTCCTCCCAAACTCTTCATCCACTTTCTTCTTACTCTCCTTCACCAGTCTCTTAACCTCCCTTCTCCTGCTCACATATACTTCTCTCTTCTCTCTCTCATCTTCTCCCCTACCTCTACTCGCCAACCATTCACCATATGCCTTCTTCTTTTGTTCCACAGCTCGTTTCACCTCATCATTCCACCATGCTGTCCCTTGCACACCCTTGCATCTCCTCCTCACTCCACAAACCGCCTCACACGCTGTGCTTATCTCTTCCGTGAATATCTTACATACGTCTTCCACCCCTTCCATCTGCTCTAGCTCATACCTTCCCAATCTTTCTTCCACTATGCTCTTATACTCTGTCCTCTTCTCACTATCTTGCAATTTCTCCACTCTTCTCACAGGAGCTGCTTCCTCCTGTCTTCCCCTTCGCCTCCTCAACCACTTTCTTTGCAGCTCTACCTTGGCCATCACTAAGTGATGGTCCGAGACTCCATTCCCCCACCCTCTCCACACCCTTGCATCCAACACTTGTCTTCTCATTCGCTCATCCACACACACGTAGTCTATCATTGCCTTTCGTTCAACAAGTTCACCATCCATCCTCCTCATTACTCTCCATGTATACCGGTGGATCATCTTATGACGAAAGTAGGTGTTGGCTATTGCCAACCCCTTACCAGCACAGATGTCCACCAAAGCACTACCATTCCCATCTACTTCCGCTGGCAGTGTGAAAGGGGATTAATGGGGAAATAGTAGGGGAGTGAAAGATAGGAATAATAGATTGTTGGTGGAGAAGAGAGAGAAATTGAGGAGATGGAAGGAGCACTTTGAGGATTTGTTGAATGTAGAGAGTGAGAGCAGTGTGAGTATAAGTGGTTGGGGAATGGCTGGGAGAAGAAGAGATGAGAGGAGGGAGGAAGAGATCAGTAGGTCGGAAGTAGTGGAAGCGATGAAGAAGATTAAGCTGGGAAAGGCCCCAGGAATTGATGGAGTGTGTGGTGAAATGCTTAGGTATGGGGGTGAGATTGTTGTGGAGTGGATATGGAAGTTGTGTAGATTGGCTTGGGAAGAGGGAAGGGTTCCAGAGGACTGGAAATCAGGTATAATTGTTCCTCTGTACAAAGGAAAAGGGGAGAGAGAAGTATGTGGTAACCATAGGGGTATTTGCCTTCTTAGTGTGACTGGTAAAATATATGGTAGAATACTCATTGATAGGGTTAGGCATATGACAGAGGAGCTAGTTGGAGAAGAACAAGGGGGATTTAGGAAGGGAAAAGGGTGTGTAGATCAGATATTTGTTCTAAGATGTTTAGTGGAGAAGTATCTAGAGAAGGGAAGGAAAGTGTACGCTGCCTTCATGGACTTGGAGAAAGCTTATGACAGAATAGATAGGAAAGGTATGTGGAAGGTATTAAGAATATATGGAGTGGAGGGGAAATTGTTGAGTGCTGTGAAGAGTATGTACGAGGGAGCTAGGGCTACGGTGCGAGTGGATGGTGAGCTGAGTGAGTTCTTTGATCTCAATGTGGGACTGAAACAGGGGTGTGTAATGTCTCCTTGGCTGTTTAATATATATATGGATGGGGTCGTAAAGGAGGTACAAGGTAGGGCAGTGGATGTGGGGGTGGCCTTAATGAATGAGGGTGAGATTTGGAAGCTTCCGGTGTTGCTGTTTGCTGATGATACAGTATTGTTGAGTGAAGATGAATGGGAGTTGCAAGGTTTGGTGAATTTTAGTATTATATCTCACCTATCACTAGAAAATTTTATCAAGATTGAGCCACAGGAACCTGACTGCAAAATATATAATAAAAACACAAACAATGGAAAGGATAAACGGAATGCTGAGCAAAACTACCTGGATTATAATGGCAGCAATAAACAAAAGCTGAAAAATATCTGGGTTAAAATGGCAGCAATAAATAAAAGGTGGATGAAACCAAACAAAACCGCAGCTGGGCGAAGCTTAAACTAAAAGGTCTAAACCGACTGAAATCTGATTCTCAGGCCCCTGTCATTCACTGTCAGCTGAATAAAATCGCCTGGCGTTAATTGCACTAGAGTACTAAAGTTAATTCAGCCATGACAGGGTTAATGGTAACAAGATTAATTTAGTCTGACTAATGTGACTCACGACTGAATAAAATCCTCTGGCGGCAGGTGGAATGAAGTACGAGAGACGACGCAACCACGAGAAGGATAAGAGAGGAGTCAATGAAACACAAGGAAATAAACATATAAATGCTGGAGGAAATTTAAAGTAAAAAGAGTGATACGAAACCGAATGAAACATACGAACCAAGACAACAGCGTGGAACCAAATCCTGCAGAGGCGTCCGCAAACAAAAATATTCATGATCGAAAGCTGGTGAATAAAACATGTACAAAATCACACGGGCTAATGTTGACTGGCTGCGTCCTCGTACCTTTAATTTTGCTCAGGCAGGTGAAATGCTGTCGTGTTTCAGAGTGTATGTGCTTGTGTGTCTGCCGGTCCTGGAGGTATTTACATGTGTCTGTCCTGCTGTTGGTAAGTCCTAAGTTTTGTTGGTCTCTCTCTCTCTCTCTCTCTCTTTGTATATCTACTGTATCTATATTTGTATATAGATAGATAGACAGATTGATAGATAGATACATAGATATATACACACATACATACATATACATATATATAGATAGATATATATATATATATATATATATATATATATATATAGAGAGAGAGAGAGAGAGAGAGAGAGAGAGAGAGAGAGAGAGAGACATACATACTCTGGCTCTCTCCCGCCCAGGTCGCCCCAGGAGACCAGCAGGTGATCCTAATTTAAGGAGGCACTAAACTCTGATCAGATCACGCCACTAAGATCACCCTATCACAAAGCTCGCCCCTCTGATGACCATTTTGTTGGTGTGTGTGTGTGTGTGTGTGTGTGTGTGTGTGTGTGTGTGTGTGTGTGTGTGTGTGTGTGTGTGTGTGTGTGTGTGTGTGTGTGTAATTTGGTATGCTACGTGCTTTTGATGGCGTGTAGGCTATTAAAAGCATCGAAGTGGCATCTTAAGACCTGATGTAACATGAACAAAGAAAACCTTGACAGTCTGCAAAAAATGTCCCTTCCAGAGAAACGACGAAATAAGAAAGCAAGAAGTTAAAAAATGAGGACATAAGAAATTAAAAAGTTAAACAATTTCACGCGGAAAAGCCTGGATCCGTTACGTGTGAAGGAGAGAAGATTGTTGTCAAACGGATACGCAGAATTTGTCGTGTGTGTTTTGACTCCGTGCCTGTTGCATGTGTATGTGCTTTTGTGTATGTACGTGGTTGATTACAAGTCTGGATTTACTGTGAATGTGAATGATCTTGGGTGTGTCAGCATGTGTAGAAGGATTAACGCTCACAGCAACACACTGTACAAAAAAACAGAGACAGATACAGATTCATTTCTACCACTCTATATACTAGTTATCTGAGCTTTTTTTTATTTCAAGCCAGTTTATACAGAAACCAATTAACTGCTTGGCGGAAAGCGTACTGGAAAGTTACTGAATTAGATGGGTTTATTAATACTCATAACTCCCACATAAACACTTGCCACAGGTATAGAGGAAACTTATTACAGTCACCAGCGAAGAAACACACACACACACACAAACCAAGAGAGTTGTCATGAAGGACAATATTGGCCCCTTATCTTTACTGGATGTGCCAGGGAAGAAGCTGTGTGTGTGTGTGTGTGTGTGTGTGTGTGTGTGTGTGTGTGTGTGTGTGTGTGTGTGTGTGTGTGTGTGTGTGTGTGTGTGTGTGTGTGTGTGTGTGTGTGTGTGTGTGTGTGTGTGTGTGTGAATCCGGACTACAGAAGAAAATATCTGCACTTTTGCACTTTTCTCCTTGTCTATCTGCACATCTACCTCTTTACCTATCCATCTACCTGTCTATCTATTTGTCGATCTATCCATCTATTTATCTATCTATTTCACTGACGCCTTGCTCTCTCGGGAAGTGTTCTAGATGGATGGCCATGAGGTTCTCCAGTTCCGTGTCTCGCAAATGAAGTTACACAGCCAGAAGCATTAATTCCTCCTTGCTTTATATTAATCTCTCTCTCTCTCTCTTTTACAGTACTCTACTATTTTTCAACACAATCGTAATAATATCATAATAAAAATATAAGTAACAATAAAGTGGCATGATTCGACAGCAAAGCCCTATAATATACCTGTGTTAATGTGAGTAATTCAATCTGATTATATTAACTTACCCTGAAGGAAGAACAAACAATGAACATGTGAACGTAGAGTATTGTTTTCACTTGTACTCACCATCCGCGATGAAATACTTATTGTTAGTATTTGCCACCCAGTATCTGTATTTCTATCTGCTTATGCCTATCTACTACAATTCGTATTCTACCTGCCCCTTTATATGCATGTATCTACAGTATCTTTGTCTCTATCAATCGATCAGTCGATCAATCTATATATCTATCTATGTCTATTCAGGTATCAAAAATGACTACAAAAACCTGATACTTTGGTAACATATATACTGTTAGGAAAAGAGACAGATAAACGAAGTCAGATCCTTTAAAAGATCGAAAACACAAGCAGATATGGAGAGAGGGAGGGAGGGAGGGAGAGAGAGAGAGAGAGAGAGAGAGAACACCGAGAGAAACAGAGACAAATACACAGATGTGGCTAAATATAGATTGCTGAAAATCACATGTAACAAAACCTGCAACAGATACGAGTACACAGATATTAAAGTTGTTATTGCAACCTGGTGAAAAAAGGGATATTTTTCCATCCTGCATCTGTCACGCTTACCTGTTGCACTATGTGAGACAACTTACAGCTGGTGACAGTGCTTCAGAATTTGAGACTAAAGACCATATACTCAGAGCTAATGTGGAGAAGGGATGGGACGCCCTTGGACAGATATTTATGAAGCAACTTTTTACTAGACTGAATCTTTTCATGATTTATGATTTAAAGGTTAGCTGCTTCAGCCCGATGACGTGCTATATCATTTATTCTTGCTGTCCCTAAACTATTTTACTCACTCAGAAGGATCTCATGGGGATCAATGTTTCTCTCTAACCACTCCAATTCGAAAAGTCCAAATGATGCTGAAATACTCGTCCTGTGGCAGCACGAATGAGCTAAAAAAAAAAAAAAAGGTCCTCGTCCTGAACTGGTTAACCTCTCCACATGCAGGCGGCTGAAATATCATCACTGCTGAAACTACACCAAGACGCTCGCTCGCTCTCTCTCTCTCTCTCTCTCTCTCTCTCTCTCTCTGGAGAATAGAACTAAATGGGAGCGACACAGAAGATGGAGAAAGTGGAAAAGGAGTAGGAAAACGAAAGGAGATGGAGAAGAAGGAACGTAAAGGAGGACGTGAAGGATCAGCTAAGGAATGGGGATGGAAAAGGAAAGTAAAGGAGGAGGACGAGGAGAAGGGATGTAAAGAAGGGGGAGAAAGAGATAGAAAGGTAAAAAGGAGAAAGGAAAAGAGGAGGAGGAGAAGAAAATGAATGGAAGAAAAAAGAAAAATGAAAGGAGGAAGAGAAGGAAAGCAAAGGAAGAGAAAAAAAAAATAGAAATGAGGAGGAGAAGGAAAGGAAAGGCGGAGGAGGACAAGGAAAGGAAAGGAGGAGGATGGGAAGGAAAGGAAACGAGGAGGAGGATGAGTTGGAAGAAAGGAAGGAGGAAGGGACAGAGAACAAAGGACAAACAAAAGGAGGAGGAAGAAAAGATGGAGAAACAGGGAGCAAAGACGTCGGTGGAGGCGTGAAGATGGGAGGATACCTTTAAGTATTGGTGTACGAGCTTTACTATGTGCCTGTATTGGTGTTGGGGATGCTGCGTGTGCGACTGTGACACGTGGACTCACAATACACAGTAGGAATATGCATCAATAGGACCCGCTGTATCTGATAATATTACTAAGCAAGAAAATGTGAGTACGTTTAAGTATTTGGGTAGTGTGATGAGTAAGGATGGAGGTTTGGAGGGTGAAGTGCTTGAAAGGGTACAGCAGGGAAGAAAGGTTGCTGGTTCCTTGAAAGCAGTGATAAGAAACAGGGAAGTGAGCATGGAAGTAAAAAAGTTACTACATGACAGTATTGTGATACCAACTCTAACGTACGGAAGTGAAGCTTGGACGTTGTTGGAAGGACACAAGTCAAGAGTGAGAGCAGTGGAAATGAGTTATTTAAGAGGAGCTTGTGGAGTCACGTGGAGAGACAGGCTGACGAATGAGGATATAAAGGAGCGTTGTGGTGTTGATGTGGATGTGATAGGAAGCGTTGTGAGGAACACACTGAGGTGGTTTGGCCATGTGGAGAGGATGGAGGGTGAAAGACTGACGAAGAGAGTGTATGTGAGTGAGGTGGAGGGTGGAAGAGGGAGGGGGAGACCGAGGATGAGATGGAGGGATGGGGTGGAGAGGTATATGAGAGAGGGGGGTGTGAGTTGGGAGCAGGGTAGTGAAATGGCGGGGGACAGGGCGACTTGGAGGCGATTTGTTTGTGGCCACCCCAAACGGGATTGAGGCGTCTGGCAATAGATAGATAGATAGATAGAAGAAATCAAAGACGAGTATTATGTCGATGTGAAATACTGTTCTGACTTGAATACAACATCTACAGTAATAAAATTTTTGTTCTCTCTCTCTCTCTCTCTCTCTCTCTCTCTCTCTCTCTCTCTCTCTCTCTCTCTCTCTCTCTCTCTCTCTCTCTCTCTCTCTCTCTCTCAGCCAAGTAAAATCTGCTGATGTTTGTTGCAATAGGACGCTCGAGTTGCTCCGACCATGGCAGGGTTGGAGAAGATTAATTACCCATTAGCGAAAGCACAAGACAGAACCAGGCGGCTGAAATATCATCACCACTAACACTCCCGAAATGGGGCAGGACGTTGCGTGCTCTCTCTCTCTCTCTCTCTCTCTCTCTCTCTCTCTCTCTTACTGAAATCGCTGTGGAGGGAGAAATGGTAATGAGAGAGAAGTGGGACTGAAAGTGGCATGGGAAGAAGGGGGAGGAAAATGATGATGAGGAGGGGGAAGAAGGAAAGATGGAGGAGGAGGAGAAGAAGTGCAAGTGGTAAGAAGAAAATAAGAAGTGGGAATGGCAGAGAAACCCGATAAGGATTAGAATGACAAGTATGCAAAAGAAATAGGATGCAAAGGATGGAAAGTCTGGCAAATATTCTAAGTGCACCTGGAATTTAGCAGTACCCATTGTTTGCGATTTATTCCGCACATTACACTTCAGTATCCGTTTGTATGTTATTATTGTAAATTATATCGATTTTGAGACGATACAACATTTCAGGGAGTGAAAATGTGTATTTTGAAAAAGTAAATAATTGAAGATAAGGTTCAACGAAACCTCCTGTTCTATTTATAACTTGTTCCTATATTCGGTGATGATAATATACTCGAGGCTGTTCCTTATTAAAATACTTCAGACAACTGTATAAACATACATAACACGAAAACTATTGTGCTCTCGATGTTGATGTTGCCCGTGTACGACAATGCCACGTGTACGGTGGCTCAGTCGGTGGAGACGTGGCCTGCAGTCCTACCGGACCCAGGTTCAAATCCCCGCTAGGGCAGGGAACAGTTTAAGGATTTGAATTTCATAAAAACAGAGTTTACTGATCTACCAGAAGTCAAGCCGACATGTCGTAAAAATACCCTCGCTAATACCAATACACCAGTCCTGTATGAGACAGCCCTAGCATGTATTCAGTATGGACGGTGGGTGTTAACGCCGAAGTGGTGACATGTAGAGGTGTATGGTATGTTAATGTAGGAGGACTAGTGGGCCTTAAGAGCAGGCTGTGAAGCGTATGCGCAGAGTCGGATACATAAAAAATAAAAATAAAAAAAAACATTGCAATATCTACAACACTGTCCCTTCTATGATACTGCCACGTGCATGACAGGCCGTGCAGGACCCCATGCAGTACATAACTGCCAAGTGTAAGATACTGTTAAGTAAACGTCAGGGTCACATGTATGTCACTGCCACGTGCAAATCATTGCCACGTGAAAGACTCTGCCACATGTGTATGCCACTGCCAAGTGTACAACACTGCCTCGTGTACGACAGTGCCACACGTACTGAACATCAATTCCACGTTTATGTCAATGCCTAGTGTGCAATAGTACAATATGACAGTTACGTGTACGAAGATGACACATGAACGAAATGTGGTAGGTAGTCAGGAAACAGAACATCGCTACCAGCACTGCATCCTTGGCAACTGGAGGGTGGGAAGAGATTCGTATGCAGTTCTCTCTCACTCCCTCACCCCCCACTCTCTCTCTCTCCCTCTTTCACACGCACACACACCTCGGTGATGTATCCATTCCGAATAACCACTACCAAAGCCAATCTTATCTCTGTTCACATCCATTCTCTCTCTCTCTCTCTCTCTCTCTCTCTCTCTCTCTCTCTCTCTCTCTCTCTCTCTCTCAGATCCTCCCCTTGCTGTGATATATACTCTCCCCAACCTCATCACACACCGCAAACAAACTCGCCACTCGTGCGTTGTGGACGAACTCGGCCCTTCATAACCAGTTCGCCTCCTGGTCTAATCCCTACAACCCCTCATGGTGGGTTCGGTTCGACGAAATCTCGGCACCTTCCCCGAAGCCCAAATGAACCTCGATTCGGCTTAATTGCAATATCGGATTTTGCTTGTATTTACGTATTTCTATTCCCAGCCGTATTGGTATTAGTGGCGGGAGCTCCAGATATTAGCCGGGTTTGTTTACATAGCGGCCTGGGACAATCTCAGCCCCTTTGATTGGCTTTGTTGCAGCGTATCGAGAGGAATTATTTCGGCGCGCGTGGGAGATGGAAGGATGAATATAGAACGATGCCCAGATTAGTGAAGACACGCAGGTATATTTCTGTATGTCTGTTTTTATGATCATGTGATATACTTAGGAGTAATACCATGATTATATATGCACTTATTTTAACATAAGTTGCTACTCGGGCGTAGGTCTGAGTCTTACTCTTTGGAGTACGAGGTGGTTATATGGAAAGAGAGGTGGTCTAATATCCGAAAGGTCACAACATCGATCCCATTCTGAGGCACGGAAGGAACAGTGTTTTGATATGAATTTCGTTGCAACAGACTACTGATTTTCTATAAGACTCACTGGCACGTCATTAAAACACTTCCGCTAATACTTGCGCCAGTTCTATAAACGACAGGCTAAGCATGTACGCCTATTCAGTATGAATATTAGTGCCAAAAACACGACATGTGAAGGTCGTGACACGTAGGTATTCTCAGGAAAGACTGTGTGTGTGTGTGTGTGTGTGTGTGTGTGTGTGTGTGTGTGTGTGTGTGTGTGTGTGTGTGTGTGTGTGTGTGTGTGTGTGTGTGCACGCACGCACGCGCGCACACACACACACACACACACACACACACACACACACATACACACACACACACACATACACACACACACACACACACACACACACACACACACACAGTCTTCCCCACCGTCTCCCACAAACATACAACCTACACAACTGCGACGCTCGAAGAAATATGTTACATGATTAGAGACAAATAGTATACTTACACATGCCCGCGCACCCACATACACACAGACAGACAGACAGACAGACACACACACACACACACACACACACACACACACGATTACATTTACTCTACACACACCTGTAATACACCTGGCTGCCAGAAAAGCGGGGGCAATATCAGAAATGGCCTTTTATATGTAGGACTTGTGCCGGCATTCATAAAGCTGCCGGTTCCTTTGACGTAGGAGGCTCACAAACGTATTATATAAGCCCGGATTTTCATTTTGTTGCAATAAGGACTGGGGTAAGCCTTGATCGAAAGACTGGCTCTGTTTGTCTACCTGTTTGTATGTCGCTGTTATTGCTAGTTATTTTGTTGCTGCTGTTTTACATCTTATGGTTTATGACTATTATATTAGTGATATTATTTATAATTACTATTATTATTATAATTTTTTTTTATTATTATATTTTACTCCAACTTGCTACTACTACTACTGGTATCAGTATGCAGCCCAAGACCCTTGTTTACACACACACACACACATTATATATATATATATATATATATATATATATAAACGTTGGGTAATTCCTTCCACCGTCATTCATTTTAATGTAAACGTATATACAATGTATTACAGCGGTAAATGTAAGCCTGAGTATTCAAAACTGAAAAAAATAAGAAAAAAGGATGAAGGACGACGGAACCGCTCCCCAGAAACGACCCTACCCAACTTAGTTCCCAAAGCCTCAACGTGTATGCCTCCGATTTTTTTTCGATTACATTTTTTTCCACTTGAAGTGATTTTTTTTTTCCATGTTCTACGTTCTGGTGACAGTGTTCTCGTTCATCTTAAGAACATATGGCACGGCTTTGCGGCTTTATTTCTTAGTTAATCAGCCAGAAAGTTACTATGCTATTCTTTGGACCTAGTATGTAGATTGAAGAGTCACGTTTCTGAAGTTGTTGAATTAGTTCTAGAAAAATGTTTGTATAGCTCCCCTCAAAAGCGTAAAAAGACGGGTACGGAATCACCAAAGATCGGTGACGAAAAGACAGAATTCAAAACAGCCATTTTAATAACTGTGAGTGCTCTGTTCGACTCTGAACGCAGCCACCTTACCAGCTGAGTCTACTTCCAACTTACCCTCTAGCGTGTCTGTCCAATGTCTCTTTTCGCATGATTAAGATACACAAGCAAATCTATATACCGGTACTTATTTGATACCTACCAAGTCTTTATTACATCCTTGCTTCCTTTAAGGTAGCAACTTGCATGAATAGGCAGTATATATAAGTACATCCTCTGTTACTAGGGAGTTAAAAGTCCGTGTTGTCTTATTCTGGGTGGCTGTGTAATAGAACCTGCACCCTTTCAATTGAACACATCTCTCTGGATCGCTGCTATGTATTGCAACTAAGTTAGTGAGCCTTTCTGGGTTCAAAGATTCGTGCATTCAAAGCCTGAGTCAAGTTCGTTCGATGGTGCGTTCGTCTATAATGGACACATATAAATGAACATAAACTAACCATTCACGTTCATTCACCTACCCATTCACTTATTTGCTCGCATGTATACTCAATACTGTCGCTCTTGTGTGCTGGCCCACCCAGTCTCTCTCTCTCTCTCTCTCTCTCTCTCTCTCTCTCTCTCTCTCTCCCCGACTTTTTGCACACTCCTCACTACATTCACCCCTGGGGAGGGGGGAAGAATACTTCCCCAGTATCCCTGCTTGTCGTACGAGGCGACATAAATGGCCTTTTGTGTCTCCAGTCTTTCCCTCTTTGCTGTCCTTTTCTGTCCTACCTTTCTTCTTGATATCTCCGTGTTTCTTCCGGTCTGTAGTTTCCTTCTACTCCTACAGTGCCATATAGCCACACTATGGCCTGGAGCTAATTGTTCATTATTCCTTCCTTCCGTCTTCTCTATCTTTTATTGATCCCCTTCCAATATCCATGCCTACTACGTTTTGGCAACCCCCTCCCACAACTTTTGCAACCTTCCCACCTTCAGTTCATCCTACCCCACCTTCTAAGTATCCATCCCACATTGTGTCTATCCCCTCCAACCTTTATTCCACCCCCCCACCCCACGACCTTTTGCCTATTCCTACCTCTATGGCCTATCCCATCCCACCAAGTGACCACCTCCTCGCACCCACTGCCCACACCTCCGATTTTTTAACCACCCCTTCCCACATTCTGTTTAACCTTCTCAATCTTATTTTCCTTTTCGTCCGGCACCTTCACCTTTAACCCACCAAATTTCCAACCACGCTTCCTATTCCCAACACACTTCTTTTCCACCCTATCCTCCTTTCGCTTCCCCCCATCTCTATTTTTTACCCCTTCTCCCTCTCTCCCACCTCTCGTCCACCTGTTTTCATATGTACCCCCACCCTCCAACGCCTCTCCTCTCCTTTCCCACTCATTCTGACCACTCTTTTGCATTTAGATGCATTAAGATTGTTTGGTGTGTGTGTGTGTGTGTGTGTGTGTGTGTGTGTGTGTGTGTGTGTGTGTGTGTGTGTGTGTGTGTGTGTGTGTGTGTGTGTGTGTGTGTGTGTGTGTGTGTGTGTGTGTGTGTGTGTGTGTGTGTGTGTGTGTGTGTGTGTGTGTGTGTGTGTGTGTGTGTGTGTGTAATCTTATTCATATTCTCTCAGAAAAGGCAGTTCAGTCTGTTCCAGCTGATAGAAATAAAAGCTGGAGAAATGTTTTTAAGGAATGGAGGAGATTTAGTGGAACGAAAAAATAACATCCCGAATGTTAGTAATATTAATCTTTGGCTAAAAAGAACTGCTGATAACAAATCTGTCCTTTCATTTTACCCTGCATGCCAGATACTTGAAACCTTGTCATCAAAAATAGGAAGAGTTAAAATAATGTTAACGTTGCTTGGGTATCATATGTAAAGAAAAGTAGAAAGTAATGGATAAAGGAACAAAAGTAAGTAGGAGACATGCTCTCTCTCTTTCTCCCCTCCCCCTCTCTCTCTCTCTCATCGAGGTTCTCATCCACACTTTCTCTCTTTCTCCTGACTCTTTTCTTTACTTTTGCCCCTTAACTCTATTTACATTAACACTTCCGTTCACTATCTTTTTCTCTCATTTACTTACTCACACTTTCTGGTCTCGCTTTATCCCTTCCATTCTCTCCAAATCACTCTCATTCCGGGCGTTCATTCCTCTCCTTTTTCAATACCACACTGTCTACAATCTCTCTCTCTCTCTCTCTCTCTCTCTCCACTGTACTTCCCCTTCTTCCCCATACATTTTTCTATGACATTTTAATTGGCTTTCCACTCAAATTCCTGTATTCCCTTGTGCCATTTTCACTCTCTCTCTGATTCATTTCTCTCAAATTTACGTCCTCTTCCTCTTTTCTGTCCATTCTTGTTTATCTTTTTATTTCTCTCTTTCTTTCTTCTCTCACTTTTCCTATTTCACTTTCCTTAACTTGGCATTCTTCCCTCTTGTTTCTCTCCTCTCACCACTGACTCTCTTCCTTGCTCACAATCTTTATTCCTTTCCTTTTCCTTCCCCCTCTCCTTTCTCACTCTTTCACTCCACACTCTTACCCTACTTTCCTCCACTTTCTCCCTGACACAATTTCCTTCTGTTAACCTCCCTGTTTATGTCCACTATTCATTCACTCTCTCTCTCTCTCTCTCTCTCTCTCTCTCCCCGCTGGAAACCAATGACCTGGGAGGAGGGAGAAACAGCGGAGGGAGAAAAATAGGGGGCGTTTATTTTTCCGTCGCCCCGCCTGCACTCCTGGTACTCCCAATCTCAGAGAGAGAGAGAGAGAGAGAGAGAGAGAGAGAGGGGATTGATCTAGGGAGGAAGAGAGTATGTGTCTGTGTTGTAGGGAGGAGGAGGGAGAGGGAAGGGAGGTGGTTTGGGGTTTTAGAGATAGGAATGGAAGATGGGAGGATGTGTGTGTGTGTGTGTGTGTGTGTGTGTGTGTGTGTGTGTGTGTGTGTGTGTGTGTGTGTGTGTGTGTGTGTGTGTGTGTGTGTGTGTGTGTGTGTGTGTGTGTGTGTGTGTGTGCGTGCGTGCGTGCGTGCGTGCGTGCGTGCGTGCGTGTGTGTGTGTGTGTGTGTGTGTGTGTGTGAGACAGCGAGAGAGAGAGGAGAGAGAGAGAGAGAGTCAGGCCAAGCATTCTTTTTCACGCGTCATTAGATAGGCAAAGTGTTTGTGTGTGAGAGGGGGAGGGTGGGAGGGAGGGAGGGATGGATGGAGAGGGAGAAAGAGAGGGGGGAAGAGAAAGATGGAATGAAGGAGGAAACGGGAGAGAGGAAACCAAAATTGTAAAAGAAGTAGTCCAAGGTTTTGATCCATCGTGCTGGCTATCCACCTATTAATATCTATCTTTTTACCTATGTTGGTATGTCTATTTTGACCCCTCTGTCTCTATTTTTATCCATCACTATCTTTATGTACTGAAATCTGTTCGCATGTCTCTGTACCTATTCTCTTATCTGTATCTACCTATTCAGCTATCACTGTTTATTTATATCTGTCTTTACATGCCTGTCTCTCTTCCAATCTGCATATTTCTCAGCCCCAATCTCTGTACTATATTTTCTTAAAAATTAACTTCACCACTGTAATTTTAATTCTATTCATGTCCAGAACGTTCCTCTTTTCCTTTTTTTATTCTTCACTCCTGTTTCCTCTTTCCTCCATCTCTCTTCTTAGAAAGTATCGACTCCTACCTTTCTACTCTTCTTCCTCTCTTCCTTGTCGTTACAATATTATTTCTGTTTTGCTTGTGTATTCCACTTTCCTTCATTTTTTTCGTCCTTCACGCCCATGCTTCAAATCTTCCTTTTCCTCCTCTCCTTTTCTCTATTCGCTTCTCGTAGTTACCCCGAATTCGTTTCTCCAGTCCTTATTGCCGTTTCTTGTCGTTCCTTGTTTCCCAACTTCTTTTATCCTTCTCCCTCTTACTCCACTAACTCTTCCTTCCTTCTTTTCTACTATTTTCCCCCCTCATTTTTTCTTCTTCCTTCCACTTCTCATAACCTTGTTTTTCAAATTTCCCCTCTCTTTTCTTCCATTTTATCGTCTGTCTCTGTCTGCCTGTCTGTCTGTCTCTCTCTCTGTTTTCATATATCACTTTTCCTATCTCTATCTATCCATCTGACTATTTCTCTATCTACCTATCTATCTATATACTTATCTGTTTCTATATATCTCTCTTCCAAACTACCTATCTATCCACCTATCTTTCTTTCCTGTGTCTCGCCTTCTGATATGTTACCGTCTTAGTTTTCATCTTCATTAATTTTTCCTTCCCTACTTCCCTCCACCACTTCCTCTTTTCATTTCATCCCTCCTCCACAACACTGCTCCCTCATTCTCATCTCCCTCTCCACCTCCTCTCCCTTCCGCACACTCTCTCCACTCCGTCTTTCATAATCCCTCCATCTCTCTTCATCTTTCTTTTTCCTCCACTCTCTCCTTCTGTCCCTCTCCTCCGTTCCATTCCTCTCCCTCCATCTCTCTTCTCCACTTTTCTTTTTCCTCCACTCCCTCTTTCTGTCCCTCTCTCCATTCCCTTCCTCCTTTCCCTCTCATCGTCTATTCCTCTTTCGTCCACTCACTCTTTCCAACTTTCCCGCTTCTTCACACTTTCCTTCCTTTCAATTTCGTTATTTCTTCCTACCTCTATGTCTGTTCTCCGTTCCCTACTTCCCTTCCTCTACTTCCTCCGATATACCCCCATTTCTCCCTCCCCTCTGTCTTCTCCCCAGTCTCTCTTTCTCCCTCTCCCTCCCCTTCACTCCACTCTCTCCTTCCCTCACTCACAATTCCTTCCCTCTTTTCCACTCTCTCTCTCTACCTTCTTCCCTCTTAGTTACTCTCTCTCCTCCAATCCTCCCTCTCTCTCCCTCCCTGCCACCTCGCCTGTCTAATTCCCTGTATCTCACCTAGTTCATCTCCCTGGGTCTAATTCCTCTCCCTCCATCCCTTTGGTTATCCTTTTATCCTCCCTCCCTCCCTCCCTCCCTGCTACCCAAACTTCATCCCTTGCTCCCCTCCGCCCTGTCTCTCTGCCTCACCTCTTTCACGCTCTCCCTCACCCCCTACCAACCTCCCTGCTTCCTCCCTTCCTCCACCCCCTACTTCGCTGCCTGTCTCCCTCTTCTTCTCCCTGCATCCTCTCTCCCCTTCCTCCTCTTCTCCCATCCTTTTTTCCTGTCTCCTACTCTCCCTGCCTCTACTCTTCCTTGCTTATATCTCCTCCCTGCCATTCCTCCTTCCTCCTTTTCCTCTTTCCATCTTCTCTTCACTGCTTTTTTTTTCTTCTTCTTCCTTGCCCCTCTCCCTCCTTACCCTCACTTACCCTACCTTCGTTCTTCAATATTTTCCCTTCTATTTGCTTCTCCATTTCTTTCGCTCCCTACCTTCCCCTTCTCAGCCTACTTTCCTCCCTGTCTCCCATCCTCCCTGTTTCTCTTCCCTCCCTTTCTTTATCTCCTTGCCTCCTTTCCTCCTTACCTCTCTTCTTCCTTGTCTAATTTTCTCCCTATCTCCCCTCCTCTCAACTTCTCTTCCTCCCTTACTCTCCCTGCCTTCTTTTCTCCCTTCATCTCTCCTTCCTATCCAGTTTTCCGTTCCCTGGCTTTCCCTGCTCACTTCGTCTTTCTCTTTCTGTTCTCCTTCACTCCTTTCCTCTCCTCCGGTCTTCACTATTTTATCCTTTCTACTTCACCCTCTCTCTACCAGCTCCTTCCTGCCTTCCTCCCTGCTTGTATATCTTCCATCCTACTTTGCTCCCTCCTTCCCCGCCTAGCTACTCAGCTTTCTCCCTGCCTGCCTGTCTTCTTTACCGCTTTGTTTTTTTTTTCCCTCTCCTTTCCAATCTCCCTCCCTCCCTGCCACCCTACCTCTCTCCTTGCGCTCATTATTATTATGCTCTTGCCCATGTCTCCTTACCTATCTACTTTTCATCCAATCTACCTACGTTCCTTCTAACCTTTTCTTCCTGCTTCGTTATCAGCCTCCCTGCTAACATCATTCTTGCTTCCCTCTCTGTTTCCCTCCTTGCCTCTCTTTCTGCCCCTCCTTTCCCCGTTTGTTTACCTACTTCACTTACTTCCTGCCCGTCTTCTTGGCTTTTTCTCAGCCTTCTGTTGTACTTTATTCTTCTCTGCTTCCATATTAGTTTCCTTCCTCCCTGCTTGCGTCTCAGCCTGCCTTCCTACCTAGTCTACCGCCTCTCTGCCTGCCCGCCTGCTCCCTTGCCTGCCTGTACAGACATCCCCGTGTTTAATTAACTCTTGCCTGTGTGTTTACGAGTCCCACGTTGATAAATAATAGGGGGAGGTAAACACACGAATACATACAAGCGCGTGTATACATGTACACACACCCACACGCAGCCTCCTGTGCACATACACGCACATTAGCTAGGACACACACACACACACACACACACACACACACACACACACACACACACACACTCGGAAGCACATACACACACGTAATACATACAAGCACAAACATACTCCCAAGTACACAACAAACACACGCACACATACTCGTAAACATATGTAAGCAAGGATGTTCAGGGGCAAGAGACATTACAAGGAGGCTTTTAGCGTATGCACCAAGACACACACACAAGCAACCGCCTCGTCCCGGTTCAAGGTATCTGTTACACAACCTTACCATTAACTAAACAAGCAATTTCTCTGTTATTATCAAGCCTCCTTTTAGTTCATCCTTAACCTATCAAAATCCCCCTCCCTTCTCTCTCTCGATATAATCATTCCATCCCTTCATCACTCAATCTTTTGTGCCTCATCACGAACGTAGGAGACCTGGGCTAGGCTTCTCAGTCTCGACATTAAAAGTGAGGGTAACCAGCTTTACGATCTCTTTATTGTTATAACATGAAAGTACATTCCTTGATGCATTTCCCCCAAAAAAACAATAAATCAACCCCTTCGCCGTCCCTCTAACCTTCCAACAGGTGAGGCTAAAATTAGATAATGGCTGTTTGAGTTATTCTGTTCACACACACACACACACACACACACACACAGCGAAAAAACATAACACGCGCTCTTGCTTTGTGTGCAGGGGTGAAAATATGTCATCGTCGAGGTTTTGTTGTTTAGGTCAGCCCTTTGTCATGATCAACCCTGGGTAACGGCAGAAGACGTGGAACCTAGAGCAATTTACCCGGCCATAATTACTACAGACATTACAGCAATCAGCCTCAGAATAGCAAGCACGAAAGCAAACACCAAATATCTAAAAATAATCACCAAATGCACTGCACATATACTGTCTACCTACTGTAAATACGTACCTACTTGTTTACTTATCTCCATGTATCTCACTAGGTATGTATGTATGTATGTATGTACGAGTATGGATCTGTCTGTTTGTCTGTTCAACGTCTCATCGAGGGAGGTGTGGTCTCGGCCAAAGGACTGTCGACTTCTCACAACACCCACCCCTCCATTATAGCTATCTACTACCTAATCTCTCCACCTTGCTCCTGTCACTCCATTCCTTACTAACTGCTCTACTCCCACGCACTCCCAGGTACGTATTGTTGACACAGAGAAGACTACGGGAAAATTATCTCCTTTTTCTTATCTTACTGCCAAAAAACAATATAGCCAAATATAGAATTTTAACCTATCCACCCCGCTGATGTCTTAATATGTTAGGCGGAATGCAACCTTACCTCTACCGTTTTCACCGGCGTTATTAAATTGACCAGCATACTTCAGGGCCTTGGCTACAACTTCAATTACCCTGTTTTAATAAATGTCTCAGTTTCTCACTCTCTATGGGCAACTGTCTCATCATTCGAGTATATTTCGATTTACTGATACTGACCCGTCTCACACTCTTCATAACTTTCCTCTTACAATATAGTGTACTAAGACCTTTTGGGCGTTTCTCTCTTCCTTCCAACCATACTTTAAGGACCTATTCTCCTCTGACAAAGTTCCTTAACGTTTTCTTTTCCTTTCTATTTTTTTACCTGCAAAAAGTATCTCGTATGTTATGTATGAAAAACGACACCGAGGATAAGTTTATATGAACAATTGGGAGGGAGAAAACTGGCGAGTAAACTGTAAATAAATCGTAAAGAAAAAGGTTGTAGAAAATATCTTAACCTAATGAAAATACGAATATCATTAGCTCACAATACGCACCTCTCCCGTCCTACCTCTCCACATTCTTCTTGGTCTTTCTTTTCTTCATTTACAAGTTAAGTAATACAATGAAAGATCAGGCATAAGCAATCACGCAAATACTGTAAATGAACAATCAAGGCAAACAATTACCGAAAGCAATTATATAAACAAGAAAATCATGCCATTCATAATAGCCAAATTAATCAGCCAGTCAATCAATCACTCAATCAATTAACCAATCATGCAAACAAGTGAAAATTAAATAACCTAAAATTCTCAAGTCAATCAATGAATCGAGCCAACTATAGGCTAATTATTGATGGCAAATATAATAATATAATCAAGGATGACCAAAGCCAAATATAACAGCGTTAATCGAAAACAATCAGGCACGAAATCACCCAGGCAATCAAGCAAACACTGCCGGAGTCAGCCATAGTATGAATAATTACGAAGGCATTCAGGACGACACTTCAACAACCAGAGCCATCACAACTACTTCAGGCTATTAGGCAGTCAAGTAATTACTTCATTGTTTTAAGATGATGATGTTTATTTTTACAGGCGGCGATAGCCAGCAGGTCAGTGAGTGCTTCTGCTTCTGGCGGATTTGTTAAAAAGAGACCTTTGGAAACATAATAGCAGTACCATATGAGGTAATCTGACATAGAGAATCCAAATCTGCCAACAGCTGATACCTGAGGTGGCGCCATCTAGCGACAACTTTAGTAAAAGTACTTCAAGCCTACTGAGGCATAAGTGGTCCCAGAAAGGTTACTTGACATAGAGAATCCAAATTTTTGTCAGCTGACACCCGTGGTGGCGCCATCAAGCAAAGGCTAGTTACTGTTTACAGCAACCGTTTGAAACAAGAGTCTCGCCGCAGGTCCCAGAGCAATTCTACTCTTGTTACTCTTACTAGATACGATTTTATTCAGTCCAGAGGCATGCCTTCACTGCTAGGGTGGACTACAAAGCTGAAGAGAGTCGTCTGGTAACAACAACAACACTAAACATATGATGTCCCTAGATGACATTAAAGGAGTCAAATTTACTTCCAAAAGAGTCATTCAAACATAATCTTTAGTAATATGCCATGGAAAGCACTTGGGCAATCAAATAATACATTAAGTACTCAAACGATTATGAAAACAAAATGATAACCTGCAAATTAATTACTTCAAGCACCGATGAAATCCAGTCAAGGGTTATTTGCAGGAAACAAACAGAACCAAAGCACATATTTAATTACAATCGAAATCACAAAGTTACAGAAGAGTCAACTTACAATAATAAAATCGCAGATTCTGATACGGCCCTGGTAATAATGACTTCACAGCACAAACTTCAACATCAAGAGAACAAAATCAAAATAACTCGATATATCTATTTATCTACCCACCTACAGCCAGACGCCTTAATGCAGGAAGTGGTGGCCAGGGAACAACAACAACAACAAAAATCGCCTCCATGCCGCCCTGCCCTCCACCACCAGCCGTTCATCTTTCTACTCCACACCACTGTAACATGTAAACCTCATCGTTCCGACTTTCCACCTCATGCTCAGTCTCCTTCTACCCTCCTCTCAATGCAGTCCATTCACATAATAATGTTTTCGTCTCTCACTCTCCATTTGCTTCACATGGCTAAACCATATCAGGGTATTTCTCCTAACAAAATATAACCACATCAACACTGTTACATTCCAGATTCTCTCTCTCTCTCTCTCTCTCTCTCCATGTTCCTTACCCATAGAAAATTAAAAATACTGTTGCTACTTCCACATGAGGTTCTCTGTTTAGGAGAGACTTTTCGACCTCGTGGCGTTACACAGCAATTAACCTCTTGACCACTAGGATGCTTACCTGATTTGAAAATATATATCGCCTGCTTGGAATGATGTTTACAAAGTGACATCATTGGACTGTGAAATTTAGCCAAAGCGCAAACACAAATACAACACCGCCAAACCATAACAGTATTGTATATGTATAAATCCAGTTGAGCCATGGTTAACAATTTAATCATCAGATGAACAAAGCTATTAAAAAATCAAATGAAACAAAATTGCAAAACCTAGTACTAGAAGCGCACAAATTAATATACAGCTAAAGGCCAACACTACGTATTAGCACAACGCAATATCAAACAGCCAAAGCACAGAGCCTGATACGACCAAAGAACAAAATAAGCCACAGCCAAAACACAAAACAGAGTCAGTAAAAGCACAACAGAAGCACAGCACATAATCATATATAAAAAAAAACGACATTAAATATAAGAAAAGCACATTACCACACAGAATCAAAGGATCATATGCTGCCAAAACACAAGTATCAACTAAGAGGTCAGCACAGAGCCAAATGCAGCAAAAACATGAAATCATACACAAATACACCATAAATATTATATACACTCATCGTATAATATCAAATACAGCCACAACACAATAAATTAAAAGAGTAAATACAGATGCAACACAAACCCACATGCAACCCAAGCACACAAAAATACACAGTCAAAGCGAAACATATATCAAAAGCATAAAACCAAATTTAAAAAAACACATGAACATAACATCAAATACAGCCATTAACAAACATCAGAAATACTGTCAAAGGATTACATTAAATACAAGCAGAGCAAAAACAAAATATCATGATACAGCCAGGCAACAAACACAATCAAAACAGTCACAAAAACGCAAATTACAACCAAAGTTCGAATTTAAATAAAGGAAAAGCAAACATATAGAAGCTCGCAAGCAGGGGAAATATATCCTAATGAAAGCGAACCTCCAGGGGGGGCCCAAAACTTTCCAAAGCACCTGCCATTAATTGTGCTTGCAGGGAAACATGCCCAGTCTTAATTAAGCATGCCGGGGAACTCACATAATGCTTGCACTTTTCTAGCGAATGTACACGGAGGCGGAAGCACACGGATAGGCGTACACGGGTGGAGACGCACACGGGGGTCGTGACACACACACACACACACACACACACACACACACACACACACACACACACACACACACACACACACACACACACACTGCTATTCTCACTTGCGTTTGCACACATACCTCCCATTCTCTCTCTCTCTCTCTCTCTCTCTCTCGCCGGTATATGCTTGCGATACTAACACCAAGCCACGGTTACTTAATGGTCTGGGGTTCAAAATGCATGATGTTAGCGGACTTTTAAATTGGACGCTGGTAGTGTGTCTTTTCATATGCCAACCTTATCATCATATGTTCGCACCTGGATATTGGTTCGCATTAATAACAAAGGATACAAATGCATTTCCTTTCCACACCAGAACCAACCGTCTGAAAAATAATCACCTGAGTATTTTGTGCTTAGCACAATATTAATATTATTCATACCTAGATATCTGAACATGGAAAAGTTTTTAATCCAAAGTATACACTTACAAAACTAATGCACAGGTAATTTAATCGAACTCCGCTATCCCTATACTTTATGATGAAGAACACATACAGAAAAAATTACAAATTACAAAATATGCCATGCATGATGTACCCTAGGGACATATTTCACGGCACTCAATCTCATTGCTATTCATATAATTTGTGTGTGAATTTGTTTGTGCATGATGAAAACAAATGTGCGTGTGATGGAGGCTATTGCAAGAAATTATTATTTATTCATCCATTTATTCTAAGTCTGAAAATACTGTACAACAGTTCCAGTAATATGAAAGGTAAAGACTGATCTTTCTTAGTCCCTTCATTGGCACGCATTCTCAGATATTATTTTCCAACTTAGGCTAGGCGATTTTATCGGCTGCATGTGAGTCATAGAAGCCTCATCGTTAATACTGTTACCATGGCTGAAACAAATCCACTGTTCTTTTTCTAGCTAACTTCTTTTATTTATCCTGGAGTGAGTCACTGATGCTTAGGGGGTAGTAACTGAGAGTCCCATCTATACACCAGTATCAATACAGTAAGAGCCTTGTGGTTTCTTTTCTCTGTGTTATCCATTCTCCTCTGCATGCCTAAGCAAAGAGGAGAAAGTTTAACCAGACAGCCATGAAACAAGGGCCAGGGTTCACAAAGTAATCCATAATAATTTTCCTCTTGTAACCCCCCCCTTTTTTTTTTTTTTTCATGTAGAACTAGAAACACAGATGGGAACTTTGGGGAAGCATAAGAGAAATATCCCAGGGATCAGAGCATATAAATGCTCCTCTTTTCCAAATAAACTAATAAGAAAGCTAAGTTAAGACTTAATTCGTGTGACAGAGACATATTGAAAGTAAAGATTAAAGTTTATAATCTATATTATAATGATCCGACTTTTGTATGTCTGTTGGTTTGTTACCGTAACACAGCAAAATCCACGCAACGCAACGCAATTTTTGTTAGAGCAAGGTACCATTAAAAATGCTCTAAGATTAAGAATAAAACATGTTGGTTGGTTTGTTACCGTAACACAGCAAAAACTGCGTTCGCAGTTTTTGTTAGAGCAAGGTACCATTAAAATGCTCTAACTTGAGGAATACACAATTTCTAGTCCAACCGGGCTACCGGTTCCCGACTTATGACTCATTTCTGGCGCCTTTTGACATCACCCTTTAAGCTAACTATCTATCTATAGATAGATAGATATATAGATAGACAGATAAGACAGGCCTACATAGATAGACAGATAAAAAGAACCGCTTTGTTTCTTCGTGTGTTCGTCTTTCAATCACGCCCAAACAAAGGGCCAGGGTTTGAAGTGTGTATGTATGTGTGAGTGATGAGACGACAGTATCTGTTCCCCTGAACTTTCTGTAACTTTATCCTTCACCCTCCTCTGTCCAGGGAAGGTAATGAAAACGGGCATCGTGAGTCCTCTAATTATTACATAATCTGTACTGTGCCCAATGTACTAAATTCGCCATTACATCACAATGACTTATATAACAACGGCTTGTCTATGTTTCAGAATGTTAAGAACAGTAATAGTTTGATACCTCCCTTGTTCATTACCGTACAGAATGCTCTCTCTCTCTCTCTCTCTCTCTCTCTCTCTCTCTCTCTCTGAAATATATAGACAATTCTTTAACATACAGCCAATCTGCATGCGCACACACCCACTAACGAAATACACACACACGACACATACGGAACACATGGGTCTCCAATACGCTCAAAATGACTAAATCACGCATGCGACAGCCGGAACAAATGAAAAGTGATGCATATTAATATCTTCAATATAAATATTATTGCCCGGTGGTAACGAGAATATAAATACTAAATCTCCATCACAAAAGCCTTTATAATTTTAATCTCAGCAGTATGGGGACATTCTCATATACTGATACTAACCCCCGACGATTATATTTAGCTCAGAAAAGACTTCAAACTAGAGAGATTCTATTATGAGTTTCCATTAGATTAATAATATCGTCTGGAGACAGTAAGGATTTTCTAACACATCGCCACACAAATAGGATTAACTAGAATAAAATCGTCCTTAGTCCCTTCGCACACTCTCCACTGTTTACAGATCTCTTTTTCTTAGCCAAGCAGGGTACGGTACTAGCTTATCCACAACCCAAATTCATAGGACAAAACAACAGAATATAAATGCCAGCTTGTTCATTATTATGGCGCCTTTACTACTTCATTCTCCTTAACGCCAAACGATTTTATTTTGCCTAGGAGAGAACTTTCGAAGTAGAGAGGTTTGCTGTTGTCTTCATTAACTCGTCCTCACCTATGCTGACTGAAACTGATAAACGGTACCAAGAATGAAATAAGATGGAGTTGAGTTTGTTCCCCCATCCAGCGTTACCACTTCGTCTCACCATACTCCGCATTCCTCACACTGGCCTACTTACGTTCACCATTGCGCTCAGCTGACATCTTTCTGACCATATTCTTGCTACTTTCTGAGGCTTTTATTGAACCTTGGCGTGACTTTTCGAACAGAAGGAGTTAGATATAGCCTTTATTCACCCTTCAGCATGTGGTGTCTTCTGTTTTAACCAAATCACGCAAGATATTATTTGAACTTTCACAAATCTCTCTCTCTCTCTCATAACACCCACGTTCACCACATAACTCACAATTTCACATTTCTCGTACCAACTCTCTCTCTCTCTCTCTCTCTCATAACACCCACGTTCACCACATAACTCACAATTTCACATCTCTCGGAACAACTTTCTCTCTCTCTCTCTCTCTCTCCATCCTCTATCCCTTCCTTCCATCCCACGTTAATTCCTCTCCCTACTACTCACTCCGTCTCCCTCTCTTACATACTAAAAACCCCAACTTAACTTCGCCACCCACACAACTGAGCATTACGCGACTCCAACCACTGTCCCTTTCCTACTTCATAGCACTGGTCCTTCAACACACCGGGCCCAACCACAGCTCACTTTTCTAAATACCCTAGCTCGTCTCCCTATGTATCCTAACTATTCTCCCACAAACCTTAACTAATTCAACTAACTCTTTCCCCCCATGCACATGTAGCACCCCCTCCTTTCCACCTAACCACCCTCACTCAACCATCACACTTCCAACTCCAATACCCCTCTTCACCCCCGCAACGTCTGTCCTCGCCCTCTCTACGTCCTCCTACACAATCCCATTTCTCCTCTCTACCTCCCCTCCATACAATCTCGAACCCCACCCCATTCTTCCAAGTCCGAACACCACTTTCCCTAATCACACAATCACAATCTCCCTCTATAGCTCCCATGCCGACAACCTGGAATGCTCCCTCACTCCCCCACCCCTTCCACACAAACCACTCCCCTTTCACTCCCCTTGTCCAACACATGAGAAGGTGTGCGACATAAAGGAGTGATGGTCCTCAGGGAACAGACTGTCTAGAAATGCCCTGTCCTAAATTCCCTCACCACATACCCCCTTCTCCTAGCTCTCACAACCTCCCCACTCCCCCTCACAACTCCCTCTCACTGGCATATGCCACACTTTCTCCTCTCTACACCTTTCCTCACACACACACACACACACACACACACACACACACACACACACACACACACACAAAGCCCCACTCCCCTCTCACAACTCAGCGGGGCCATGATGTAGCCAACCTTCGCCTTGTAATGTCCCCGTTCCCTCTGATGGGTTGGCGTGAAGAATGGTACTTGGGCTTATAATCAGAGGCAGTGTGGTGGCAGTGGCTGTGGTGGTGGCTGAAGTGGTGGTGGGAAGGGGTGGGGCGGCTGTGAGGAGGGTGAGCGGAGAGTGGAAGGAATGGAGGGAATGAGTCAAGAGTGGGTGGGGTGGTGGTGAAAGAGAGAAAGGATTGGTTTGAGGAGGACTGAGTAGAAGGGAGAGAGGATGGTAGGGACCGCCGGAAAAGGGGGGTGATTAGAAACAGAGGGGATTGGAAGGGGTGGAAAAACAAGGAACTGGAAGGGGGTGGGAAGAGAGGGACCGGTTAGGAGGTTGGAATTGTGTGGAGGGTAGGGAGGTCTGTAGGGGTGGGAATGGTGAAGAAAGAAGGGATGGGTGGGAATGGTGAAGAAAGAGGAGATGGGTAGGGAAGGGCAAGAGAGTACGAAAAGATGGTGAAGGGATAGAGCCAAGGGTGGTTAACAGAGAGGGGAGCATATGGAACAGGGAGGGGTGCTGGTTGGTTGGGAAGGTAAGGGTGTTGGTGGGGTAGAGGGAAGAGGGTGTGGATGGGGGTGCAGGGGAGATGAAGGGTGTGGATGGGGGTAGTGGAGATATGGAGGGTGGGGGTGAGGTGTATAACTCAAAAATGAGTAGAGAATGAAGAACAATGACAGTGCCAGTCAAGGAGATACGAGAACGAATTTTATAGGGAGTTGGTTGGGGAGAGAGTGACAAAAGGTTTGATCGAGTGGAGAAATGGCAAATGAGAAGGAATTGAGTAGGAGATCCCGGAGAAGGGAGAGGCAAAGAGGAGCAAATATTGAGTGAAAGGGAAGAATAGAGACAACAGCATTGGTGGACGATGGAAAACAGGGAAATAGATGTGGAGAGACTAGATGGAAAGGTAGGGGGACTACAAGGACATATGGATAAGGAAAAAAAAAACATAAGACCAGAGGAATGGAGAAGAGAGGGGAGGGAGGAAAGGGCATGACTGGATAGTGGATGATGTCACTTGGGTGGCTGGGAGTGCTTCCTACCTGCTTAGGCAGTGGGGGAAAGGAGGTTGTTGGAAGAATCTGGGCAATAACCTCACTCTTTGGTAGCCAGTAGGTGACAATGTTTCAACAGTTTCAGGCAGGCTGGGCGTTCCATGTGACCCACTCATCGAGTGTAAGTTAGTGTTAGGTGTAATAATCAAGTGCAAAAAATAAGAAAGTCCTTACGGTGTTTGGGAAGTCTTTCAGAAGGACCGTCACGCTCTAAGAGTTAATATCATCACTGACAGTCAAGGAGATTGCTAAAACGTAAATGGTAGTCTCAGATTCCATGATGCAAGTTTTCGACGAGGCAACTTTTTCGCTAAGTACTTGAATACTTTTTATTTTTTAAGGATTATGCTTTCCAACAGCTTGTACACTACTGATGTTAATTTGGTGGTAATTTCTGAGATGAAAGTTATCAGCCAGTCTGAACATTACTTGCTCGTCTCCAGTTGTCTGATACAGGCCCAATTCTTAATACGTTGAAAACTTTAATAAAATGTTTTAACATTTCATTCCTTGCATCCTTCAAAACTCTTGGTGATAGCTTCTCTGGGCCAGGTGTTTTGCTGATTTCAAGTTTCTTGATCAAAAGCAACACATTTCCCTAATTTTTTTTATTTTAATGTCGCTATGTTTGCTATGTCGATCTATAAATACGAGGGCAGACGAAGGAACTGAACCTGAATTTTCTATGATGAATACAGATGCAAAGAGTGCTAACAACTCAGCTACCTTGGTTTAATCATTGGTATGCTCTCCATTTGCGAAGGCTAGTGGACCTATTATTGATGTTATTAGTTTCTGATGTAAATAAATAGTTCTTTGGGGGTTTGATTAACTGATGCTTTTATTACTGCAATGTGTCTTTTCGCTTTATTGTACAGTATTATTTGTTATTATTACTTTTTTGCATTTTGAGGAAGGTTTTTTTCCATCCTTCCCATTTTAATGGACTTTATTATTTAGATAGGCTATATAAGTTTTTTGTTGGAAGACAATTCTTTATATTGCTCTTCCACCATTATGGTTTGATAATTAATGGCAGGCCAAATACACATTGGTATACATAACTTTAATCAAGAGTATCAGAAAGCATTCCCCATGCGTTACTGACAATAGTAGTTTGAGTAGATAGATCCTACACACTGTTACCTATATTTATGGGTACTTTACGAAAATCATCTTTCTTTTAGTTCAAAGCATTTTATTACCAACTTTATGGTATTCTCGCAGAAATTAAGGATGAACGCAACTATGCAAAGACCACTTGTATTGAACTATTTACCTACTAGAACACTATCAACCAAGATTTCTGACGCTGCCAAGACAAAATCCAAGGGAGAAAATGTGGCAAGAGGAGAGTGAGAAAGGTTGAGAATATGTGTGAACTACGGGAGAAGGAATATGAATGAGATGAGGAAAGAGGAGGAGGAATGAAGAAGGGAATCTGGGAAAAGAGGAAAGAGAAAGGGGATGGGTGAGAAGGAAAGGAAGAGAGGTACCGTGAGGTGAATATAAGAGAAAGCGAGAGTTGAAGAGTTAAAGGTTACATGAGAGAGAGAGAGAGAGAGAGAGAGATTGTCAGTCCATTTAAAGCTATCACTTTCAAGCCTCTCGTACTCCCCTGTTCTGCTCTTTTACAGGTAACTTAAAAAATCAACAAAGCCAAACTTGATGACCTTTTTTTTTTCTTCTTCTTCTTCACAAGGACAAATGTAGACTGAAGTTTGTTCCATGAATGAATATTAAAGTTCTGATTCACAAACTTCAGGTTAAAAGAGGTCAGAGGATTGGAATTTTATGTAGAGGAAAGAGATACAGTAAGATTGTTAATAATTTATCCACCTTTGTCTTTTTTTCTCTATGTATGTATGTATTCTCTCCCTCTCTCTCTCTCTCTCTCTCTCTCTCTCTCTCACACACACAGTTATTCTTCTTGGATTCGGTAACATTTCACTCCATACCTTCCTGCTACCACACTTCACCTTCTCACTTCAGCATTTCACAATTCTCTCTCGATTCTCCATCACTGCCATCCTTGTCATCAAACTTACACACAATCACCATTCCCTCTCATGCCCGCTGCTCCTCCAATCTCCCCTTATCCCTTCCATCCACCCCCTCCCCTTACACATATTAATTCCCATGTTTATCGCCCATTCCTCCCACTCCTTCCTCGTACCTTCCCTTCCACATAATCTTCTTCATCTCTGTGTCTCCGTTACCCACCTCCCACATGGTCATCCTCACCTCCACATTCTCCTTATCCACCTCCTACATATCCAGCCTCACACCAAATCACCTCACATACTCTCTTACATGCCTCCCACACACCCTTACTCTCACTCACTTCTCACACCGTCTCCCGTACCCACCTCCCACACACCCTCACTCCCACTCACCATGCTCTCTCTCTTACCCCACCTCTATATATAGCTGTCTCAGGCTTTCATCCGTTTTACACAATTGCGTACCGTACTATCCCACGTAACCAATTCCTGTTAGTACCCTTCCTTACACCTACACACACAACCCCCTTCCACACCCCTTCCTTACACACACACACATATACACCGCTCAAAACTTATCTTTCGCTCTCGTTTGGCAAGTGCAGGTGTACGAAATCTACCAATGTGTATGATGCATTCTGTTTGTATCAACTTATCCCTTGCGATGTATATTATTAAAGCACCTCTCGGAGTACGCAAAGTCAGACAAATGATAGATATTAATACTGTACATGCAGCAGAAGACAATTTGTAAACAGGAATATAAAGAAGTATGGATGAGTAGACAGGAGCAAAGTAAACAGCTGGAAATTCAGATGGAAGGGTGTACGACAGATGGGTACTTCGAAGGATGGAGAGATATTTACTGCTTTAGGTTACGACACATACCAATACTTACATAATCTTCAATATGTATTTCAACGCAAGGACAACAGGTTTTATCAACTCCAAATTTATTTACTAATCTAACGTATCTATATTCCTACCATACCAGTTTTCAGTCACCGTGTGTGTGTGTGTGTGTGTGTGTGTGTGTGTGTGTGTGTGTGTGTGTGTGTGTGTGTGTGTGTGTGTGTGTGTAAATTTATTAATCTTTCCTTACGTATTATGTACTATAATGAAAAAGCTGATAATATAACAGGTAAATCAGCATCGAATGCGAAAGCTCTCTCTCTCTCTCTCTCTCTCTCTCTCTCTCTCTCTCTCTCTCTCTGGTACCATTAATTCTGGGTGAGTGAGTATAGCTGTCGCTTCCAATATGCCATCTAACGTGATTATAACTTCCTGGCAGGAGAGAGAGAGAGAGAGAGAGAGAGAGAGAGAGAGAGAGAGAGAGAGAGAGAGAGAGAGAGAGATATGTATGCTTACGTGCATGTGCAAATGCATTTGAGGGTGCGCGCGCGTCCGTGTGTGTGTGTGTGTGTGTGTGTGTGTGTGTGTGTGTGTGTGTGTGTGTGTGTGTGTGTGTGTAGATAGATATATTGAGTGGAAATATTTTCCATACGGACCACTGTGTAATAATACCACTGTGCATTCAGGGGGAAAATGAGTGTAATCACCTCCGCAGCGTGCGGCAAGTTTATATGTAGCACATACTGTAACTGGCAAAGTAACCTTTATCGACCAGGACGGATTACTACACATCATCGCTAGTGATTTACTCGTATAGTTAGCTCAATTTCTTGTCTAACTGATTTCGTAAGAACTCATAAGCCATTTCAGTCAGCCATGAAAACTGACATCGATAACGTGTAAAACTGGTATGTTAATTCTCCCTGAAAGTCAATAATAAATCCAGGCGTCATTTGTGACGAAGTGTCAAAGAAGTGTTAACAAATGAAATATAACCAAAAGACAGTGCAAACTACTTGGATTCCAGTTGCGGGTTCTGCTAACATTATCCGAAACACATTCCAAGCCAGAGCAATGACGCCTCTTGTACTCAAACTACAAGAAAGCGCACTAGACAAAATTCAGACGAAACAGAACACTTCAGTACACTGAACAACTCACCAGTCACCAACATTTATAGGTACATTACAAAGTTCAACATCATACTCAACACGAAGCAACAGCCAAACTTTACACCAGAGACTGTCCGCCACATAAAACAATGCAACAGTCTTCAGCACATTCTCTCTCTCTCTCACACACACACACACACACACACACACACACACACACACACACACACACCATAACAAGGTTGCACGAACTAAATAATGAGATCAACAAGTAAATTAGTACACAGAAAACAGAAAAATGAAAGGTCTTTGTAACAACACTTAATCACACCACAGATCCCTCTCGCCACTACAAAATACTTACCTTTATCACTAAATCACAAACATACACCTAGTCCAACACCAACGCCACTATCACCTCCAACACCCAACCCATCCCTTCCTACAGAGAACAAGCACAAAGACTGGGGATCCACTACACAAACATGCCACCTAGCACTAACACGCATCGAGTCTGAAAAACAACCCCTCAACATAGGCAGTTCTTTTCATTCGATCCCAGTGCAACCCTTTTTACTCCAGAACAACCGTAACATTATCAAGAAATCAAAGAACACTACAAACACAGGGCCGCATGGCATCAGCAACCTGCATCTGAAACACATATGATTACAAGGCATCCAGGTCCTTAAAATATCACCGATATACCGTGTGCACACTGACATTTCCTATATTAAGAGAAATGGAACATTTATCACTATACTTAAACCAAACAAGGAACCAGCACACCCCTCTTCGTAAAGACAGATAACACAATTCAACAACCATCCAAAATAAGAGCATAATAATACTGAGAGTAATAAAAAGGTGAAAGGACGAGTAAAGAGAAAATAGAGAGGTAACTGATGTTTTTTGTTTAAGCAAAATAAATGTTAACTAATTTGAAAATAGGAAACTATTCTGAAAAATAGAGCGAAAAGCGGAAAACAGTGTATATTAAAAGAATATTCTGAAAGGCTAATGAATCAGAATGGTTAGAGCAAGGCAACTGTAAGCGAGTTTGTTGGTTAGCAGAGGAGGAACGTTGTGCCGGATATATGACACTAGTAAGGTGATGAATGCTGCGGAACGGTTGAATAATGGGAAGTCAACAGGTGTTGTTTTTGACCATATATTAGTGTTAATTTCATGCAGCAACTGAACATTAGAGGATGACATGGCAATTTTATGCCCATTCAAACTGAACAGATTACAGCTGGGAGTGTCTTTAACCCACTCAACCTGTGCATTATCATTATTAATGTGATTTAGTTAACGCAGGATTGTTTTATTCTGCTTAGGGGAGTAAGAAGGTTAATGAAGGAGGTAGCTAAAACCTTAAACCAACAGTCCTAAAAGTTTCATCAAAGCTGACTTAAATCGTGTGGAGATTAGATGAATTTTTAAAAATCTCATGAACTGTGTCTGTAAACTGTGTGTGCATGTACATGAAAATCTGAGAAAGAAGTGTGTAAACTGAGTATACAGTATATACGAGTACTCTTTGGGTTGTTTACAAGCTGCGTGCGTTCATCCGTGGTGTTCGAATGGTGTAAGCGTGAGTATATGTATCAGCATGAGGTGCGTACAGACTAAGCTGGTGTGAGTATATATGCATATGATGTGTGTCAATAAGCTGCGAGTCCATGTGAATATATTTACAGATAAGTCGTGCATATACAGCTTGTGCGTCGAAATAGATTCTTTCGAGGTCTGTAAGTCGCATGCATTTATACGCGCGAGACTGAAGTGTGTATATGAGTTGGGTGCGAGTGTGAGTATAAAGTATAGACAACTGAAGTAGGCAATAACTGCGAGTGCGAGAATATAATAATCGTACAAAGTCTGTTTATAATTTGAGTGCGTGCGTGCGGTGTGCCTATGAGTTTGGCGCGAGTCTAGCAGCACGGGCGTAACTCCCCCACAATAACCCGATATATATTTCCAGCAATACTTCCAGGTCTGTAACTTCCTCGAGAGGGGGCGAGGAATGGAATTACATTTGAGTTAGGAACCATTTTTTTTTTCGTTGGTTCTGGAAATATTGCATATACCACCCCAAAATCTGTGAATGGAGTCGTTCTTTTGTAATTTATGAAGAATTTTTCCTGAGTTAAGGACCATGCTATTTTCCTCTGCACACTTCAATCAAAGAATATGAAATACATGAATGACGAAAATACAGAGACTGAAGGGAATGATACGGAACTGGAAGTGGACCATTTTACTTACCATTCTTGGTAATGTTCATGCTTTTATGGTTCCTTACTCCATTTCCAGGGACTTACTACTGGTAGGAAATATTGTTACGATTATGATGGTCATGGTGAAGGGAATAATGTATACCTCTCAGATCTGTGCATGATGTCGTTCTGTGATTTGCTATTTATATATATACATACATACATGTATATATATATATATATATATATATATATATATATATATATATATATATATATGTATATATATATATTTATGTGTCCGACTCTGGGCAAAGGCCTCAGGGCCTGTATCTCGGGGGCAGTAGCCTTTCCCAAGGCCCAGTAGTCCTATATATATATATATATATATATATATATATATATATATATATATATATATATATATATATATATATATATGTGTGTGTGTGTGTGTGTGTGTTTTACAGATGAACAGAGGAAAGAAAAAATTAAGAAAAATAATCCATACACCAGATTACAGGTGTCCTCCACTCACACACAAAATTACACACAACTACAGTATATCTATCTGTCTATCCCCCAACACACACGCGATATTATATATAAATATATATATATATATATATATATATATATATATATATATATATATGAGAGACAGACAGACAGACAGACAGACAGACAGACAGAGACCCATGGAAAACTTTAATCAACAAGCATTAAAAAAAAAAAAAAAAAGTATTTAAATTGGGTTTTTCGCTGCAGTTTGTAAAATCGTTCAGTCTCAGGGATCTATGTTTTATTTCGTGGAACGTAGGGAGAAATTACACTTAAAAAAAAAAAAAAAAAACTAATTCGATTTACGTAGCTGTAATTTGTAAGGATTCTGGTTCTGTCATAAAGTGTCCACCTTGTGTTTAAATGGCTGTAACTAGCATTGGGAAACACAGAAGGCTAGTGGAATCGATTATTTACCTACATTTTTTATTGACAGTGATTACAGTTCAGCACTCAGCAGGAGTGGTGTCATGATTTGTCCGTGTTATATGCCCCAGCATGCGCTGCATGGAATGCTCGTGTCTATCTGCTTTTTTATGCCCCGCCATGTATATGGCCCGGGCATAAAGAGATGGTCTTGTTCGTTCATTCCGTCGTCCGCCCAGTTTTGTGTTCAGCTCACTTCCGAAGAAACTGTTAGTTGCCTTCATCATATTTCATACAGATACATTTCAACTATGCCAAACTTTGATGGCTTTGACCTTCCGTAAAACCTTGACCTCGCATTTCATGATTTTGCGTTTTGCTCATTTTCTTGAACACTATAAAGGATGCCTTCATATGCATACGCAGATGCATCTTGACAAGAGCACTTGAACTATGCCAAAATATGATGACATTGAGCTTCTGTTGGACCCTGACTTCACGTTTCTTGATTTTGCGTTTGGTTCATATCCTTCAAGACCGTGAAGGATGCCTTCATATACCGTAACTTCATCTACACAGATGAATTTAGGATCATTTTATTGTTTTTTCTCCCAGAAAAATACGAGTACAAACCAGATTGCATTTTCAAATCAGTGTGCGCGCGCGTGCGTGCGTGCGTGTGTGCGTGTGTGTGTGTGTGTGTGTGTGTGTGTGTGTGTGTAAATCCGCGTGTCGTTCAAACGTTATGTGCTCGAGGTTGAGACATTGCGTGTGTGTGTTTGAGTGTAGCGGCATATATGATTCATGGTGCGGCAGTGAGACCCGCAGTGATGTTTACTCCCACCACGCTCATAACACTGGGGTACGGACGTGGCGCTGGGGGCAGGTGTCACCAACCGACCTTTAATTCTTCTCTCTCTCTCTCTCTCTCTCTCTCTCTCTCTCTCTCTATTTTATCCGTAGTGTCAGGGGAATGGAATACTACCCATGTTTTCCCTATGGGTCATAAAAGGCAGCTAAAATGGATGCAGTGAGAGGGTACAAAAATTCTCCCCTTCGCCCAACACCCATATCCTCCCACCCCTGGTCTCTATCCTGGTGACGACCAAACGAAATGTCGTGAACCAATGCCTGACTATCAGTTTTTGCAATATTCGTGGTCTTCCTCCATTTTTCTCTCTGCTAAAAACCATCTCTTCTCCTCTAAACTTCACCTCTTTCTCACTGAAACTTAATTGACTGTGGCCACGAATAACAGCCACTCTTCCCTGTCGAACAATCCTATGATGAAAAAAAAAAGCCAGAATCCAGAATCGAATCTATTTCCTTTTTCAACCCAACGGTTGAGACCAATATCAATACTATACTTTTTAGTACTGTCAAGTGTTTTGAAACTTAATGCACATACAGTGTGTTTACCGACTACCTTTACACTACAGCACATACACAGAGGAACTTTTAAAAACTTGGTTATCATAGTATTATTCAGGACTTCACACAATATTCGTATACCACTTATGCTCTGACGAACACAACAGGAATACGGACAATTTTAGAAGATTAACCACAAAACACTTTCACCGGACTTGCTTGTATCTGCTGGAAAAGCGTCATACATAACCATCCATCGTCTGAAGCACCATCATAATTTTGTGCAATAAAACAGATCGGATAGGTCAAGCCATCTGTCAGTAATAGATCTTATTTAAAGTTATCCCATTAGTTACTAACACTGACTTATTATCTGCTGTATCCGAAAATCACTCCAACAGCTATAAAAGCAAAGCTATTAGCTTACCTTATGACATTCAAGGCTACTAGACCGACTTGCTACGACATACATCCCTCAACTGGTATGCCATACTGTGCATGATGTGCATACTTGAGCATGACTAATATAAGCAATTTCGGACATTTTGTTGCTCCTTGAATTAAATGATCAAATGAATACATGGTCAGTTGCATATGATATTTAAACCTAATTTTATATATATATATATATATATATATATATATATATATATATATATTTATATATATATATATATATATATATATATATAAAGCGTGGTTACTGTTATCATTACCTTGTAATCAATGTCATTATCGCCGGCTAGTGTCTACCATTTGATTCTTTAAGACGTTGCATCTACCTACTTCCTTGCACCATTATTTGCCGGAATGTCTGGAGAATGGGGGAGAGTTCACTGCTTTGTTAAAAAAAAATCTATCTATCTATCTATCTATTGCCAGACGCCTCAATCCCGTTTGGGGTGGCCACAAACAAATCGCCTCCAAGTCGCCCTGTCCCCCGCCATTTCACTGCCCTGCTCCCAACTCACATCCCCCTCTCTCATATACCTCTCCACCCCATCCCTCCATCTCATCCTCGGCCTCCCCCTCCCTCTTCCCCCCTCCACCTCACTCATATACACTCTCTTCGTCAGTCTTTCACCCTCCATCCTCTCCACATGGCCAAACCACCTCCGTGTGTTCCTCATAACGCTTCCTATCACATCCACATCCACACCACAACGCTCCTTTATATCCTCATTCGTCAGCCTGTCTCTCCACGTGACTCCACAGGCTCCTCTTAAATAACTCATTTCCACTGCTCTCACTCTTGACTTGTGTCCTTCCAACAATGTCCAAGCTTCACTTCCGTACGTTAGAGTTGGTATCACAATACTGTCATGTAGTAACTTTTTCACTTCCATGCTCACTTCCCTGTTTCTTATCACTGCTTTCAAGGAACCAGCAACCTTTCTTCCCTGCTGTACCCTTTCAAGCACTTCACCCTCCAAACCTCCATCCTTACTCATCACACTACCCAAAAATCGTTTTATTAAAATTAACATTCTCTCTCTCTCTCTCTCTCTCTCTCTCTCTCTCTCTCTCTCTCTCCATGACATCCCTGCCTGCCTGACCTCCCACTCCAGTTTGATTAAAGTCCCGGATGAAAACTCTCACTCCAATGCCTCGCGTGTGTCGAGTTTGGGGGCGCGGGTCCAATTCGGCTCCCTCTCTGGAGATTACGTCCCATTCGATTATACGGCCGTCTGGAGAATTCGGGAGGCCATTTATGAATATTCCTGGAAAATATTAATCACTCCGCATACTCGGCTAACTTTTTTCCCCCCTGGTAATATCAAAAATACCCGAAGTAGTAAATAGCGCCGAGCTCTCCTAATTTCAGCACACCACGGGGGAATGTCAATATTTACATCGGGAGTATTAGTACCGTCGTCAAAGGCTGATATTAACCGAGCAGTATTATCAGAAAACACAGTGGGTATTGCGGTATGGGGTGAGCGATATCATTTGAGGCCACATAACGTCGGAATTGCGGGATTTAATTTTTCAGTATAGACCAGTCACTTCCCTTTTATTTATTTATTAGCGCAGAGAAGCCTGCCAAAAATGAAAAATCCTTTATATCTGTTCGATTCGATTGCATTTTGGAACCTGACGTTCAGTTTTTGTTTGGCGTTATTATTATTATTATTATTATTTTGTTATTGTTATTATTATTACTATTATTATTATTATTACTATTATTATCAATGTTGCCTATATTAGTGTGATTTTTATACCATTAACTACTATCACTCTTACTACAGAACTACTAATACCACCGTCACGTTTTGTAATACCAGAGAGGATATACCATTTTCGGCTAATATCGACACACAACAAGCACGTTACATAGCTTTAGCTTTCAGTTAGGGGTTATTTTCAGTTGAATTTTTACAAAGAATATCGATTTCATGATAATGATTGACAGTATTACAACCGAATATTATACAATAAGAAAATAAAAGTTTCTTACTTCAAACCGCATCAGAACAACGAATATCTCACGGGCTGAATAAAATTAAAAAATAAATAAATAAATATATAAAAGCCTCCCTCACAATGAAAGGGTTAGTGTTCTTAAAGAAATACTATTCATATTATAATAATAGAAATACCGGTTTTAATGTCACTGGGAGGCATGGGATTTTTTTTTTTTTTTTTTTTTTGGGGGGAGCACATTTACCTTTTTACTTCGTTTCTCAATTTATTCCAAGTCGAGGTGTCGAGAGCGTCGGATCCGCCAGCCTCTCACTGCCTGGTAATTAATTGAACCCAGGTGTGTGTGTGTGTGTGTGTGTGTGTGTGTGTGTGTGTGTGTGTGTGTGTGTGTGTGTGTGTGTGTGTGTGTGTGTGTGTGTGTGTGTGTGTGTGTGTGTGTGTGTGTGTGTGTGTGTGTGTGTGTGTGTGTGTGTGTGTGTGTGTGTGTGTGAGAGAGAGAGAGAGAGAGGCGTTGGTGGGTGGGTGGGTGGATGTATGAAGGCGTAGGTGGGTAGGTGGGTGCAGGGTGAGGAGTACAGGATGCGTTATTTTGTAGCTTTAATTAAATGCAGTCAAGTGCTACTTTTAATAAATAACTTATTGAATACTGAGTTCCCGTGTGTACCCCCCACCTCTCCCTCTCTCTCTCTCTCTCTCTCTCTCCATCTAATCCTCCTTACACCCTACCTCCCCCTGTATCCTTCATCACTTTTCCTGTCACATTTTTTATTTTCTCCTCTCCTAAATCTTCCTTCTTCCTCCGTTTTCCGTTTCTTCTGTCAACCTCCTCTCCTGCCCTCTCTCCCCCTCCTTTCTTATTCTCTCGTGACCTCTCTCGTGTTCACTGACCTCATTTCAAATCCCGCTCACTCACACTGGACCTCCATATATCCTTGCTTTATTTCAGTATTTTCTTTCTTTCTATTATTATGAATGGCACAGGTCAAATATAGCCTTAAATAACCTATTCTTTAAGATGGTTTATGCTAGGAAATACTAATGAAAAAATTGCATCACCAGGTCCAGGTGATTCATGTAATGTTTACCCGCAGCTAAATCAAGATTTTAGGGAGTACCTTCAAATGTTGACTAAAGTTTTGTTCTTCAGGTCATTTGAAGGCAAAGAATGTGTAGATTAAGAATCTACATGACTGTACTGTGATACCAACTCTAACGTATGGAAGTAAAGCTTGGACCTTGTTGGAAGGAGAGAAGTCAAGAGTGAGAGCAGTGGAAATGAGTTGTTCGAGAAGAGCATGTGGAGTCACATGGAGGGACAGACTGACAAATGAGGAAGTGAAGAAGCGTTGTGGTGTGGCTGTGGATGTAATAGGATGCATTAGGAAAAACACACTGAGGTGGTTTGGCCATGTGGAGAGGATAGAGAGTGAGAGACTGACGAGGAGAATATATGTGAGTGAGGAGGAGGAGGGAGAGGGAGGGGGAGGCCGAGGATGAGATGGAGGGATGGAGTGGAGAGGTATATGAGGGTGGTGTGAGCTGGGAGCAGGGCAGTGAAATGGTGGGGGACAGGGCGACATGGAGGCGATTTGTTTGTGACCACCCCTTATGGGATTAAGACGTCTGGCAATAGATAGAGATCAAACAACATTTGGTTGCATATGATTTTCACAAGGTTTGGTACACAATAACCACAAAAATATGCAAACTTAATTCAAATGTGTATTACTTTGTGAATGCAGTTTATTCGTAATTCTAATGCGATGGCCATCTTGGACGCCAACTTGAATTATGCAAAATTCTCAAGGGTGACAAGAGGGCACCCAACAGATTCTTACTCTACACGTTCTTAGCTCTAAAATGACACCTAGATCAAAACTACAGACAACATCTGAACGTTTATCCTAGTATCTGCTGAACTATAACCATCAACTTCCAACACACATCCCGCTGACACCCACTCAGTCCCAGTCTAACCTCACCCACATATACCTCAAATCAGCCCAATCCCTATCACATCATCGCCTGTACTGTACACACAATACGAACGCCAACCTACTTTCAGTCTTCTTCGCACTTAAATCCAATCTCACCCATGTTTCATAATTATCTGCCCATTTCTGACTAAATCTTATCCACATTCCACCAGTATCAAGAGCGACCCATACGATACTCACAGTCCTTCAATCATTTCCAACCTCACTCCTACCCACCAGCAAAACACACACACACACACACACACACACACACACACACACACACACACATGCAACTTCTTCAGCAAGTCACCTACTCCCTCACTCACTCATCTCTTCAGCTATTTCCTGACTCACCCACTCTTCCTCACTCACCCACTCCTCTGGGCGCATTTTTTATTCACCTTACCTCCCCCCACTCTCCACTACACTACACAGACATCAACATCTACCTCTCACTATCGCTCCCACACTCACTCCCACACCTATTTCATTCCACACACACACATGCACCACCTTTCCACCCCCCTCCCACCTAATCCCACCTCCCACATCAGCATCCACACCTCACCCACTCCCAAACCCAGTCCTACCACGTCAATACCTACCGCGATTCTCACAACACCTAATTGAATTCGAGGCTTGGTGCGAGAGAGAGAGAGAGAGAGAGAGAGAGAGAGAGAGAGAGAGAGAGTATTGAGACATGCAAGATATTGGATTGGTAAAAGAAGTCAAAATATAAAAAATATTAGGAAGAAACAGAACAATACATAAGTGTGTACGTATAATAGGAAAATAAAAACGACGTGAACATAGAATACAGAAAAGCGATAGGAAAAAGGAGGAGAGGGAGAGGACAGTGGGAAGGAGAGCAAGGGATTTGGAAGGGAGTAAAAGAGAGATCAAAGAAGCGACGAAACGAAGGAGGTAAAGATGATGAGAGAGAAAGAGAGAGAGAAGAAAGGAGGCAAAGAGAATATCGAGGAGTAAAATGCTGAAGGCGCAAAAAGAAAAAAAATGAGATTAATGGAATATGAGAGTGAGCAAGTGGATCACTCGAAAGGTCAGAGAGAGAGAGAGAGAGAGAAGGGGGGGGAAGCGAAAGTGAGAGAGAGAGAGAAGGGACAGGAGGTAGGAAAGACATAGTGAAAAGATAGAAAAAGGAAGGAAGGGAGTGAGTAAAGGAGGTTGGAGACAGGTACCATCAACGGAAGGAAGGGAGAGAAGGAAGTAGAGCAAAGGAGGAAGGAAGGAGACTGCGTGAAGGAGGGAGGGTGGGAGGAAAGAAAGTGACAAGGTAATTTAGATAAGAGAAAGAAGAGAAACGAAAGAAGATAGGGAAAAGATACCAAGAAGTGGAAGAGGGAGGGGAGGAAAATAGGGAGGGAAGGAAAGGGTAAACGAGTTAGGAAAGAGATACTAAGAAGAGGGAGAGAAATTAGAGAGAAGAAGGGAGGGAGAGAGGAGAGAGCTGGAGGAAAGGAAGAAGGGAGGGAGAGAGCTGAGAGTTGGACGCGGGGAGGGAGGGAAGGAGAGAGGGAGGTAGAGACGTAGGAGGGAGAGATGGATGGAACGAGGCAGGCGGGAAGGCAAGGGTGAAATATGTTTTGTTCGCTGAGGCCAAAAATATTATTTAGCAAAATTGTAAAAGCTGAAAAAAGAGGCAAGATCCAAAATTGACAAAAAATATTCAACATCTCCATTAGCAAAATTCACATCAACATAATACATATTAAAAGGAGGGAGAAACATAAACAGCCTCTTGAATATTAATGTATGAAAAAAAAATGAGCAAGGTCCAAAGACAAGAGCGAAAAGAGCGATAAGAAAAGGAAGGAAGAAAGAAAGAAAATAAAGGGAGAGAAAGTAAGAAACAATGACAAAAAAGGGAAAGTAAAATGAATTGGAGAAGAGAGGACGAAATGGGTGGAGAGACGAATAGAAGTAAAATGGGAGAAGGGCGGATGAGAAGTATTGACAGAGAGGCAAGAAGGGGGTAAGTTTGAGAGAGAAATGAAACTGGGGAAGAATTGGGTCAAAGAGAGTGGGGGAAGGGAGGAGTCACATATCTTACGCAACTGAGGCGCCAACTGAAGATCAGATTTAGAATATCTAGACACTACCGTACGTAAGGATGGTTCCGACGTCCTCCGCCTTAACAAACACTTTAACTCCCAAACACAAAGATTTTACATCTTTATTAGCATCTAGGCTAACCTTGATCCTGAAGCTTCTTTCCCCCCTGCAACTGTTAAAATAACTCAAATACCATAACGTTAAAACGCTAAGATACCGGTACAAGTTATTAAAACCCCGATTGTACCATATTATTTGTTCTTCTTTCTTATGGCCGCCAAGTTCTAAAATGTCATAAACTTTTTTTTTTTCCCACAAATAAATTCTCATTTCTCACAGACTATGATCCTTGATAGCTATTGACCGATAGAGAGCATAGATGACTGGTGGGGAATATGTCAGCTTTTACAGAGTCGTCCAACTTAAACTAAACTCGGTGGACGGGTATTGGGAAAAAAAAAAAGGGGGGGGGGGTGCGGGTACGATGTCTTGTGAGCTTAATATTGAAATAACAATAATGAGTACGGTACTCGGAGCACAGTCGGTCTATGACCAAACATTTGGCCCTTTTCTGTGACCTTGACCTTAAGCCAATTGTTCTTAAGCTTAAAATATTTCATCCTTATATTATTAACAACCCTCCAACTAAGTCTGGTACACCTTGGACGAAAAGGCGTTTAGGCTGACACTGTCCAATGACCCTGAACTTCGACAGAGTACTCTCAAAACCGAAACTTTCATTCTTGACTAACCCATAGCTCTTCCATCAACTCTGGTTCAAATGAGATAAAGACTGCTTGAGTTGACTGTGTCCTGTGACCGTGACCTTTTGCTGCGACCTTAACCTTTGAATAATTATTCTAAAAATAATCTTTATCACTTTTAACATGAACCCTTCCCTTCCAGAAAGTTTAGTCTACATCAGATAAAAAAAAATGTGGAAGATGAACTTGCCTGGTGGCCTTGACCTTTACCCTACTGTTCTAAAAAACATTAGATCAGCCTCTTGGGTGAACAACCATATTTGGGCCAGTAACAGTTCTAGTCATATTGTTCTCACACAAACATACAGGTCAGGCACTGACACTGCCGTGTGAACCACTTGCCAACCCACTTGTTGACACAATTAGGGGACACGTATGTGTTGGTTATATGGTTACCATCCAGCGTTGTAAATGGTTTCCTGGGCTTACAGGAAACCATTTGGCTTGTCACTCAATGTAAAGCCAACTGAAAAGGAAAGAGGAAGAAGAAATGGTGACAGGAATGATGGAAGAAATAGGAAGAGAAGAGGGCAGACACAGAAAAAGAAAGATAAAAGTGAAGGAAGAAGTAGGCAGGACTACATCACGTGAGTGGATGATGGTCGCCACTGCCTACCACGTTTACTTAAGAATGCTGGAAACAAATCCCGTTAACTCGTTACCTATGAAATGGTCTTCACTAAATTGAACAATATGGTCTCTTGATGGCAAGAGCAAATTTGAGAGAAAAGTGTACGGAAAGGTTAGAAGGTAAATGAATAACAGTCCACTGACGCCTGTGATGTGGTAATAGCAATATGGGTGTAACAAAACTTAGTGACAGATAGAACCAGGGTTGAATGAAATATGGAAAGTTTAAAGAATTCAGCTTGAATATAAGTGAAAAAGAAATGTTAACACAGAAGCAGCTATGACTGAAATATGCACGGTACGGTAAGTGAAAAACAATAGAGAGAGAAGTATAGCTTGACGGGCGAAACAAAACCAACCAAGAGAAACAGTGATGGATGAAATATGTGGGGAATATTAACACTCATACTCCTTTGACTCCCTCTCGGCTGAATCATACCGTCTGGCGTTAGCTGGAACAGAATGCTAAGAGTTATCACGCCCATATGAATCATTAGCAACAGTATTATTATCTCCAGGTTCCCATACGCTCTCAGATTAATAAAAGCGTCTGGGGTTAACTGGAATATAACACCACAGTTGCTGCGACCAGGCGACTGTTAATGGTGATAATATTAACACTCTCAGGCTCTTACGACTCAGCTGAATACAATCGCCTGGTGTTAGGTGAAAAACAATACTAGAGTTGACACGACCACGAGGTGACACAAATAACTGTCTCAGACTCATATCTCTCTCTCTCTCTCTCTCTCTCTCTCTCTCGAATAAAATCCTATAGAGCTAGAGTTGTCCCGATCAAAAGAGTTAAAAAACTATATTCGACTAGTGGATGCAACAGAAGCAATGGACATAAAAAATTTTAAAATACATACCGGAGTATTTAAAGAAATAGTGAGACACAACTTCACCTTTACCCTCTGCTGTGAACCCAATGGACTCCAGGTATCTCGCTATTTCACACGGACGTTCTCAAAGGTGGTGTGAGGAAGCTACGTTGAAGAAATGTCTGTGTTGTGAGAGAGAGGCGTCTGTGGCGAGAATGAATGTTTGGCGGACTGTGAGCTGTGTGTGTGTGTGTGTGTGTGTGTGTGTGTGTGTGTGTGTGTGTGTGTGTGTGTGTGTGTGTGTGTGTGTGTGTGTGTGTGTGCGCGTGCGTGCGTGCGTGTGTGTGTGTGTGTGTGTGTGTGTGTGTGTGTTTTATATCGTGTTGTGCTGTGCTGTGCTGTGCTGTGCTGTGCTGTGCCAGCACCATTCAAGGGATGAGTCTGTGTGGCGTACTGGAGGTTTTGTACTGTCTGAGGTACACCTAATGAAAGAGTACGTTGCTGACTATGTCATGTGAGTGAAATTTTGAATATCTGGAAATTACTGTGTTGCAAAATACGTGATATAAGTCTAGCACATAAAACGTGTGTGCATAATACATAAATAAATTAATGAGGTGCAGTCAACATTCCAAGGAAATGCAGAATGGTCTCCACACGGCTACAGTATACTGACATTTCCGTGTTATTTCCACGATGATTAATGATTATATATAAAAGAACTTTGAGACCGTGTAGTTTGATACTTGACCTCACAAATCTCTTTAAAAGAATAAAAATCAAAAAGTGAAAATGGTACCTGAGGGTATCTGCCCAAGGAACAATACCAAATATGATGAGAATTGGTGACGAAATAAAGGAACGGCGACAAGCTGAAGAAGTGTTTGGAAGAAACTGAGCAAAACAGTATGTCTCCCACTGTGGTGTTAAACCTATGAAACTGATATGGTAACATGCACGCCACGTAATGTTAAGTGTTCATCTAAATGTTTGGCACTTAGACAATTGGTTGGCGAAGGTGTTGCATTGTGAGTCTGCTACTTCTTGTTTTTCCAGCTTTCATAGTCATGTATCATGTTGCCGGTGCTAATAAACCATTTAGAATATTAACAATGTGTCTCGGAAAATAGAAATTCACAGTACAATTTCATCCATGTTTGTTTCCTCACATACTCTGGTATTTTATACAAATGCATAACACACCTGCAAGATAATGTCAAGCCATTTCCTAACAGGGTGGGAAGAACAGTTTACTTTTTACATATTCTAAATGATGGTGAAATTCTCCACTTTGCTTCTGGCACTCACACTGTTCATCAAAAACATTTAGCACGGTATATATCTAGGTCAACTCAGTGTCCCTCACGCTTTAAGCTTTTCCCACGTGCAGCCGAATGTGGGTCAGAGACTAAATCTGCCATGTCTGTACTGCAAAGATCTTTCAGAATAAACGTTTTCGAGATCAGGAACGAGAGAGAGAGAGAGAGAGAGAGAGAGAGAGAGAGAGAGAGAGCAATTTTTTTTAGAACCAAACGCTGAACCAATGCAAAAGGAAATGCTCTTTGCAGGAAAAACTGAACAAGGGAGAAAAATTAAAGATCGGTTCAAGCTGTCTGACCACACTGCGTGTAATCTAGGTGTGTGTGTGTGTGTGTGTGTGTGTGTGTGTGTGTGTGTGTGTGTGTGTGTGTGTGTGTGTGTGTGTGTGTGTGTGTGTGTGTGTGTGTGTGTGTGTGTGTGTGTGTGTGTGTGTGTGTGTGTGTGTGTGTAACAAGGATAGTTAAATAACTAATCAAGTCAATATGAAGCTAAAACAATAAATAAATATGTAGAATAAATGGTAAGCATACGGTTTACTTATCTAACCTAACGTTACTTAAACAAACCTAATCTAACCTAACCCGCTATAACACGGTACGGTAATTTAACCCGACACCCCGAAATGGAAAACAAAATAATTTCTTTACAATTCCGTAGCTTTTACTTAGCGTCCGCTATGGCGCCCACGATATCACATGCGAACATGGAGAAAAGCAGAAATACAAGTGGGAAACAAAATCAACACCACAAAAAATCAGAAAATACGAAAAATAATCTGTAACAATAAGAAGTGAACTTGGTATTGTCTTTCTACTGCTTAAACTAAACAGTGCATTTATCGAAAAGGTAACTGCTTTTCTCCCTCCACTCCACAGTATGAGCCACGGAACAGAGGATTTTTAGATAAAGCGTTGTTATGCAAACGGCGTTCTCGAGCGCTACAGAAAACACTTCGGGCTGGCTGTGATATACTTCATACTCCCCCCCGCCCACACACACACACAACTTGCAGCGTTTGTTGTTCATCTCTGTTAAGGAGCTGGGTTGCACAGTTTTGCTGAGCTTGCTGAAACGTTACAAAGAGTATTAAGACACTGATAAAGGTGAACAGGCACTCGATGGCCCTTGCCCTGCACGGGGGACGTGGTGTCAAAACATCCACTCAGAGGACATCAATCGACCAAAATGACTAAATTGGCTATTTCATAAATAATCGTTGCGTTTGCAATGTGGTAAAAAAAATTATACATTAAATTTTTACCAGGGTTCAGAGTTCTGTTAGGATGTGCACTGTACATGCAAATTCATCATCAACAGTAATGTAAATTAATGAGGAGCGAAATGAACGATACCAAAAGAATCGTTTGAGCAAATTAGTAAAAAAAAATAAAATAATAAATAAAATAAAATTAGAGCACGCATCATTTAACACGTCAAACAGAACAGCAGCCAAATATGAAAGTTCAAAAAAGACGATCGTGAAAGGAAGAGTGTGAGAGAGATCTTGGAAGTAAGAGGCTTAGCAGAACGCTGCAGTGAAGGGAAGAGAGAAATATAAAGAAAATTGTTAGGTTATGAATGAACCTGGGAAGAAAATAAAAATGCGTAGATGTACACTGTGTACCCAGCACACACACACACACACACACACACACACAACGATGGCAGTGGTATGTAGTGAATCTTGACTGAGGACAAGCTCTCTCTCTCTCTCTCTCTCTCTCAAGAAATGTACGCATTCGTTGATACATTGATACAATTATAAGTATACACGCGCCAATATATTCACACACACACACACACACACACACACACACACACACACACACAAACACACACACACAAACACACACACACACACACACACACACACACACACACACACACACACACACACAGAAACGAAAGGAAAGGAATACAGTGAAAGCATAAAATAGAAAAAAAGAGACGATGAAACAGTAAGGAGTGAGATTATAAGCAAATGAAGAAAGTCAACAGTGAAGGCGATAAACGGTAGAGGAGGAAGGGGTTAATAGGTTAATTTCGAAGGACAGAGAAAGAGGGGGACAAGAGAGAAATTAGACATCTCTCTCTCTCTCTCTCTCTCTCTCTCTCTCTCTCTCTCGCTGAACACAGGATATAAGGTTTGAAATTATCATTACACACACACACACACACACACACACACACACACACACACACACTCTGACGTTCGTTGCTGCACGTCTTCCTCATGACACCTAATTTGCCTCCTTTTTTTTTTTGGCGTGTGTGTGTGTGTGTGTGTGTGTGTGTGTGTGTGTGTGTGTGTGTGTGTGTGTGTGTGTGTGTGTGTTGATTTGGCTTTGGAATATGTGATTATTTGTGTATGTTTGCGTGTATATATGTAACTTGTGTATTTGTGTAAGTGTACGTGTATGTATTAATTCCCTCTCTCTCTCTCTCTCTCTCTCTCCTTGGCTTCATTTACATTTATCTGCTTCCTTCATTGCCGTCATTTCACTCCTTGCTTCATTTCCTCTCTCTGTTTCACTCCACTCTGTAATCTCTCCTTACTTACTTCATTCTCTCCCTCCTTCATATCCTGTTTTACTCACTGATCGCCTTAATTCACGGGCTCCTTCTCTTAATTTCCGCTCTCTCTCTCTCTCTCTCTCTCTCTCTCTCTCTCTCTCTCTCTCTCTCTCTCTCTCTCTCAGCTATTGTTCCTCTCCCTACCTTTAATTACTGGGCCACCAACCAGTTACACTCCCTCACTCCTGCCCTCAATTCCTCTTTCAAAACTCTCACTTCATTTCCTCCCCTTCTCTGCACTCCATACCTCCCTCTGCTCTCTCTCTCTCTCTCTCTCTCTCTCTCTCTCATTCTATTCGGCCTTTGTATTCTTTTCCCACACACCAGTACCTTTCTTACCGTCACTTTGCCTAAAATAGATATTTATCTTCACCTTCACACAGGCTACGTCGAGAATCGCTCTCTCTCTCTCACTCTCTCTCTCTCTCGTCTTCTTCCTTCTCCTGTCGTTCCATCGTTCCTCTCTTTATGCCTTCCTCCCTCCATTCTTCCTTCCTCATTCCTTTTTCTTCATTTACTCTTCAAAACTTCTGAACTCCCTTTTACCCTCGCATTTTTTCGTACATGGCAAGAAAATACAAGCCAACAATATATATAGAACCCATGAAAACAAAAAATATCGAGAGTAACAATGAGAGAGAGAAATAGTCCCGCTCTCCCCATTTTTCATCTCTCGCACCACCAAAGCCGAAAATCTTCACTACGAAAAAAATAGAAAAGCAAATCAAATTGTCTGATAGGGAGGGGGAAATATATATAGGGGGCATTTTTTTTTTACCAGGATGGGCAAGTATTGTATATTTTTTTTACATTTTCATTCATGGTACGAACGGGTAAAATTTTTCCTTTGGCCTAAAATAAAACCACATCTAAAACCACCCCCCCCTTTTTTTTTTATCTTATGTACGCTTTGTAGTAGTATTTTCAGCAACTGCTAAACAATACTTTTTTTCTTCTTATTCGAGGATGGATTTTATAATTTTGCACAGACTATTTTTTGGGGATGTTCCAAAAATTATTGTATATTTTATATGTTTTTTGAAGGATACAGTGCAGAGTTTTCCATAAATTTTTAGAATAGTCCAACTCAGCAAAATTATTGTAAATGTTTAAGGAAAGCCAGCCATACCGTCTTATTATAATTATTTTCGATCAGATATTATCAGATACTATATGGTAAAGTACGGTCATGAATTCAATTAAATTTTGTGTGATTCAGGAAGAGATGAAGGAAACTGGAACAATTAATTTAACTCAGTAAGATCTTCCTAAGTTACGGCAGTCCCGGGTGTGTCGAGAACTAACAGAACAACTAAATGCAGCTGCAGTATTCTTTTACCTGTCAGTATATGTAAGTATTGTTATAACTTGGTTTGGGAAGTATACTGAACTAAAGTCAGCAGCTTTACACATCTTTAAATAATCTTTACCTGCCACTGCATGACACTATTCTAATGAGTACTGTGCATATCAAAACCACCTAAAATGACACAATCAAACACCTTAACTTGACACACCTAACAGTTCATCTCTTCACTAGGACTATTTTTTAAATTCTTGCTTTTTACAGGCGATTTTATCTTCATTAACCCTTTCACCATCACAGTAATCTACAGTTTGCGAAAACAGAAAGAAAATCAATCTATGAATGGTGGGATTAATCAGACACCATCTGATATCTAATTTCTGATACCAATTAACATCGAATTGTACACCACCTGATGTCTAATTCCACACCACCTGACACATAATTAGACAATACCTGACATACATTTTCGGACATTTAAATCGAACACAACACACCCAATTTGGCACATCTGAGCCCTACTTTAAAGCCATCTGAGTAGATTTGACACCACCGAAAAATAGCACAACGTATTACCTAATTTTATACCACCTGCAATCCAATTTGGCATCTGACATTAATTTGATACCACTGTACACCTAGTGAATCACCTCTTGACACCTTTTATAAAATCAGCTGACAAAATAGCACCATCCGACACCTATATGGATACCAATTATTACCTATTAAAAAAAAACTGACACAATTTGATGCCTCCTATGACGCCACATGACACCTAATTGGACCTTAATCATTTCTGACACCCCGACCCCAAAACACAACCTGAAACACTTCCTGACACAACCACCACCTGACACTCAACCTCTCCCTGCCACCCGAACACCACTTAATACAACCAAACACCCCAAGACAGCATCTAACAAATCAAAACGCCACCTGACACATTCAAGAACCACCTGGCACATCCCAACCCCGACTGGCACACCCAAACATCAAACGACACCATCTTACACATCCAAACACCAAAGACACCACCTGAAACACCCATACACCAATTAACACACCAAATGACACCCAAACACCAAGTGACACCATCTGACATATCCAAACACCACCTGATACTCCCAGACACCACTTAATACACCCAAATACAACCAGTTACACTGACTTCTGAATACTACCTGACACCATCTGATTCCACCTACCACCACCTACAACCTGACTGACACTGCATCATCCCCCTGACCTTGCATGACCCTTGACCTCAATGTATTAGTCAGACAACACCGACCTATGTCGAAAATACTCACACCTGCCACCACAACCACAACGCCAGCAGCAGCACCAAAGTTCATCGCTACAAAAGCAATGACAGTAGCAGCAGTAGCACCAGTGCTGAAGTAACAATAGCAATAAAAGCATGAACTGCAGCAGCAACAGCACATATATGACAACAACAATAGCAGCAGCAGCAGCAGCAAACGCAGTAGCACTAAGAACGCTAAAAAAAATCGAGAAAAGCAAACAGCAATACAAGAAGCTACCCTACGGAAGCAGCAGAAATGCAAAACAAACGCCGATGTTTCTCTGCTTCAGTGGCTGAGGCACAGTTAAGAACTATAAAATAGCCAGTGCCACACGATTTAATTAGGCTTAAAGAAATCTATCAGCGAAAATAATGACAGCACTAACCCATCTCAAGATAAAGAAAATAACACTCGAAATAACCATAATATCTGCCATTGCATCACCATCCCCTCTTTTAACCTCCACTTTTCTGCTTCTTTATCTAATATTCAATCATTTGTTTCTCTGACTGTCGGTAATCATTATTACAAATTTGGTACAATTACAGGTTGTAGTTTATAATGTTGCCCATAGACAGTCAGACGGACAGAGAAAAGAAATCGCTCAAAAAAAGTAATCTTCGTTTTAATCTTACTACCAACAGACTATTTTGCTCAGCTTAGGTAAAATCTCATACAATGAAGATGCTAATGGGTCTGGCATCTATCCAACCACTCTTGTTCGAAGCATCTCGCATGAGCCGACTCGGACCATCATAATAAAATGGACATTGTTGTGGAGGTATAACCAAGAATGATAGCTAAAACAGGAGTGCTCAGAAAGTGGCGACGGCAGGCCCGGTTTTTTTTCTTTTTATGTGTCCGACTCTGGCCATAGGTTTCACAGCCCGTTCTCAAGGCCCAGTAGTCCTTCTACATACCATACATACCTACATGACGCCAAAACTTGAATGGTTATTCGACCTGCACTAAAATCGACTCACTTCTATCCATTACCACACGCAATTCATGTAGCCTATTAAGTGCAATTCAATCGGAATCACATGTTCATTATATTTTTTTAGACGGATACATTCATACCGTTGGTACTTACACAGAAACAGTCAATCAATACAGATTAGCCTTTGACATCGCTAACAACATTAAAGAAAGAACACTAGCAACTGTAAGAAACAAACAGAACAATCGAACCCCAAATGGAACAATCGAACCCCAGACTGGAGCACGTCGTACGCACGGTTCCACGACGAATGAAGACACGTGTTGGTGGTTTGAAGCTTTTCTGCTGACTGGCTGCATGAGTATGTCCAAATAAAGGAGTGATGTGGAATCTACTACGCTGCCCCTGTTAACTGGGTGGGTAGATACAAATGAGGCGTCCATTCAGGAACCAAACCTCCACACGCTTCCCCACACCTCGCAGTGGTGAGGCGCGTTCCACCACAAGGGAACACCGGCTCATTGGTTCCCTGCACGGGATAGCCCTGCAGGATCGGTTGTTTGCCTGCAGTTGATGGGTCTGCTCAGCCAGAGAGACCGCGGATACTCAACAACAGCAAATCACTACTGACTACGGTAATGATAATAAAGCAATAACAATATACTAGTACATACAAACGTCAACGGCAACGCAAACAAAAGCAATACCGGTAATTAGTAAACAACAACAACACTAAAATCAAAGACAGCCTAATCTACAATTTAAAGGGAAAAAAAAAAAAAGCAACTGAAACAACATATAAGACGGCTCCTTTATCTACAGAACGCTCAGATCAAGAGCGATAGTAATAAAGGCTATAATTAAACATACTGTATCTGTCCGCCATCCAGTCCTATTTTGCCCCAACAGCAGCGTAGGGGCCCGGGACTCGGTTACTCATTCCCGAAGTAAACGGTGGAGGTGACCAGCCTCTCTCGCCCTTGAGTGACTATGTGAGCAATAAAACCCCACCCCGGCCTCGGACGCACACCCTCAAGGGCCCCATCCGGTTGGAGCGACTGAACGTACTAACACACAAGGAGTCATTTAATTATAATTATGGTTATCACTAAACGGAGAAAATGGTTTGTGAGATAAAGGAAACCAGCTGGCTTGTCACTCAGTGTAATCACCTGAGGACAACACTACAACGACCATTATTAAAATAGCACAATATGCTCAAGGTAATAAATCAATAAAATAACTCCAAAAATTACACCGATATAACAAGAACACATTTCAGTCAACAAATGTAAAAATCATGTACTGTAGTAGCTGGAAAACCGAAATAAAGGTCAGTACTACGACAACAAAAAGAGCAACAGCATAACAACGCATTCTAACAAAAAAGGTAAAAAAAAAAAAAAAAGCAGCAATGTCACTTAATAAAAAAAATGACGATGAAAACAATAACGACAACAGTAAATACAGCCGCAACAGTATACGCAAACACACACACACACACCACACACACACACACACAAACAAAATGGCATTACAAAAAAATTAATAAAACAAGCAACACTTACAACAAAAAGTTTCTTAGAAAGCAATAAAAGAAAAAAAATACAAAAACGACACCAGTAATACTAACAACAAGACTATAATACGTGCAAAATTAAAAACAGTAAAAACAAAGGCAACAACAGCAACACCCATAACAAAAACATTAGCACCAATCCCCCACCACTCTATTTCCTCTCACCCTCTCGATCCCTCCAAGCATTTTTCACTCCAGTCCTGTTTTCTCCTCTTTCCTCCCCCCCCCCTCTCCCTCCCTCTTTCTTCAGTCCATTGTCTCTCTCTCTAATCATTTCCACACATTCATATTTCTCTCTCTCTCTCTCTCTCTCTCTCTCTCTCTCTCTCTGCCACTGAGTGTCCTAGACAAAATGCATATCCAAACCCCGTTAAGCGTTTTAGATGTCGAACAAAGCCTGTGAAAGTTGGCAAATGAAGCAGCAAATATCAATACTCGTGATTTTTTAGCCTTTAGTTCCATAAAGAAGAGCCTCATGTACCTCTACCGACCTATTCATAGATACACCTCACAACCAGAGACCCACAAACTAGCCTAGGATGACAAAAGCCAAGGTCCCCATTCGCAAATCCATCGTACCTTGCCATTCTGATATTCTGTCCAGTGCACTATTCTTTTCTTTCCTTAGACTCTTCTTCTCTCTCTTTAGACTAACTTTTCCTTTGAGTATTCCTTTATTTCCTTAGTCTATTATTTTTCTTTCCTTAGACTATTCTTCTCTTTCCTTGGAGTATTCTTTTCTTTCCTCAGACTTCTGCGACAAATAAGTACCAGAGCTAAATCGCCACGTAGCGGCCGTAAAAATTCTCTCTCTCTCTCTCTCTCTCTCTCTCTCTCTCGTCTGCTGAAAACCTTCTGTAAACAAGACGGTACGATCTTTATGAACATATAGAATCGCATCTGTTGTATGAGTAGGTGTTTCTCTCTCTCTCTCTCTCTCTCTCTCTCTCTCTCTCTCTCTCTCTCTCACTTCCCTGCCCGCTCAAAGACAAAATTGGGGCCTCCTTTACAAAGTCCGCCTGGGTATGAAACGGGGGAACTTTTAATGATCTCACGTTACAAGACTCTCCTCTCCGCCTCGCATCCTCCTCCTCATGGGGAAGAAAAAAGGTGGGAGGAAAGCTGGGAGAAAAATTGAAAGGAAAAGAGAGAAAATGTGGAGGGGGGAACATGGAGGAAAGGGGGATCTGGGATGGATAAAAGGAGGGAGTAATGAAGAGGTGAGAAAAAAATGAGAGACTGTGAGGAAAAAAAAAAAAGAAAAAAAGAGAAGCAATGGAGTATGAGGAAAGGAGGAAGGATGGAAGGAAGGAAGGAAGGGAGAGAGGGAGGGAGAGAGAGAGAGAGAGAACGTGGGAGGAAAGTATGGGTGGTAAGGAGGAAATAACCTGGAAGGAAAAGATGAGGACTAAGCAGATGGAACTGTAGGGACTGTGGGAGGATGAGGAAAGGGCGGAAAAAATGTGAACCAATAATGAAGGTACAGGGATTAGAGTGGAAAGGTGTAAATACGTGAGGTAAAGCAAAAACAGTGGGAAACTATTGGGGAGAAAGGTGGGAAAAATGTGGGAGAGATGGTTCAATAAAAGGTACGAAATATGAGGGAATAATATGGGAGAAATGGATGGAAAAGGTGGGAGGAAATATGGAGGGGAAAAAAATAGGAAAAATGGGTAGCAGAAGGGCTGGGGAAAGCGGTAAGGACGCTGCATGGGAAACTAGGTAAGAGGACTGAGGGCACATGATAACAGGATCGGAAATGTAGGAGGAAAGTATAGAGAGTGGGAGACAATATTGAGAAATGTTGAACGAGGTAGAGGATGGTTGAAATCTGAGAGAACGCAGGGGAAAGCGATGAACATACGAGTGGAACTGAGGCTAACGGCAACATAAAGATAAGAAAAACGTTGGAAAAGGATGGGATCATAAAGGGAACGTAGGAGAAAAGCAGAGAAAAACAGGGAGGACAGGTGGGAACAGGGGATAAACTATGAGGAACAACAGTGGGAGAGAAGATGAAAGGAAAAGGTGAAAAGCATATAAGTGAGTAAAGAAAATGTGGGAAGTACAGCCTAGCAAAACAAAATGAAGGACTCAATGAATAATTTGAGATAAGGTTAGGTGAGTCCGGGAAGAAAAGCAAAAAAGGGCGGGAGAAAGTGAGAGGAAAGGGGTCAGTAGGGGACGAAATGAAGGTGAAAGATGAAAGGATGACGGATTAAAATTGCCAGAATACTGTAAATGGAAATATCGGGGGAAGGGAGTGTGAATAACAGAATGAAGGGAGATGGAAGGTGCAAGAATATTAGAGGACGAGAAAAGGGGTGGGAAGACTTCAGAAAACGAAAAGCAAAGACGAAGACCGTAAGGAAACCGTGGGAGAATAGTAAAGAACTTGTACGTAGAGCGACTGCACTGAGCTGGAGAAAGAGAAAATTTGATGAAAAGAAAAAATCGGAGTAAAATGAAAAAGCATTTAAGAAAAGAAGGAAGTAAAGGTTGTCCAGAGAAGGAAAAGTGAAAAAGATGATACTAACAACGGTGAGATGTGGAAAAAAAAAAATCGAGGAAAGGGTGAGAAAATTTTTAAATGAATGAGGAAAGGAGGAAAAGGGTAATACTAGGACAGGTGGAAATGGGAAAAAGTAATGGAAAGAAAAGGAAAAATCTACAATTAAACAGATAAACTGTTGCGGGATTGGGAATGAAAGGTGTAGAAGGGAGAAAATATTTGGTTCAAAAGGAGGAAAAAGGTGGAATGAAGGAAGTGGAAGATGCATGAGGAAAGTGGGGGAAAGGCTGAAGGAAGGGAAGGAGGAGAGAATATAAGAGGAAGGGAGACAAAAAGAAAGAAGTGGAAAGGAGGGACGGTACGAGAAAGGTGGGAAGGAAGGAATGGAATGGTAGAGAGAAAACAAATTAAACAGTAGAAAAGAAAAAAAATAAGACTTGGGGAAAAGGTGTGAACAATGGTGGATGGAAGAGAAGGAAAATGAGGAGAGAGAGAAAAAAAAAGGTGGATGGAAGATAAAGAGATGATAGTGGAAATGATGCAGAAGAGGTGGAAGGTGAGAAGAGCTAATATGAGGGCGAAATGGGAAATACCTGGGAAGGTGGGGAAATACTAGGAGATGAAGCTGAGGAAAAGACATCATATATATATATATATATATATATATATATATATATATATATATATATATATATATATATATATATATATACACGCACACACACATACACATATACAACGTATAATGAAGTGGCGGCGAAGGGGAATGAAGACGGAGAAAAGGAAGGTAATGCTGCAGAAGGAAAGAAAATCAACGAAAGGAGGGAAAAAGGACAAGGTTACTTGATGTAGTGAAAGGAAAGACGAAAATGAACAGAGCGGTGGAGGATATGAAATAGGAATAACGATTATATGGAAGGAAAGGTGAAAAACAGTAAAAAATAAAGGAATGACATGTACTCATTCCAAGGAAAGGAGAAATTAATGTTGGAGAAAAAAAGGAAGGAGAACACTGGGAGGGAAGGAGGAAAATGTGGCTAGATGAGAAGAGTAGCAAGAAAGAAATATTTGTATCGAAGGAGGCAAAAGCTGAAGGAAAACAGGCATAAATTGGACAAAAAAAGGTATACATTGGAGAAAAGGAGGGAAAACTGGAAAGAGGAAAAGAGGAAAGAGAGGAAAGTTTGGGGAGTAGGAGGAAAAACAAGAAACGATGAAGAAACTGAGAGATGAGCCGGGGAAAAGAGATAAACTTAGTTGAAGAAAAAGTTCGAGAATGGTAGAAAAAGTAGGAGGAACTAAGGAAATACTGAGGGAAAATGAGGAAAAAGTTTGGAGGAAATGAGGGCACAGATTGGGGAATAGGAAGAAAATGACTGAAGGAAACGAGGAAAAAGGGGAAGCATTTGAGAAGAGAGAGAAACGAGAACAGCGACTTGAAAGGTGATAAAAATGAAGACATGGAAAGAAAAGAGGGAGGAAAATGAAGCACGGATGTGGAATGCGTGGATGGAATGAGAAATGAACGTACAAGAAGGCGGGAGGGAAAGAGGTGAAATGCTGGAGGAAAGAAGGGTAATTTGGAGGAAAGGAAGATAAAGGACAGGAGAGAATATGGGAGAAAAGGAGAAAGAACTGGAGGACACGAGGAAAACATGGAAAAGAGAGAAAGCTGGAGGAAAGAAGGGAAAATTGGTTGAAAGCAGGGGATACTGGAGGAATGGAGGGAAAGTTGGAGGAGAGGAGGGAAAGTTGGAGGAACGGAGGGAAAGTTGGAGGAGCGGAGGGAAAGTTGGAGGAACGGAGGGAAAGTTGGAGGTAACGAGGGAAAATAGAGAAAAGAAGGTAAAGCTGGCGGAAAGAAGGAAGTGTTGCAGGAAAGAAGGGAAAGTTGGAGGAATGGAGAGAAAGGTGGAAGAAAGGAGGGAAATTTGGAGGAAAGGAGGGAAAGTTGAAAGAAAGAAGGGAAAGTTGAAAGAAAGGAGGGAAAGCTGGAGATAACGAGGGAAAACAGAGAAAAGGAGGAAAAACTGGGGGAAAGGTGGGAAAGAAAAGCTGGAAGAAAAGTGAAAAGTAAAATTGGTCACTGGCGAAACTAGAGGAAAGAAGAACTGAAAAAAGCATGGGAAATAATGAGCACAAGTGGACAGTATATGAAAGAAAAAAGCCAAGAACAAAGAAGAAAAGGAGAAACTTGGAGTAGAAGGAACGAAGGGGAAAACTGGTGAAAAGGAAAGAAGACTGAGGAAAGAAGGGAAATGGTGGGAGAAATGGAGGGAAACCTGGTAGGAAAGCAGGGAAACCTGGTAGGAAAAGGAGGGAAACCTGGGAGGAAAGGAGGAAAACCTGGGAGAAAAGGAAGGGAACCTCGGAGAACAGGAGAGAAAAGTGGGGAAAAATATCTGAACTACGAGAGGAAAGAACTGATACGTGAGAGGAACGAAGGCAAATGTAGTGAAACGGGAGGGCTCAGGTGGAAGGAAATGTAAAGAGAGGAACTAGAAGGTTGGGAGGAAAAGAAAGAAAAACGTAGAAGTGGGATGAGGGGGGGGAAGAGGAAGGTTAAATGAACTCTTGAAACTAAAGGAAAGAGAGAAATCTGGGAGAAACGTGTGGAATATTCCGGCAAAGCTGAAGAGACAAGTCCCAGATTACTTTCGCCATGTGTGATTTTTCCAGACAAAAATTCAGCTTGACTCTAGTGTAAATATTGCAGCGACCATTCTGGAGGGGAAGTTCGCCAAAATTTAGTGAATATGTGGATTATATAACACAAATGTTAAATGGGATGTGAGGAATTAGGTAAAATCAACAATCAACCTTTGAGTGAAACTACAATCTAATGGCTGGACAAAGTTAGTACTTACATACGTATTCCTGGTACAGTACAATTAATTACCTGAAACAATGGAAAAATATTACAAAAACTGCATTATTTACTTACACGTTATCTGACACAGCCTAATATGAGTAAACCAAAACAGAAATTAGCTTCCATTACATACTGCTCTTTCCATCATCGTAAAGCTACTGCATATGACGAAACCACCAGCTGCTAGATTAATGATCATCAGTAACATACACAACATGATGAAGCAAATAGAGTGCATTGCTTAAGCACCCACCAACTAGTGAAAGAGCGGAACATCTGACTTTTCCCTATGACCTTGACCTTTGCCGATTCCTCTAAAAAATCGAATCCTTTCATCCATGCTTTACACTCAGCCACATTTTTACAGGTAGCCAAAGTCCGGGCTGAGACTGCTAGCCTACTGCTACTTAGACACATCTCCTGGACAGCTCATCCCCTTGGAACTATATATATACCTCCATCATTTTCCCTGCATCAAGCTACGTGGACGGACTCTGTTCAGGCTCTGGCGAAGGGCTGTCTGCCACAAGAATGCGACTGCTTGCTAGTAGACGACGGGTCTGTTTGGCCAGACAGGCTGGGGTAGGAGAACAGCAACAACAATACTGTATCCTCTTAAATCGTTTGATCCAAATCAGATCGATAATGCATTAGTTAACCTTGTCATGTAATCTTTACCTCAGACTTCCCGTGACCCTGACATTTAATTGACTTCGAAATCGAAATCCTTCATTCTCGCTTTACCCTGAATTCTTTCACAAAATCTGGTCTAAATAGGATAAAAATTGTCAAGGCTGATCTTGGACAATTAAAGCACCACTCAGACGTAAGGGTATGTTCACTTTATATTCCCTACAGAGTAACGTTTCGCCTTGTTCCGGACTTCTTCAGATGCCTGGCTCCTGGCCTTTTCTTTTGCCTCCTTTTCTCCCAACTTTATTTTTCCTTTCCTCCAATATTTCCCATCCCTGTCCCTTATTCCTCCTTTTTTTCCTCCCGTTCTCGCGAAGTATGTTCTGACTGGTGCGCGCAGATATGTATGTGGGGGGGGGGGATGTCTGTCTATTTTTACGAAAACTTGGAAGTTTATGGGTCAGCCAATGAATAAGCCTTAAAAAAGAAGAAGAAGTCTATGTTAAAGAAACGAAAAAGAAAATAAATAAAGGGAAAGCAGGAAGTGTTTTGGAATGAAAAGAAGAAAGTCAGAGAAAGCTGGAAGACAGAAAATGTGGAACAAAGGTGCTAGGAGTAAGTGAGACGACACAAAGAAAACCTATATTGAGAGAGAGAGAGAGAGAGAGAGAGAGAGAGAGAGAGAGAGAGAACCACGGTGTGTGGTGCTAATGACATTTCTTTATTTGGGTGTGATCGTGCAGGGATAGACTAGATGTGCTATAATATAAATAATGATAGCAATGGCGATAATTATGATTACAATAATGATGATGATGATTGTTGTTGTTATTACTATTATTATGATGATGATGATGATAAATGCCTGATGACCGACGATCATGATGATGATAATGATGACGATGATTATTCTAAGACAAAATGTGAGGGACACTAAAACAGAACATTGTTCCCCCTTGAAGATGTGATCTGTTTTCTTAAAGCAAGGAAAAAGGAACCAAAGGCCGGAAACCCGTAAGACTGTTCGCTCCAAAAATAATAAATACATAATAAGAGCCAAATTCAAGATCCATCCATTTCGAGATTCCTCTCTTGTATGAGAGAGAGAGAGAGAGAGAGAGAGAGAGAGAGAGAATCATGTTATCTTTTGGGTGACACTAGTATGCATGAGTATTCATAATTGACATAACGGCAGACGCGGGACTGTTAGGAAATGTATATATACGATATAGGCTGCGTAAGTGGGTAGGATAACAGATTCGTGAAAAAAATGCCAAGAATGGACGACTACTGGTCAGAGGAATGACAAGAGCGTGCTTAGGCGGTACGATCACATACATAGGCCGGATATGTACAGGATTGGGAGGTATATGAATGCGTTATAGGCTGGAGGAGGCATGGAAGGCCGAGACAGGTAGATATGCTGTATGTGTTGTACCTTTTTTTTTTTTTTTCCCCTAGTTGATGGGCAACGGATTGGTCTTTACCTTATAGACTGACATTCTGAAGTACGTTTGTGTGTGGACAATTTTGCTTGTACAAGTAAAGCCGAAAACTTTGACGGCCAAAGAGATAAGTGAATGGAGCATATGGTCCATTCCATGAGGCACTCTGTTGAAAGTGCTATCTTTGCGCATTCCTTTTGGAAGTTTTGGATCCATTACACGTAATGCATTCGTGCGAAATGAGATGACCGTGATGATGATGATGATGATGATGATGATGATGATGATGATGATGATGATGATGATGGTGATGATATAACGGCTATTTCAGTGATTTTTAGTCATAACTATTCTGTAGTATTCAGGTGCAATTAGCAATAAGGTAATGATTAATTTCACCTATAGCGGTATATCACTTAATACGATACTGCACTCAAAATATCACCACCTGAAATCTGTCAGAACCGCATGCCGAAACCCGCAAATTTCCTCCCCACCCCCGGGCTAGAAGCGTGGGACAAATTGGCGTGAAACAGCATCCAGGCCACCACGATTACACTGCAGCCCCCAAGCCACAACCCAGCCTAGCCTGAGCAATGGCCAATACTTATTTCAGTGGCTGCTTTAGGCGTTTTCATTTAGCGATATCGGGTACCGGTTTGGGGGAGGGGGGGTAAAAGTGAAATACCGTATGTTATCAGTAGCGTCAGTATCTTTCGTTTTTTATGTATCTGTTTCTGCCTCTGTATCACACATTCCGTTCCCTGAGCCCCGTCAGCCCTTGATTTCACGGTTTACCTAAAGATGAAGTTCCTGCGTGCAATTTTATGTCGCCAGCTTGAATACTGCCTGCCCAACACAACCTGAGGCTGGGAATCTACTAACTTACGGGAACTGAGAAGAAAAACACCCAAAATGTTGAGCGAAGTTGGAAGGGTGATCGGGGACGAACGAAAAATTATTGGGAGAGGAAGTGAATTTCTGGATGAAAAACAACAAACATGGCTATTATATCATGGGTAGAAGAAAAACAAGAGACTAACAAGGGATGCACTCAAGAAACATTTCCATACATTAAAATAACCGCACTGCACAAGGCATGCATGTTGCAAGATAAAGGAATGAAAGATGAAGAAAAAAAAAAAAAGACTAGTGACAAAATGGAAAGATGACTGAACTGAAACACAAGACGAAGATTACACACCAATTTTATTTTACTTAGCTGTCGACGGCATGGTCTGTAACCCACAGGCTTTATAAAATGCAAAATATATAAGTAAACATATATACACATATGGATTGTTTGGCCTACACACTGGACCCGAAAATTTCAAAAATCTGAATGATGAGTGAATGTGTCCCATTTAACTGGGCTCTCTCTCCTACTTCTGTGCTTGTCTGTTCATAGCTGAATCCTTCCTTCCCTAAATGTCAGCCTAGAGGGAAACTGAATAATAATAATAATGATGACGATGTTGATGATTTACAAGCCTATGTATCAGTAACCAGTAGATAAAAACTGAGTAGAATATTATCAGAGTTGTACCTCAAAACATAAGTGTAAACGTTCAAAGTTGCATTTAGTTTATTTAGCATCTTGCAAAAGATACATCTGTAAAAAAAAATAAAAATAAAAAAAAAATAAATGGCAGCCTACAGCCTACCGTAGCACATCTGCCCCTGCTGAGTCACGAACCTCCTACGACAATATAAGGCAACATCTTCCCTCATACATTACTTTCCTATCTTCTCCCACCGTCTTATCCCTGGTCTAATAATGGTGCAGGCTAATAGGATATGATCTGCTTTCTTCTATTAGGTAATACCGAGAGAGAGAGAGAGAGAGAGAGAGAGAGAGAGAGAAGATTAGCCAGGTACGGTATTATGACAAACTTCATGGCAAGGAGAGTTCTTTCCAATGACAAATATGACAAAACGTTAATATATAATTTAAATTCTTATCTTTCACTGCAATGCAGTCTTAACTTACTGATTACTGCCACCACAAGAAGTTTTATTGACCTTGGAGAGCTCTTCGAATTGGAGGAACTTAGTCTTCATCAATCTCATCACGACAGAGAGAAAGCCTTTACAGAGAATTAAATCATTTTGAGATATCAAGAACAAGCTTAAAGAGAACATCTTCAGGGTTTGAGGGTTAAGATACAGCAGACCTAATAACAAGAACAAAGCAAGATTACAAACAGCAGCTGTACCTAAGCATTTGTCACTCACAATCCAATTATGTTGTCTTCTTTTATACAGTAGTAAAAGTTCTTCCTCAAAACCTACGCTAGTAAGAACAAAGACCACAAAGATAAACAGCATCAACATTCAACAATAACATAACCATTAACAAGCCTGACTTCACAGTTTCTCTCTCTCTCTCTCTCTCCACAAAAACTCCCGTCTCTATAGATTTCCGCGTGTCTTTCTACTGTTCTTACCGTCCCCCCCCCTCTCTCTTTCTCTCTCCATAAAGACACTCCCACGTATGTCTATAGATTTCCGCGTCTCACTTATGTTCCTACCGTCCTCTCTCTCTCTCTCTCTCTCTCTCTCTCTCCAAATTTCCAGGTATTTCTCAGTATTGTTGCTTGCGTCGTCTTTTTCGTCCACCTTTTTTTCTCCTTGAGGCACAGAACTAACTACTTTGGGAGAAATTGCAGGAAGACTCACAATAACAAATACTGAAAATTTAATGACAGGGATATCTTTCATGAATTTATAGATCATTTACCTATGAAACATATTCTCCGGAACTGACATACAGTACTGTATGCTACAAAGTCTGGTAAATGTATGTTTTACTTTAAGCAGCAGAAAGACCTTAACAATGCCTATTCCTTCAGTTTGTTTTCTGTATTTTCCTGACTTGTCATGATAGTAAACAATTGTCTTCTGTTGATTCCCCCCCCCCCTTGTACTTATCATGTTCCTCGCCCCTTATCGACGTGTTTTACCCCAGGCGTCAAGGAAAAGACTTAATCATACGGGTACTTACATAAATCTACTGAAGATCTGTTGATCATGTTTTCTTTATGTTCTATTTCACGGGCGTAATTGGCGGACTTAAGAAAATTTTATTCTTCTTCTGGTTAGGTTGGGTTAAAGTGCTAGGCTAGGCTAAGTTTGGTTTGATTAAGGCAGGATGAGTTAGGCCAGGTTTGGTTATGTTGGTTTAAAATGTATGCATACGAACATACTAAAAGGCTACCAGGACGCCTGCGACATCAAACTTGTAGATCTGCCTATGTTGTGGTACGTGTCCGCCATTACACTCGAAGAGGTGTTGATACAGTGGAAGGAACATGGTTAAAAATAAAATGGAAAAATTTAACGTGAAACGTTCATTACCACCCTCTCAAATATATATATATATATATATATATATATATATATATATATATATATATATGTGTGTGTGTGTGTGTGTGTGTGTGTGTGTGCGTGTATGTATATATATATATATATATATATATATATATATATATATAATATATATATATATATATATATATATATATATACATATATAAAAGAATTTGGTATGGTGCTCCTACTGTTTAAGTGAAATGTATGTTTACCGAAAATACTTTATCATTCCTTTAGGACACCCAATTTCTGCAAAAATAATGATACCAACGAGCGCCAAGTTAGGTTTGACGACGTCGGCAATGGCGTCAGACCCATTTTTACAGGGGTCTGGCCGCCTGCTACGGTGTGTGAAGGTAACCTGGTGAGGCTGTCTAGTTGATACCTTAATAATTATGTATTTCGGCAACTTTTTAAAGCTGGCAAAATACAGTGGAATATTTTATGTATGGGAACTCTCCTGCAGTTTCACTCTACTTTCCTGGAATGACGTTTACCGTTATTTCTGCTTCGGTACCTCCATACGATTTTATAGTTTCTGAGACATTTAGAGCTGAAGGAGTTACCCAAGGCCTTCAATAATCTGTTCGTTACTAGAGACCTTTCCTAAGTTGCATCAAATCACCTTAAAACCGGTAAAATTTATGTTTAACCACTCAACTACAACAAGTGAGGTCCTCCCTAAGATGCGTTTAACATCCTGATCGCAGTAAAAATATACTAAAGAGGTCACATAGCGAAAAGATACCATGACTGCTGAGTACATTTCACAACACACTGACGTCGCGGATGTCACTTCCCCCCCCCCCCCCGCTCATGCGATTTTTTTCACCTCCCATGAGGGGCTTTCAAAACACGTCCTTACACATGCAACAGACTCGACTATATTAGCTCAACAAATGGTAATTACGGTCTATAGTATAAAACAGACAAGAACAGTGACTGAAAACCTATGAACTACATAATGCTGAAATAAGAGCCTGCGTTACTTGTTATAATTTCACAGTCAACTCTTATATCCTAGCTTACGACTGCATATTTAAATATAGATAACGACAGACATACAACCCATCAACAAAACAAAACCCGAGGACATAAGTTACAATTACTGGTTAATACTATGTTCATTTAGAAAAAGGGACGTTACAGACAACTTCCCATGTCAGGCCATGAGTAAACCGCTTCACACGACTTTATCGCCACTGTAAATTTATTACCATAATTACAGCATAATGAAACTAAATCGGTGGAAATATAAACGAGTGACGCAGATTCGAACTGTTTTCTTATAGACCTACACTTTCCAAGAAAATAATTTTAGTATTGGATACATTCCACGTGATTAACATTTGATTTTCGATCAAAAAATATTGGAGAACAAACGAAATATATCTCCATTGAGCAGCCTATTACACAATGCTGCCTGAACGCCCCTGATTGCGTGTTTACTGCCGATTCCGCCGCTGGACATGACGTCAGCACACCAAACTCCCTGTGTACAATAAAACTATAAATAGCGTTAGAAGCCTAAATGGAATCGTTGGAAGCTAAGGGCTGCACCCCCCAGACCCCACAATGATTTTAACCTACCTCACAGCGTGCAAATTAAAGTGTAATAGGTAAAACTTGTTCCAAAGCAGTATTGTGCATTAAAAGCATTCGTTAATCATGGCGCGTTCGGCAACTTAAGTGACCATGCGAAAGCGAAGGTAGGTGCGATCATGAACCAAATCTGTACATATATCACAGGAGATATCCACTGAAATATGATACAAGTTAGCAAAACAGCGCTTAGTAATTAAATCAGGACGCTTCAAATTCCGTAAAATGTAAGATGCACGCAGTATTACGTACATTAATGGAACCTCCTATTTACGAACTTTTTACAAACCAACACATTAAATAAGCGTACTTACTACACAGTGTAGGCTAATCCATAAAAAATAACAAAGGATCCTGTCAACACTTTTTTCCAATATGATATTTGAAAATGCCGCGTCACTGTCGTACATATTCAGTTGAATTATTACTTTCTTCTGTTACATACTTAAGCCGCGTTTTTGTCGTCCAAGCTGACGGATTGGATTCGAAGCCATCCTTAGTGAAACCAAGCCGCGCCGTTTTTGTCGCCCAAAGTGCTGCGAAGCCGGCCCAAGCATTTGTCATCGAAACCAAGACCGTCTTCGAATCTCATTCAAGCGTGGTCGGAAGCAGTCTTAGTGCAGCTTGGGGAGTGTGAGAACGGCCAGCAAGGACACGCAAATGATATCATGAAATAGCACGGCGTACACAAAATTAGGGTGCAGATGGTTTATATTAACGACATATGGAGCCAGTTCGGCACAAATAGGGGCTGTGTAAATTGCATATTCGACAAATGATGAACTTCGGCGAACCCCTCTATTTACACTGCGATCAGAAAGTGTAATTTTTCGGATCTACGTAACGTGGACTTTTTGCGGACAGAAACCAAGCGCCTCAAGACGCGCTTCTAATCCCAAGCTACACGGCTTTGGTGAGAATTTGTAAACATAAACTATGCCAATGGAATTTCCTAGTTGTAGTCGCGGCGTAGAGAACACTTTTTTCCTTCACACCCTCAATAAATGCGTATTGAACACTGTTCATAGTGCTACGGATGGATCTGGTACGTCTAACCGCGCCATGGTAACACAACCCAACTCCTTACCTCAACATCGCCGACAGCAGGCTGTAACGTGACCGACCACTGTCCCAACCAGACGTCTCATACCTTCAGCACCACACACACACACTCGCGCCAAGTAACAGAACGCAAGGAAATGACCAGTCATGTAACTAACTCCATTGTGCAGAAGCACACCAACCACGCACATACCTCAGCGTGAACTGACGATCGTGCCGACGTGGCTTTTAAGCAGTGTTGTCAACATGTAATTTCAAAAACCGCTAGACTGGACCCCCCAAACTACTAAGTTTGGGCACAAACCCGCTAGATCTTAAAATGCCTATTATATGAAAAATACTAAGAAAATGATAATTCACACAATTAGAGAAATTAATGAAGTTAAATGTTTCATAATTCGATTACAACCTGGTTACACCACGAAAAAAATTTAAAAAGTACTATTGCCTTCATTGTTCTTTAGACACATTAGTCCATAGTGTAGAGACTCAACCCTGTGCATTAGTCAGTATCGAGATCTAGCAACAGGGTATTCCATTTGTGTGGAAAAATTAAACTTAAGAATCACTTATCTCGTGCTGTACTGCCATCAACGCGTTTAAAAAGAGAATACATATAATTTCCAGACGTCGAAAAATGAAAATGCATTCTAGGAATATTGAAAGCAACAATACATCCACCACAATCAAAACCAGAGTAAACAGACTCACCGGTGCAGTTACAGACTCACCGACTCTCAGTGTGAACGAACTGACAAGAAATAGACGTGAACATGAACCAATGAACGTAAACTGAACGTAGGCAGTATTGTAACAGATACGTATTTACGAGTGGGAGGCAAACTGATTATAATTTTATTAATTATATTGGTTAAAGATGTGAAATTGCATGACAAATATATCCTTTCCATCCCTCTAGCAAACCGTCAGATGAGTATGCAATCACGCTAGATTTCTCACTAGGCGCTAAAGCAGTATTTTACCAGCTAGATTACAAACAAAACCTCCAAATTTAGCGGGAAAATCGCTAACTTGGAAACACTGCTTCCATTTTCTCACCTTATACCCAGGCAGCGCTGCACAGGAGGCCTGCTCAGTTGGCGGAGAGTAATGTTGGCGTTACACACTGATATCAAAAGTTTGCTTATTCTCAATACCGTTGGTTAAAGAAAATAAAGCTGCACAGAATATAAATACGTGCATGGTATACTTTGTTACATTTAGTATTGTGCGATAGTTAGCGAGGGCAGTGTCATTAAGAAGCATAAGAATCTTCATTGGCACCTGTGGGCCTCTTGTCAGTAATGCCACAACGAGATTAAAATATTCACAACTCTTCGACACACCAGGTGCGGTTTTGTTATCGGTCTATGGGAAGAAGACCAATACCACCCATTATGCACACCTCATGTATTTAGGATACTTGAAGTTGCCCAGTTACCTCGGGATGCTTCAGATTTGTCACACACACACACACACACACACACACACACGTTGGGCATTCTTAATCAGTGAACAATTTATAAGGCGAATTTTGAGTATTGAAAAGAGACTTCACAGTTAGAGCGAATTTACTATCCTGGCTAGGATCATAGGATGGATTTTAGTCGATCAGCTCAACTGTTTCGAGTCTGTCTCGTAAGTGTGTGCTCACACTTGCTCGGAACACGCGAGTGTCTAGAGGAAACGAAGTACTGAAATTGTGATGCTGCAATTCGATTATTAGTCATGGTCAAGATCCTGCGCTTCCTCTCGTTGATCACGTGTTTTAGAGAGCTTTGTGCGCTCACTCATGATCAGCTACTAACTGATTTGGGCTCAGGGTCGATTACTACGCGTTCGAACGTTTGTAACTGGGAACCAGACGAGACGGCGATCTTCCAAGGTTGTAAACACATGTATTATACGCTGGAAATAAAGTATATGTAACTTGATTAATCAACAAAGTTACTCTGCCCTATATTTTTTTTTCCCTCGGTAAGGTTTCTCAAGCTAAATTCCTTTACATAACAGTAGTACTGCTTTATTATGACAAAACTCTTCAATAACAGCAGCATGATAGCATCGTTCAGTACAGCACGGTAACATGACTACAACGCAAAACCTGGGTTAATATGCAGACTGTCAAATATAGTTAGTTTTACAGCATTCTGCACTTAGTCTGAATTAAGGGGGGGAAAAGTAGAGGTAACTGCAAAGCAAATTGTACAATAGCACTCCAGTGCAGAAAACAAACCTGAGGGGGAGAAACGAATAATACCAAGGTTTCTGCAGTACTCCGGATTCCATTAAATAACATCGTAGTTGCCCCTTAAGGGTTTCTAACGCTCCCGGTTGAAATGCCAAAACAACTTTCTCCTTCGCCTGGATATATATTCAGTAGTTGGATCAGAGAGTTTTCCTTAACCTGTTACCAGCGGATCACTTTTGTTGAAGCTATATCAGAGATTGTTGACATGAGATTTAGTTTATGTGGGGTTCGTACTGGGTGTGATATAATCAATCGTCTTGCGAATCTGCTTCATCAGTCACATGCGGTGATTAAATTTGAAATCAGGAGCCATGTGTCATCTGTAAATAAGGCTTAATTTCACCTCCGCCTTGCCGTTCGACGCTGATGGACGAAATGTTGTTGTTGTTAGTAGTAGTCTCGGTCTGTCTGGCCCCTCAAATCCGTCAACCTTTGAATTATTATGACTCACAGTATGTTACGTCATTTATTTTTTCTTAACGATAACACTCCTTCCTCAGTCAGTTACATTTCTAAGTAGTCACTGTGGGTGATATTTAAAGTCACAATAACCCTTCACTACAATGACTTAATTTGTGGTTTGTACCATTAAGACGATTTTATTTAACATGGGAGACTCTATCAACGTGAGATCAGAATGAGTTATCCATTAACTGGTTCAGTACGAGACTTCTTACGTAAGTTCAGTAAATTTGTTTGGCTGTAGTAATACAGGAATAAAGATACACTCATTGTGAGTTGTTAGCTGGAAAGGGTCGAGCATTCTGATTTTCAACTAACACTTCATAGCTATTTACTAACGACAAGTGTGCTCAAGATCAGTGCAGTTGAGCAGGAAGAGTTGCAAGACGAAGGGAGAGCGTAATTACAGAGAACACGCCAATTCTCCTCATAATGTATAAGGCACGAAACATACGGTCCTGACGCCACCTTACTCTCTTTGCCCACCGGGTCGAAAATACACAAAGAAAATCAGGAAGGATAGAGTAAATGGTAAAGTGCGATAAAGCAGAGAAAGGTAAAGAGCCAGGTTCTTTCCCACCTCGTATAGCCTGAGTGCGTGTGTATGAGCAGAGTGCGTGGGTTTATCTTCAGAGAGAGAGAGAGAGAGAGAGAGAGAGAGCGCGCGTAAATCTCAACTTGTGTTTTGTATGATTTAGCTTTTTTTCTTTTGGCTCTCTCTCCAACTCCAGCTGCAGGTGCCTGGGTAAAGATGCATTTCTCTTACACCACCACCACCACCACCGCTGCCACTGCCTCACTCCATTGGAAGCATGCGCGCGCGCACGCACACACGCACGCACACACACACACACACACACACACACACACACACACACACACACACACACACACACACACACACACACACACACACACACACACACATCTAAGACCCCCTCCACTCCCTCACCAAGACACACTTCATTGCACAGGAACAAATAACAACCCACAGAAACAATATACACTGAAACCTAAAAACACACACACACGCATGTTCACACCCACAGAGAGAGAGAGAGAGAGAGAGATCACCCTAGGGAACTGCACTTTACCTGTATATATAGCACAGTGCTTGTAGAAAATGTACCTAACATTGTTAGGGTAAAAAGAACAAAAGCCTTACAGCTTCTAACATACCTTTCACTTCAGCAAATCGACACCTCCACTATTTTTACTTATATTTATAACAAGTAGATTGATGCAGCAGGTGCAGGTACTAAAACAAAACTCGGTAGCCGGTGGCTTCTTGATTTATTGAGCTGAATGATACAGGTGTATGTGTCGTATTAGGTCCTGTATGCTACTGTCTTGAGGGAGGGGCAGCAGCTCAGAGCCGGTCTTCTTAAATTGTATGTGTAGATTTTCATGTATTTCAGTTGTTTAATGTCCTGGTCTCTGATTTGCCATGACAGTACCTACTCACTTTCAGCAGCACACTGCCTGTAAGCATAGGCGACAGTGCAGTTGACCTTTAGTAGAGGATAATCCAACTGGACTACCCATAAACTCATTCACAGTAGAATGTTTGGTTGGGGGGATTGTGGTAAATAATCTCACCTCCCTGTCACATAGCTTCTGGCGAGGTGTAATTTTTGTTACACCTTATTTAATACAATCAGTGGAGCCCTATCTATCTTTCTATCTGCCTATCGATCTATCTATCAATCTATCTAGATATGTATACTGTATATATAAATATATACATTTTATATATATAAATATATACATTTTATATATATATATATATATATATATATATATATATATATATATATATGTATGTATGTATGTATATATAATCATCAGCCTTTACAAGTCCACTGCTGGACAAAGGCCTCCCCCAGCCTTCTCCACGAATTCCTTGACTGAGCCAATCTCTGCCACGTTTTCCCTGCAAATTTCTCTGTCTCATCTCTCCACCTCCTGTCCGGCCTTTTTCTGCTACGCTTACAGTTTCTTGGTATCGAGTCAGTCAGCCTCTTCCTCCATCGGTTATTCCTTATTCTTGCTACATGGCCTGCCCACCTCCATTTCTGTTCTTTCATAACTTCTATAATTTCTTTGAATTTAGTCTGCACTCTCACCCAAGTTGAAGTTTTCCTGTCTCTTAAATATATTCCCAACACTGACCTTTAATATGATAAAATAAAAAGTTCTGTATGTCACGACTATATCTAGCAATATCTTATTTATCTATCAATCTACGTATCCCTATCTATCTGTGTCTGTCTATCTATATAATTTTAAAGGGTAATGAAAACATTCAAAATTAGTACATTCTATTCCTTGTACAAAATTTGCAAAGCATTATGAAATATTATGAAATATAAAATGCCATGCTGTGTCTGCAAGTTACTGTTGCATATAGAAATGTTGCAGTTTATTAGCAAAGAAACCGTACATACTAGGCGTCAAATAACAAATGACAACATGGTCATGGCCTCTTTAAAGGCCGTTTCACACAGGAAGCGATGTGAGCTACGCTGCAGATGGGAAGCGTTGTTTTGAGTGAGGCTGTTCAAACCTGGTGTGATGGTATGTAAGTGTCGCATGCGACGTCGCTTGCATAGCTTTCAAGATCACTGCCTCTGCGATTGTTCTCGACATGGCTTCTGCCACGCAGGCGCACTAGCGCTTGAGAGTCAGTTGCCACAGTCTGCCAGGCGCCTGTCAGTGTGGGACAGACGGTCTTCCTCTGACTGTTGGAAACAGCAGACATAGGAAGCAATATGGAAGGGTGGTGCAACTTACAGAAGTATGGAAATACCCGTGCACACATATGTCTTTGGAAGCTTACAGGGACGTGGCAAGGAAGGATTGCTGTTGGGAAGAGATTGTGAAAACCGTTCACACTAATTTATTGACGAAATATATAATCCTGTGGCACCAATGTTTTAAAAACAATGATATATTCCAAATGTATACAAGTTCACAAGTAAGCTGACTCGCAGGCTTCAATACAGTTGTGTGAGTAGAAGAGCATGAAGTAACTGAGATGTGTGGACATACAGTATCCCAAGTAACCTTAACACCCTCCTTAAAACTCTACACACCCTCCTTAGGATCTTACGTAACCATCCCAGCGCCTTACATGCTCTCCCCAGCACCTTGTACACTCTTCCCAGCATCTTGCATGCCCTCCTCGGTGCCATAACCCCATATGGAGATACACAGTAACTTGTTCCTTCTTAAATAAACTTTTCCTGCAAGTGCATTTTTGTGTTTTAATTTACCTTAAGGTAATGATCAGCCTTTCCCTCACAATTTTGGACTGCCTGTGGTTCGCATCTTGTTTATGGATGTCTCGTTCATGTATTGATAAGGCTTCATTAAACTGAGTGGGAGACAGTCTAAAATATTGTCTGATTTTTTCCTCATCACCTGAGAGTTCCTGATTAAGGTGATGGTATTCGCCCAAATATGGTCTTTTCACATTTGTCTCATGTACTCGTTTCAGTTTCTTGGAAATGGCAAGAATCAGTAATAATAGCTCCTTCTCCTTCTCCTCCTTCCTCTCCTTCTTCTCATAGGACCACTCGGTACTGTCCTCTATGTCTCCAGTGATACAACTGATCGCAATATCCGCAACTAACTCGCTGACATCTCTTTCGATGTGAAAAGTCACATTTTAAGCATCGCAAGCGTGCATTCGCAGCGTGACTAGCATCGCATCGGGTGTACAACAGACTTTGTTGACGCCTTGCCAATGGCCCTTGTTCTGATGTTAATCGACTGTAAACGTTTATATAAAGGTATTAAGGATTAATGTTACACGATCAAAAAGTGTTTTATTCAGGTTGCCAAACACTCCAGCATTCCTTTACTCTTTGAGCTGTCCTAACTCTTGTAAAGTCTGCTGTAAATGTAGGGAACACTAAAATAAGAAAAAGGAGAGCGGGCAGTAAGGGAGAGAGAAAACGGATGTTAAAGGGAAAACTAAAAGGATAGAAAATGCGGGCTACATAATGAAAAATGAAGTAGATAACCCAGAGAGAGAGACAGACAGACAGACAGAGACAGAGACAGAGACAGAGATATGAAAAGGATAAGTGAAAGGATTCCTAGTGTTGCATGCTAACAACAGCAAGGTCTTTACATGTGAATATTCTTGTCTTTGGTGTGTTATGCACATGAACACAACCGTGTCACCTGTTTCTCTTTGTTCTGCATAAAGATTTCGTGTGTGTGTGTGTGTGTGTGTGTGTGTGTGTGTGTGTGAAGCAGGGAACAAAGCCAATAACACCACCATGGCCAGTCTGCCCACCAGATAAGGAGACATTTTAGAATTTTCCCTCCATAATACACTTTAATGTACCTGTATATTTTCCATATAGTCACACGCTTTATATATAACTCAGAACATTCGTTCGTTGAAAGATTCCCTGCACATATCAGTAGTCCATATATATATATATATATATATATATATATATATATATATATATATATATATATATATATATATACATATAAGCCGGAAGGCGACGGTTGCCAGTTCTAAGCGGGGGAGGCTGTAGCTCAGTCGGTAGAGAGGTAGTGGCCTGCAGTCCCACCGGACCCAGGTTCAAATCCCCGCTGGGGCAGGGAACGGTTTAAGGCTATGAATTTTGTAAAAGTAGACTTTCCTGATCTACCAAAAGACCCGCCGACATGTCGTAAAAATATCCCCGCTAATACCAATACATCAGCCCTGTATGAGACAGCCCTAGCATGTATTCGGTATGGACGGCGGGTGTTAGCGCCGAAGTGGTGACATGTAGAGGTGAAGGAGGACTACTAGGCCTTGGGATAGGCCACTGCCCCGGGAAATAGGCCCTGATGCCTTTGCCCAGAGTCGGACACATTAAAACACACACACACACACACACACACACACACACACACACACACACACCTGTCTTCTCCCTCCACACACACTCACCTTTCTCTTCCCTCCACACACACACACACACACACACACACACACACACACACACACACACACACACACACACACACACACTCACTCACCTGTCTTCTCCCTACACACACACACACACACACACACACACACACACACACACACACACACACACACACACACACACACACACACACACACACACACACACACACACACACACACACACACACACACACACACACACACACACACACACACACACTCACTCACCTGTCTTCTCCCTACACACACACACACACACACACAGACACATCTACCTGTCCTCCCTCCATCTCCCTCCTCCCCCCCCTCCCCTTTGCCAGAGCAGTGCCACATAAAAGAGGCAGTGAGCGCCCCGCCTCTGCCAATATTCCACTTAGGTGTAGGCAATAAGACGCTTCCCCTCTCTCTGGCTTAGGGACGAGGGGGGAGGTGAGAGGATTAAGGGGAGGGGGAAAAGTACAAGGTGAAAGGGGAAGTATGGAGGAAGGGGAGAGGTACGGGAAAAAGAGGATATGTAAGGAAGATAGCGAAGTTAAAGATATGACTGGGTGATTAGGAAAAAAGAAGAGGGAGAGTGGTAAGGAGGGGAAAGTGCTGATTGAATGGGGACAATTTACCGGGGGAAGATAGAATGGTAGTATGAAGAGGGGCATATGTGAAAATGGGACGTGGAGAAAGAGAGAGGCAGGGAAGAAAGAGGTAGGTAGTGAAGAAAGGAGGTATAAGAAGAGATAGATAGTGGGCAAGGGGGCAGGAGGGTGGAAGAAGAGAGGTAAAAGGGGAAGGGAGAGGTTGGTGGAAGGGTATAGGACTCAAGACTTAGGGGCAGAAAAGAGAGCAGAGGGAAGAAGATGGTTGGGGAGGTAAAAGGAAAGTGGGAGGCAGGGAATAAAGGAGAGGTGGAGGAATGGAAGGCAGTTAGGAGAGAAGGGCAAAAATTTTGGGGATGAAACGATAATAGAGGGGGGCACGTAGAAGAACTAAGAGGATGTCGTTGAAAAGGAGCTGTGGATGACAACTTGGAGAGGTAAAAGGGATAGAGAGGAGACTGGATGAGGGAGAAGTACGAAGGGATTGAAGAATTAGAGGGAATAAACGGAGAAGATAGAAGGCAAAGGGATGGATGGAGTAAGGGATACGTTGTTGGGGGAGGATGGAGAGGTAGGGAACCGGGGGGAAAGAATGAAGGACAAAGAAATAGGAGGCGAATAGAGGGATGATGTGAATTGCGTGAGGGACGCCTGGGGTGGAGGAAAGAAAGGAGCTGGGGGTTGGGTGAAGACTGGAAGTAAAAGGAAGTAGGGGGAGTGGGGACGGAGCAGAGAACGGCACGACAGGGATGAGAGTAAAGTCTTAGGAAGAAGTGGAAGGAAAGAAGAGGAAGAGTAGGGGCGGACGGAATGTTGGAGTCAGGGAAGGGGGTAGAGGGGAATAGAGACTGGTAGGGAAGAAGATAAGGAGAAGGGGGGAAGTTATGGAAAAGTAAAACTAAGGTATAAAAGAGGTAGAGGGAATGGAAGAAGGGAGAAGGGGAGTACGGGGCGAGGGGCGGGTGAGGACTGGAGAGGGGTGATTGAGGAAGGTGAGGGAGATAAAAGGAGGGGAAAGTAGGAGTGAAGGGAGGAGAGGGAAGAATGAGAAGAGACAGCAAAACAACAGGGGGGAGGGAAGGGTGAGTAGGGGAGGAGAGTGAGGATGGGGTATGGAGGGAGATGAATGGGACACAAACTGGATAACAGTGCACGAGGGGGAAGGAGAATAGAAGAATATAATAGAAAAAGAAGAAGAAAGGAGAGAGAGAGAGACAGAGAGACAGAGAGAGAGACAGAGAGAAACGGAAAGACGGAAAGAGAGGGAGGAAGGGGATAGTGAGGAGGGAAAAAGAGAAGGACCGAGGGGGATTATAGTGCGTGGGAGGGAGGCAAATTGTGAGAAGTAGGGCAAGGAAAAGAGACAGGAGGTTGTGTGGTATGAGAGAAAATTAAGAGTGACTGGGAAACGAAAGTATGAGAAGGTTGGGATTAAGTAGAGGGAGGTGGAGGAAGAGGGGAAGAAACTAGAGAGGCAAAAGGGAGGAAGGGAGAAGAGAGAAGGTGAAAGGGAGAGAAGAGGGGAACGGAAAAGTGAAGGAGAAGATATTAGGAGGCAACGGGGATAGTGGTAGGGGGTGTAGGGGGAGAGAATTAATTGCAATCCGTGGGGATGTAAGGAAAGGAGGAAAGGGTAAGATATGGGAAATGCGGGTAGGGGTGAGGAGACTAGAGGGAGGGGGAGATCAAGATAGGGGAGGATGGAAAAGATAGAAAAAGACTGTACAGGTGTGACTGCAAAGGAAGAAGTAAAGAAGAAGGAAAGGGAGAACAGAGGAAAGGAAAACATAAGGGTAAAGTCGAGGGTAGAGGAGGGGATGCGAGAGAGAAGAGGAAAAGATGAGAGAAAGAGGTAAGGGACAGAATTCACAGACGAACTTAACTGACTACTTTTTGCAATAATATCCTTCAAACCAATTTTTAAAATCATAAATAACTGTTTGGTCATATTTTCTCAGATGTGTTCAGTTTATTTTTGGTGTGATCTGTTTGGCAGTAGCGAGTTGAAGACGAAAATATAAACAAGACGTATGCACATTTTAAGCTTAGGAAACTCTATGAATACGGCACAATGACAGGTAGGAGAGGAGACAGGAAAATGAAGAAAGGAGGGAGAGGCATTGATCGAGAAAGAAAGAAAGAAGGCGTCAGGGATCGAGGAGAGAAGAGTGAGAGTGGTAGACGAAGAGAAATGTGATGACAGATGAGGACAGGGGAGGGACAAGAGAGGAAGAAAGACAAGAAGGGACAACGCTGATGGTAAGAAGGGAATGCAGAGATGACAAACCAAGAAAACGAAACAGTGAGGAAAGAAAAGGAGGGACTGCGAGCGGCGGGAAGAGAAAGAGAAAAGAAAAAAGAAGTCTTAAATCAATGCCTATTGACTGCACGAAGATCACTAAGTCAGACAATCAATCCCTGACGAGCCCTAATCCCCCCATGAAAATAGACCCGAAATAGTCAATGCTGCATCCGGATCCCACAATTATATCGGTGGATGAACAGGTACAAAGGGAAAACAAACTCTGTCTACGAGTCAGACCGGTTAGGGAATTGAAAGCGGGTTATAGGATGGACATGCTAGTCCATACTCCACCTGTTTCCAGAGATATAGAGGAAGAGAGATGGAGTAGGAGAAAGAGAGAGATGACGAGAGGAGAAACAGGGGAAGAGGCAGAAGAAAAAAAAAGATGAAAGAAGAAATAGGAAGGGCAAAATCCAAGAAGAGAAAGAAAAGAGACAAGAAACAGGAGGGAAAAGAGAAGACTAAAGATGGGAAGAGACAGGAGGAAAAGGAAGAAAGATTATGGTATATCGAGGAGGAGGAGGAGGAAGAAGAGAGGCTCTGAAAGGGGAAAAAAATATGGGAAAAGACATCAAGGGACAAAAAATAAGAGAGGGAGAGACATAAAGGAGGAAGGAGGAGGAGGAGGAGGGTGAATAAAGATGAAGGATGGGAAGAGGGAGAGGAAAGAGAAAGGCGATAACAGATGGTGGAGGGTAAGAGGCAGGGGGAGAAAGATGGAAGAGTGAGAGACGGGCTGAAAAAGACCATAAAGGGGGAGATGCAGCAGGGAGATGGAAGGGTGAAGGAGAATGTGAGAGAAGAGAGAAGCAGCATAAACGGTGAAGAAAGGCAATGGTGAAGAAACATGGAGAAGATTAGACAAAGACAAAGAGGAAAAAAGGAAAAAGTCCAAAGGTACAAAAGAAAGCAAACAGCAACAGCTGTAATGGTTCCTTTGAGGCCTTTCTCTTATAATAAAAATTATGACTATGGTATCTTTTTTGTGGTTCAAGCATAAGGAAAGCAAAGCAAGAAGAATCCTCGGACCCACTACTCCCTCCAGCTGAAGCCGGCTGAAAAAAACAAGAAAAAGAAAAAGATCACCATTCAGCGTTGAAAAACATTCGGGAATATTTCGTAAGAAAGGATGAATGGAAAATTATGTTCTATCTTAATTTTCTTTGTAATAGAAAATGACTTTTATTGCATAAGGATATTGTGTTGTTGCAGTATTCTTCATGATGTGGGTGAGAGGAAACTTCATCAGATTTTCCCATTATTCAGCTGTGAACCTGTTTATCTGAGGGCTAGAATGCACATACTTCTCGAAACGATTTGTTTTTAGGTTATTACTACTGCATCGTAGTACTACATTCCCTGGCATTATTTTCCATATGGTTACACCCACACTAAATAAAAAATACACTGCTCTATTCGACTGGAAACGTTTGCTAATAATATCATGACGATTACCTAAGATTCGACCATCCAGTCTTGAAATACCGAATAACTACCACATTAACATGTCCACTGAAAACTTTGATAAGTTGATTTCGATCATCTCAACGTTCCTTGTTTGGTTTGTTGCTCAATCCAGATATTATTTTTGCCGCTCTTCATTGTATATTTTCTAACTTATCTATTTTTCATTTGTAGTATGGTGGCCTAAACTGAACAGAGCACTAATGGTGCTGGAGCACATGATGATACTTTCTTTCGCGAAACTCAGTACAGCAATCTCAATAAATCTAGACCTATCCAAGATCGCTGAATGGGGACAAGTAACGTTGTCTCATTCAATGCTAGGAAAATCAAATATATCCGGTTTACTAATAAACAGATGCTGCCTGATGCCGATATTACCTTCAATGCGGCCAACATTCCTATCTCTTAAAATATTGAAATTCTCGGTGTTTCGCGCAACATTAACCTCATTTTGACTAAAGCATTTTTGACTAAACTTACAGGGATGATGGACTGTGACCTTCTGCTCACCTGATAAAATTTTGGACCAAATTGGGCCAAACTGGGAGTAGAAACATAGACATAAGCAGAGGAAGGGGGAGGGGAGGCAGATAGCAGGAGCCAGGCGTCGGGGAGAGAGGTATACATACAGGACAGGTAGAAATGAGAAAAAAGGATAGAGGGAGAGAGAGAAACGAGAAAGTATTAGAGAAGAGGGGAATGGGCAAAAGGATGAGTGGAAGGATGGTGAAGGAGAGGAGAGAGAGAGAGAGAGAGTGAGAGGCAGAGAAGAGGATAAAAAAGAAATGAGGCCGGGTTGGGGGGAGGGGGGAGCTCACCTCAAATTCAATCACCGCAAGAAGTTTTAGGTGTGGAGTGGCTTTTGTGTCGCGACGAGGGGGCAGTGTGGTTCTCGCTGTCTGTGTTCCCTCGATAGTCTGTATCCCACCTCAACAATCTGTATTCCACCTCCAGTAGTCTGTGTCCCACCTTGATTATCTATGGCCAACCACAATATTTTATCTCCTACCTAAATAGTCAGTATGCCTTTCAGTAGTCAGTGCACGTTTCAGCAGTTTATATCCCACCTTGATAATCGTTGTCTCCATCACTAGTCTGTATCCCACCTCATTAGTCTTTGTACCGCCTCATTGGCCTGTAATAATCTGTATCCCTCCTCACTATTCCATGTCACATCTTAATAATCTGTGTCCCCCTCAGAAGTCTGTGGTCCACGTTAGTAATCTGGATTCCAGTTCACCAGCCTGTATCTTCACTTAAAAGTCTGTAGTTCACAACAATATCTTCTCCCTCCTCAAAACATTTTATCCCTCCCTCCCAGTAGCCTGTATCCGGTGTCACTAGTTGCAATCCAACTCAGTAGTCTGCGTCCCATCCCTGTAGATGTATCCCAAGTCAATATTTTGTATCCCATCTCAACATTCTGAATCCCAACTCAGTGGTCTGCGTCCCAGCTTAGTTGTCTGTATCATGTCATACGAATATATACGAGTACTATAATCCTGTGTGTGTATGTGTGTGTGTGTGTGTGTGTGTGTGTGTGTGTGAGTGGGTGGGTGGGTGGGTGGGTGCGTGGGTGGGTCGGTGTTTAGCGCAGCCGAAACAGGAAAATAGGATTTTGATGGAACTTGGCAAGATGGTTGCAAATGGGCCATAGATGAGCCCTTTTCAGTGTTTTGTTAGCTAAAATTGTCTATAGTGGTGTTTTTACCCCAATTATTTCCAGTGGTTTTACGACTGAACGACCTGATAGGACCACGAAGCTCTTGGTCTTGTGTCAGCCAGTAAATCGCTGGTTTCAAGCAATGTGAAGCAAAGTCAAGAAAGACTCATCTGAAGAAGTGCCGAGTGGCCTCGTAGGGCCACGAAACGCTTGTCTCACCTTAAAAGTCTGTATCTCACATCAGCATTTGTATCCCACCTCAATAGTATTTACCTCACCTCACTAGTGTTTATCCCTTCTTAGCCAGGGGAATCCATACATGCCATTTAATACTCATTCATGGCCCCTTACACTCACCACACACAGTTCCGTATTATCAAAACTAAGAGCGCAAAGGTGTGGCTAACCCCTAGTTTAAATATAACTGCTGGAGCATGTGATGTGATGATGACTGAGTATATACTACCATTCTATATCGTTGCTGAATCCATCCTGTAATATTACATGTGGGCTGATCACACTTAACAATAATTGGTGTTCCATAAATGACCGTCAGTGTTCTAGGGCGTGCTACCTTCGCCAACTCGGCTGCAGAGAAACAGCTGACCGTTCTCCTTTTTGATTTACACTGTTTTATCCCTTTACTTCATCCTTGATGAGTCTCTTCTTCCTCTCGCTAGAGTCATGAATGTAGTGCGTTGATAAATCCATTTCTGATCTGTAAGTACAACACGGCAAGTAAGTCATCTAGTCAAGAGGACTTAGGACTAATGCGTATCGACTGGACAAGGCTCAAGGCAAATATTCAACTTCTCGCTTATGTCCAAATCTTTGCACAGACTATACCACGAAATAACTTATATTACATCCAGGTATCCAATTGTACTGACTGAGAGAGAGCAGACTTTGTCCAAGAGTCTGACAGGTCCGAAAATCGAACTCAGGTTCTTCCGCATGAGAGATATAAGAACTAAATCATGCTCCACCTTATTCTTTCCTAGACAAGAGCATTTAATTATTCAGGTCTACATTTCTTTGTATCTCTGTGTAGAACATTGTACCGTTCACACATTAACTTCTCACCGTTTTTTTTGCATCTAGTGTTATTTGGGTTTGCCACGAGTAACCAGAGAAATTTTATAAATGCACTGTTTGGGGTAATCCGATTTATGCTCCATCGTCTTTAACTGGTGTTGGGAAATGCATTCTGAGAACGAGAGAGAGAGAGAGAGAGAGAGAGAGAGAGAGAGAGAGAGAGAGAGAGAGAGAGAGAGACCTTCACATTACATTATCGGCCTTCTTCTCATTGCTACTAAATCTTGGCCTCAGTAGAGTAGCTGCCTCTGTAATCTCTTTTTTATCCTCTGCTCTGCCTTTCTATTATGCTTCCTTTCCTCAGTCTAACATCAAACACGTGATACTGTCCATCATACTCTCTTCAACTCAGTCCCACCATCTTCTCGGCCTTCCTTTCTCGCTTCCTTCAATGGTTTGTGTGTGTGAACTACGTAACGTCTCTCATTTTCTCTCATTCATTATATTCATCTCGTTCACGGTCAATCTCTCCTCTTTCGTCAGCCTGGTTTCTTTGGACTAGGTCATTTATCTAATTAGCAAAGAAACCGACAGATCATTAGAGATAGACAATAAACAGAAGTGGAGCTGTTAGAACCTTTCCGAGTGTTAATTGATTCCATACACACACACACACACACACACACACACACACACACACACACACACACACACACACACACACACACACACACACACACACACACACACACACACACAATACCTCCAACAATATCCTGATCACACATTTATCCTCTGTTTTCTCTAACATACTTTGTCTCTCTTCATGTTCTTTCTCTCAAGTTGTCATTCTAATACTCCCTCTCCCCACTCCCTTACCTCTCTCTCTCACTCTCTCTCTCTCTCTCTCTCTCCGCTTTTCGATGCAATTTAATATTAACTGAACTGAAATTAATTAAGATGCCTAGTTAGATAAATAAGATGATAAGAGAACGAGACATGAGAGAGAGAGAGAGAGAGAGAGAGAGAGAGAGAGAGAGAGAGAGAGAGAGAGAGAGAGTTTCATCACCTTCATTAGTGAAAAGTTAAATTCAAAAACGTTTTCACATTCACTCATTTCATCCATTCACCTGCTGCACAGTGTCCTACCTCATCTCTCGCTTGCCACACATCCACCTACCTCACTTCTGCTTGCCTCACCTGTGCCTGCCTCACCTCCGCCTACCTCACCTCTACACCTTATACTTCATTACCTACCTCGCCCCTTTGTCTTACCTCCCATCCAGAATACCTCACTACCCACTTGCATCATCCCCTTGCCTTACCTCCTATCTGCACACCTCTCCATCTGCCTCACTAGCCTCCTGCCTCGCCTCCAATCCATCAACCTGCCTCATCTCCCGACTTGCTTACCGCCCACTTGCCTTACCATCTACCTACCTTACCATCCATCCATCTCACCACCCATCTGCCTCACCACACACCTGCCTCACCATCCCTCTCCCATCTTCACCCATTTTCCCTCATTTCTCATGCATCACTTCTGCTTGCCTCACCTTACCTGCCTAACCCTTTCCGACTTCCATGAATCCTCACCGACTTGCCACATCCCATCATCCGTACCTAACCTACCTCAAAACCACCTGCCTCACAACCACCTGCCTCACAACCACCTGCCTCATCTCACTGGCACCCCCCACCTGCCTCATCCCCACCTGCTCCACACCCATTTACCTCACCCAACCTGCCTCACATCCATTTACCTCACCCATCCTGCCTCACATCCATTTGCCTCACCCAACCTGCCTCGCAACACCTATTTTACCCCACTTGCCTCACACCGCCTATCTTCTCCCTTCTGCCGCACGCCACCTGCCTACCCCCCCACCTTGCCTCACTAATGACTAGAGTGCCTCCAGCTAGGTCTTGTTGGTCGCTCTTTGCTTGTGTGTGTGTGTGTGTGTGTGTGTGTGTGTGTGTGTGTGTGTGTGTGTGTGTGTGTGTGTGTGCGCCCTCCCGCCAGCCTGTAAGTGCTTGCAAGTGTGTCCTCTTTTATGTCCGGAGGTCAAGGCAGGGAGGGAGGGAGCGAACGAGAGGGAGGCGGGGGGGAAGGAGAAAACGAGAGAGAATGGAAGAGAGGAGGTAGGCCGGGAAGAGAGAGGGCTAGGGACCGGAGGAGAAGGGGGAGGGGGAGGAAGGTGGAGGGAGGGAAGGAGAGAAGAAAAGAATGTGGCTGTGAAATGAAATGTGTAAGAGAGAGAGATAAGAGAGGGAGAGAGAGAGAGAGAGAGAGAGAGAGAGAGAGAGAGAGAGAGAGGAATTAAAGATTGAGGTGGGCCAGTGAACAGAACACAGCTCGTCTATTCAGTCTTATGACTCGCTGGCTGCGGAAATGAAGAGCAGTCGCAGAAAATCACAGCAGAAAATGAAGTGAAAACACCGTAGACTTCAGCTTTGGGAACGTGTTTTGGTTTCGAGGTGTGAAGATTACTAGACACACACACACACACACACACACACACACACACACACACACACACACACACACACACACACACACACACACACACACACACACACACACACACACACACACACACACGCACACACATACGTACACTCACACATATGGACACACACACATACGCGCACAAACACATACACGCACGCACACACACACAGACACAGACACACACACACACACACACACACACACACACACACACACTTATACAGAACCTATTACCACCTCAGAACAACGAAAACCAAACCAAACAATGATATCCCGAATGTGAAAACTATTATCAAATGCTATATTTTCATGTCTCCTCCCTGCCGCCTCCCTTCGCACTAGTTTTCCTTACCCAATTTTCTGTTAAAAAACATTAATAGGTGTCTTAAGTTTGAGGCAGATGAGATCTCCGAAATGAATTCCTAATTATCACTGATGAAGCACCACAAACAATCACTAAACAAATGTATAAATGCATCCACTTACGGTGTCCAGGTTGGTAAAGACCCCGATGAATTATCTGAAAAGGAGTGTATTAGATGTTGGTGCAGCGTTGCTCTTCTCATATGACATGTTTAAGAAATCATCTCATTTATCAACATGACTTTTTCTCTGACTACTGAATGAGTGTTTAATTTCGGTTAAGTAGCCTCTTTCGACTATACTCAATAAAAAACCTATTTTCCTCAAACACTTTCAGCTTTATGATTCTTCCCCATCAGTTTTCGTCTAACGAAAGATCCTTCATCACTGATGGAGAAATAAAATAAGGTGGTGTATTAACTGTCTGACTCATGGGATTAATCTCAGGTGAGCAAATTCGCTGGTATGTATTTTAAAAAATATATCTATCTATCTATCTATTGCCAGACGCCATAATCCCGTAAGGGGTGGCCGTTTGACTTTGAGTTACTTGTTTTACGGAGAGGGGCACTAACCCTCCACCAACCCACTTGTTGACACTTAGGGAGCACGTATTGTTTGGTTATATGGTTACCACCCAGCGTTGTAAATGATTTCTTGGCTTACAGGAAACCATTTGGCTTGTCACTCAATGTAAAGCCACCTGTAAAGGAAAGAAAAGCAATAATGTTTTTAACTTTAACAATCTCCCGCTTTCTCCCGGCATTTCAAGAGCTTCTCCAGTGTAAACAAGAACGATATACCTTTCAACATTTATATGATCAAAGGTTTCAAATAAAAGGTAAATGTTCAAAGATAATTAAGGAGAATATAGGAAAAAGTTTTCTGGTTTGGAGTTTCTGGTCAAGAGGAAAATTTTCAGAGTATATTATGAAGGCATAATTTTTTCATATTACTCATCAGGAACTGAATATAAAATGTGAGGCAGGTGGGTGGCGAGAAAGGTGCGAGGTAAGACAGGTGACTGGGGAGGCAGGCTGTAAATGAGGCAGCTGAGATGGTGAAGCAGGTTGGATGATAAAGCGGGTGGACGGTGAGTGGAAAGGCAGGTGAGATACTGAGGCAGGTTGAAGATAAGGCATATGGATGGTACGGATGGTGAGTGATGAGACAGCTGATTAAGGTCAATAGTGAGACAGGTGGATAGGCAGATGAGTGGTAAGGTAGGTGAGCTGTTGAGGTAGGTGAGAGCTGAGGCAGATGGATGGTGTGGAAGGTGTGTGGTTGGGCAGGTGGGATGGTGAGACAGGTCAGAAGTGAGGAAGAAGCCGAAGAAAATACAACAGTGTTCCGTCCAGCACACAGCACAGCCCAGGTACATCCAGAAACAAGACGATTCCTGCCACAATTTTTGGCCCTTCAATTTAGTTTTTTATATTTTGCTGGCGACGCTAAAGGAGTAACTGTTGTCATCGAATCGGTTTCTGTGCAAGTGTATCTGTACAGTGTATGTCTATGTACTGTATTTAAGTGCTTATAATTATGTGTGTATCAATGTACTGTACTATTTTAACAAGATATCTCGCTATTGGCTGACCAGATTGTTAACAAAATTGGGAAATACATTATGTGTGGTGCGTGGGGGAAGGGAATCGATTTTGGTGCAAATTGATCAAAGTTCAAAGTCAAGAGTGAAGGTCGCACTTCTGGCACAACGTCTTGTATTGTCTAATGCTTACCCTTATTTGTCCTTGTTGCCGCCAGATAATTGTATTCAAGGGAAGACTTCTTGTAGAGAGAAACCTGTATTTTACACAGGAACAATCATCCAACATATCATTATGCCGGGAATCGAACCCGGGACTCTTAGGTGAGAGCCAGGGAGCAAACCACTAAAAGCCACGACCAGGTAAAAGTTATCTAGCATTGTCACATCTTGTAATCAATGCCCCTTCTCTCCCACTGTGAGCCTGAAGAGGATGAGATAACGGGTGTCCCAGCAAGATAAAAATGAGGGAAAATTCCTCATTCAGTCTCGCTCACGGCATGAGCAATTTAAATTTTTGTTACCTTTCGGCTGAAAATGGGAGTTGACATCGAACGGAGGCCACTGAAGGGGGCCTTTAAGCCAGTGTGTGTGTGTGTGTGTGTGTGTGTGTGTGTGTGTGTGTGTGTGTGTGTGTGTTTATATATATATATATATATATATATATATATATATATATATATATATATATATATATATACTGTATATATATATATATATATAATTTCCTGTGGCACCCTCGGGGATGCATAGGGCCTCGATGAACTCACACCACCACATCCTATCTTGTGCTAACTCCTCAAGATCTCCCCAACACTCATCTCCAGCTTCCCGTCTCATTGTCCTCACCCACGTCTCTTTTGGCCTTCCTCTACCTCTCCTACCAAGTGCCACCCACCCTGGTGTACCTCGTACTATTCTCTGTCTCCTATACACATGTCCTAGCCACTTCCATCGTGAGAACCTAACATATTCATCGACCGGCTGCACTCCCGTTATTTCTCTAATTCTACTATTTGGTATCCTTTCCCACCACTTAACTCCTAATATTCTTCTAAGTGCTTTTTTTTTCAAACACCAAGAATTTATTTTCCATAGTCACTGTGCTGTACCAAGACTCGTGTCCATAAATTAAGATACTCCTAACCATTACCTTATAAAGTTTGATTTTCGTATGCACAGAAAATTTTTTATTATTCCAAATATTTTTAAGCATTCCCATTGCCTGATTAGCCTTCTTTAACCTTTCCTCAAATTCAAAGTTCAAAGAACCATCCTTGGCTAAATAAGTACCTAAATATTTAACCATATCAACTTGCTTTACAACCATACCTCCAATTACACATTCCTGCGCATTTTCCATATTCATATTGATTATTTCAGTTTTTTCACAATTAATAACCAAACCCACCTTGCGACCTTCACTCACCAAACAGTCCAACACTCTCTGCATCTCTTCTGGCCCATCACAAATCAGAACTATATCATCTGCATTATCTAAATCCAAAAGTTTCCTGTTCTCTCCCCAAAGTATACCTGCACCGGTTTCTGTTCCAACGCGTTTCATAATGTAATCAATGGCCAATATATATAGTAAAGGCGATAGAACACCACCTTGAATTACTCCGGACTTGACTTCAAACGAATCACTCAAACAACCATCAACCATCACTTTACAAAATGTGTCCTCATACATGTTCATAATGACCCTCACAAACTCCTCTGGTATTCCATAATGTCTCATGATCTTCCCCATAGTCTCTCTCGAAACACTATCAAAAGCCTTTTCAAAATCAACAAAACAAAGACTTAACGGTACTCTCATTTCATTAACTTGCTGCATCAGATGCCTAACTATAAAGATCTGATCATTGCAACCACGTCCCTTTCTATAACCAGCCTGTTCATCCCTCAGAATACCCTCAACCACCGGCTCTAACCTATTTAACAACACTCTACTGAAAACTTTCAAAGCTATCGGTGACAAAGAGATTCCCCTCCAATTACCACATTCACTCAGGTCTCCCTTCTTCGGAACTTTAACAATTACACCATTCTTCCAAACTGATGGTAGTAACCCCGTCACCCATATCTTATTGAATAGCTTGGTCAAGATCATTATTAATCTATCCCCCTCCACTTTAAACATTTCCGGAAATAAACCATCCTCCCCTGGTGCCTTATTATTCTTTAACTGTTTTACTGCTTTCTCCACTTCTGCAAGCCTCAACTCTCCTGTTTCTATATTTAAACCTTCCTGAGCAGACGGTATATCCTCTTCTGGTGGTATTGGTCTATTAAGAACTGTCTCAAAATGCTCTTTCCATCTATTTTTTAATATCTACATCTTTGGTCAATAAATTTCCTTCCCTGTCTCTAACTGGTATTTCCTTGCGTTTACCTGCATTACCACTCAGTTCTCTAATCGATTCATATGCTATTCTTTGACTCTGTCCATCATTTTTGTTTATTAAGATTTCAGTCTCTGCAACCTTTTCATCCACACATCTTCTTTTATCTCTCCTAGCTAACCTTCTTACTTCTGAATTCAAACTCCAGTACGCAGCTCTTGCTAATTCAATCTCTCGTTCATCAACGTATTGCATCTCACTCCTCAATTTAGCCTCACCTCTCTTTTTTATCATATCCCACGTTTCCTCTGATATCCATTTCTTTCTCCTGAATCTATGTCTCCTTCCAATCGTACATTCAGCAGTCTCATGCAAAACTTTGTTCACATCCTCTCACATCTCATCTACACTTCTCTCCCCCTCTTCCAACGTTTCCAACACCAAAAACCTATTTCTGCATTCTAATCTGAATTCTTCCTTTTCTTCTCCTTCCCTTCTAAGCTTAACAATATCGTATCTACCAACACCAGATTTTTCCTTCTTCTGATTTTTAAGTTTAAACCTTATTTTTGCAATGCTGAGTTGATGGTCACTATATATATATATATATATATATATATATATATATATATATAATCAATCAATCAATCAATCAATCTATCTATCTATAGGGACCACCCCTCTCATAAGGGGCGGCCCTCGGGGATCCTATACTGTCTGAATTCTAAAACGTGGCTGGGGTAACCGTCTACCAGTAGGTAAAATTTCGTGTTCCTAGGTTAAAAAACAAAGGCAGTGAAAAACGGCTTTGGCTAAGACCCCTGGCGGCCGCCTGCCACATGTGGAGACAGCCCTTGGGGTCCCATCCTGGCCCGAGTGAAGCTCTGCCACTGCAAAAATTCGTGTTACTTGGTAAAAATCCTATTGCCGAGTCCATGAACTTTGATCCCCCGCGCTCCCCCCCCCCTGCCGCAATTTTTTTTTTTTTCCTGGTATCCTTGGTCATGCAGTTATGTTGGCAACGTCGGCTTGAGAACCTTGAGAAAAGACTCGGCAGCGTTGCATCTTTCTCATTCCCTCAAGCAAAATAAAATATTATGCTAAGTTAACGTTAGGCTAGGCCTATGTTGGTAAGATATAGGTTGGTTTAATGTCAAAACACTGCTTTTCTGATGATGTATTTGATTAGCCGAACTGTCTCATCCATTCCCGAGAGAAGGCTCTGCGTTGCCGGGTCATTTCTCGCTGAACTAGCTCCAATATCGTTTTCTTAACTCCCTTCCTCTTCAGGCCTCGGCTCCTTTCTTCAAAAAGGTGGTAATTTAGTGACTGAGTAGGTGAGCAAGCGACACAGTTTGGAACAGGCACTATATTTGTCCGTCCCTGTAGGTGAGGCAAAAAATAGAATAAAGAACAAGATAGTGTGGATGCGTTAACATTCCAGCTTCAGCTATAGCTCTTAATTTAAATTCGCTTCACCTCCCTGCACATATTCCTTAACTTTATTCTGCCACTTCATTCTTGGTCTTATTCCCCCTCGTCCCATCCACTTCACCACTGATACTTTTAACCAGTCCACGTGCTCTCATTCCCGTACCCAATTATTAGGCGAGTGCTTAATCAACTAACGTTTGTGATGTTGTAATCGAAGGCACAGTGAGTGTTGGTGGGAAACAGAATGAAAGAAAATGCTGTCTTTAGAAGGTAAAATGGTGATGGAGAGGGCAGGATGAGGAGAATTATAATAATGCTGTTTCTGACTGTGATTATAATGATGATGAGGATTATCATAATGGTTATGACAATGACGAATATGATAATGATATGATAATGATGGTGGTGGGAGTTGTGATTGCGTTGTTGTTAGTGGTGGTGGTGATTGTATGATTATGTTGGATGACGAAGGCACTAATAATATTAATATAAACGAAGAGGAAGCTGATAAGTAAGACACTGGCTGATGACAAAGCAATATTAATAAAAGATAAGAGGAGACTAAAATAAACAGATGGTCATGAACTGAGTAGCTCTCAGAACTTAAAGTAGAGGGGCACTCAGTGGAGCGCATCTCTCCGATAAGGGGAACGCAATTTCCAAACCTTTCTTCATAATGGGTTAGGTTTTCTCATCACTGGTGAGGATTTCACAAAAAATGTTTTCGGATCCAGAATCCGTAATACTCTTCGGACCGGTTCCCAAAGTTAATCGATTGGTCCCTGGGACATGTGATATCTACCCACTAAATTTTATCCAAATCTCTCTTTTAGTTTTTGAGCAATCCTCCGAACAAACAAACAAACTAGCAAACAAACAAACAAACAGGGATGAAAACACACTCTCCTTGTCAGAGAAAAATATATAAAGACGTCATCGTACTGAAAGGGCTAATCAAGGGAAAAGCGGCAATGAAAATATATTATTCAAAAAGGTTGTTGATAATTTCTTGTTAGAGGAGAGCAGAAAAATAAATGAAACTTCGTCCCTGCGATATATATGATGAAGCTGACGCATTCCCACTTTATTCCGCGGTTGGATCTGGGAGGCAACGCCATTTGACCGCGAGTGCACCATAAATGTTCTGACACGTTCGGACAGAGGCCGTCAGTTATACAGTATCATTGCTGTTACCAGACTATTTCATATCCTAGGAGGTTATTGTTGTTGTTGTTGTTGTTGTTGTTGTAGCCCAAGAGTTTATTTGATTCGAGAGCTCAGTGGACTGTAGAATTCAGATGCTTTCTACCGAAGCCCGCCACCCTCCATTTGGGGGACAGGGAAGTAGTTGGCGAATATTTGAACAACCAAGCCATCGAGCCACCTGGTTATATCGGTACCACCACATGAAGGCGCCCCTCTCCGACATCCTATTAATATAATGATTGATGAAACTCATCCCTACTTCTTTCAGTTTAAAAAGTCCTTCCTAAACTATAGAAAAAAGAAAAAAATCTGGAGAAAATAAAATTGGTGTGACAAGTATAACATGTCATGTGTTGACGGGGTTAAACCTAAAATACTGTGAGATGTTTTTACTTTGTGACTCTCTCAATTTTATTCAGCTTGTAGGGTCATCGTAGCACTAGTATGGTCAATGGGGGCTCTGTTTGACTTTTCCAACATGAAGGGTCTCACGAACTGAAAAAAGTAGTGTGAAGAAAGAAGGAATAAAGTAAAATGTACATCATCCTGTTGAAGGAAAGGACACCATATCCCCCCCTCTTTATTTCTTTAACTCATATACTACAAAGTTCTGATAATAAGCTGAACATAACAGGGAGAAGAAAACGAGAGTATTCAGACGTATAAATAACTGGAAAGGTCAGTGAACGAGAGAGAGAGAGAGAGTGAGTCTCTGTCAGTCTGTCTGTCAGTCTGTCAGTCTGTCTGTCTCTATGTCTCTCTCTCTCTCTCTCTCTCTCTCTCTCTCTCTCTCTCTCCCCTTTTTGGTCTCCTTCCCTACTCTAAGCTTTCCGTGGCTTCTCTTCTCTTGCTCCTCCCTGCTCTCCCCCCCCTTCCTCTCTCTTTCCCTCTCCTTCCTCATTCTTGCCTCCTTCCTTTCTTAATCTTCACTACCACCCTCTCTCTCTCTCTCTCAGCTTTTCCTAACCTCCCTTCTCTCCTCCCTCCCTGCCTCTCCCTTCGCTTCCTCTCCCCCAACTCTATAATATTCCATCCGACACCGCCCTTGCCGTGTCCACACCCACCCATGCCAATACCACCTTGTCCACACGCTCCCTGCCTCTCTCCCCTTATACTGCCCTTAAACCTGATGCTACCTTATCCCTTCCTCCTGCCTGCCTCTCTGTCTACCTGCCTGCTTAGCTTCCCTGCTCCGTCAGTAACCAGGTGCTGCCTTGCCCTGTCTCCAGCTTTCCTCTTTCTGCCTGTTTGCTTTCTGGCCTGGCTAGCTTTCCTGCCTATCTTCCCTAATACTATCTATAAACTTGATGCTACCATACCGCCTCTCTCTCTCTCTCTGCCTGTTCTTTTACCTACCTGCCTAGCGTCCCTACTCTAAGCTACATACAGTATTGTCTTTCCCTCTCTCCAGCATGCCACTGTCTGTCTGTCTGCTTAGCTACATTCCCTGTCTCTTTCCCTTAATACTGTCTTTCAACCTGATGTTGCGTTACCCACTCTGCTGCTTGTCTGTCTGCTTACCTGCTTAATTACTTTGCTACCTTCCCTCTCACTCTCCCCTAATACTGTCAATCAACTTGTTGCTGCCGTACGATCTCTCCTGCTTGCCTCTGTCTACCTGGCTCCTTACCTACCTTTCCTGCCTCTCCCACCTAATACTGTTTGTAAATCTGATGCTTGCCTTCCTTCTTTCCTGCTTGCCGCTCTCTACCTGTCTGCCAACCTACCTGGACACCTTCTCTGCCACTCTTCCCAGTCACTTCCTGTAGACCTGATGTTGCTTATCCTCTCTCCTACCTGGCGACCTGTTTTATTTCCTACTTTCCGCGTCCCTGCCCTTACCATTAGTCACAAAAAATTTAGTTTTCTCATTGTTTATTCTCATAACATATGCGTGACAAAGTCTTTCCGTATTCTAAATTTTGTATACATGTTTTGCCTACTTGTTGAGAGTAAGACTGTGCAACCTATTAACAACAGTTATTTCTGTGCAACCAGTCTTTAAGCCTTTCATGCTGACATCTTTCTTTAATAGTTCTAATCAGTTCATTAACAACCAGTGGTGACAGGCACAACAAACCTCGCCTGACAGCAGTTATTTTATTTTCAATCGTTTTCAAGTCATAGCCCTCTGAAAATCTGTTATCTTGCATTTGAGCTATCTAGATCACTGAAGGTCAAAGGTCATGGTGTCAAATGAAAGCCTATATGAGACTTCCCACATTTTGATGATAGTAAATATCTCTATCTTCAACCAGTTACGAGTTACTGCTCCCTCAGTATCAGTGACCTTGAGTTTGACCTGTCAAGGTCACTTAAGGTCAAAGGTCATGGCACCAGTTAAACATGGATATTTTTTTTTACGCCTCTTGACACGCATGCACAGAACTGAATCCTTATTTATTCCAGTTAATTCGCTCAAATGTTTTGGTGCTGAATGGCTTTTGTTGCAGTAATATAATGACAATGATAATGTGATTGTGCTAATATTAGTGATGTTGCTGCTAGTGATGATAGTGGTGGATGTGGTAGTGTTGTTGATGCTATTAGACTATGATATTGTTAGTTATCCTCATGGATGTGGTGGTAATGTTAGGAATGTTATTGGTAATGATGATAGTGGTAGCTGGGTAATGTTAGTGATGTTAGTGGAACGGTAGTGATGACTGAGGTGGTTGTGATAGGGTTAGTGATGCTGTTAGTAGTGATGATGATGGTGGCCTCAACTTTAAAAAAAAAAAATCATGTTTGTTTTCCTTGCTCGATATTACGACGCTGGACACCCTCGCCAGTGAGTGACCTAGTTCTTCCCACCACACAGAGGACGTCATTTTTATTACAGTATATTCTTGCTCAACGTACGTTAGGTCTGGTTAGTACTTGGATGGGTGACCGCCTGGGAACACCAGATGCTGTTGGCATCCCTACGTGTCAAGTGGGGTTGGTGGAGGATTAGTGCCCCTCCCTGTCAAACAATTAACTCTAAGCCCTTGGCCACCCCGATTGGGATACATGGCGTCTGGCAATGAATGAATGAATTAAATATTCTTGCTTTTACCACACGATTTGATTTGACTTGGGAGATCACTTAAATAGCGAAGGTGTTCCTGTTGGCTGTATCTAACCCCTTCCCCATTCAAAAAGCCTCTCTTGAGCTGAATCGAAACATCTGGCAGTAGCAAGAATTATAGGGAAAATACTGTTTCTGGCTGAAGGGTTAAATATAGACTCGAAAGGAAAAGACAAAATTTGGGGTACAAAGAAAATACAGTTGTGCTAAATAAAGGTATGGAAGAGTGAAGATATATTAAAAAAAATAAAATAAAAGGAAAAAGGGAGGAGAGACACAAAGATGAAAGGAGATTCGAGTGTGAGACTAAAGAGAAACTCAGAACGAGAGAAAGGGAAGCAGGTGAGAAAGAAAACAAAAGAGGAAGGCACCGAGTCGGAAAGGGAGAGAGGAGGAAGAATGTGGAAGAGACGAGGAGACGGAGCAGAACGTAAGAGAAAGAGGGGTAAGGGAAGGGAAGACTGAGAGGAAGATGACAAGGGAAGAGGAAATGAGGGAAAGAAAGGAATGAAAACAGACAGGAGAGGAGGAAAATCAAATGGAGAAAGGAGGAGGGAAATAAAAGGAGGAGAGATAAGGATTAGGGGTAGGAAAGCGAAATGGAATCGAGAAGGAAAAAAGACGGCTTGAGCATTCAGGGAGAGAGAGAGAGAGAGAGAGAGAGAGAGAGAGAGAGAGAGAGAGAGAGAGAGAGAGATGAAGGTAGGAGAGGAAGAAAGGGAGAGAACTGGAAGAAGGAAAATAAGAGAGGGAATGAAGGAGGAGGAAAAGAGGGAGGCGCCAACAATATTCCAAAAGAAGACCAAATAACCCTTGTATTGGAAGATGGGGGGGGGGAGGCGAAGAAGAGAAGGAGGAGGAGGAGGAGGAGGAGAATAAGGAAGTGGAGGAGGGTAATGATGATTATGATGATGGTTACTTATATGCTGGATGAGGAACATGACGAATCAGAATACTTTGTTCTATTATACATCTGGTTTCCATCAAACACTAACTATTAATAATGCTGTAATTCTATACTAAATTTCCTTAAAATATAACAAAATCTACAAAAACGTGGATTAAGGACTAACCAATATTATATAATTGTATAAAAAATTACCATGGCTCTTAAATCACAAGAAAATATCCAGTATCAAAGAACAAGTTAGCATCGTGATATGCAAGATAGTATTCAAGTGCATCTTGTGTAAAAATACAGATCCTCTCTTCATTCAAGTGCATGTTTGAAGCCATATATTTTTAATGACGCTGGGGAGCTTATTTCAGATTATAGGTCAAAGTACAGAAAGTTAGCGAGTACGACAAACAGTGTTATTTCTTGAGAGATGGAGAACTTTATTATTATTATTATTATTATTATTATTTTACTTTCTGATTCACTAAGTACCGTTGAGAGGTGCTACGTCATTCGGGATACATTGTTAAGTATCATGAAAATAATTACAGAAGTTTCCCAAACGAAGAGGAAAAAGAGAAAGAAGAGAAGTAAAGACGAAAGATTGGAGGAAAAATGTGAAGAGGGTGATAATTATTTTGAATTAAGAGGAGGAAAGGCTGGAAGGAAGAGAGAAGGAAGAGACTGAAGTGAGAAGAGAGTATATTAAGAAGTCTGAAGGGAAGAGCAGCAGGAGCAATAAAAGAAGAACAGAAGAGGAAAAGCAGGAGATGAAAGGAAGAGAGAAGAGGGTAGGAAAGCAAGAAGGGAGGAGTAAAGTAATGAGATGAAGGAAATAGTTGGATAATTGCCAAAGGTCTGAAGACAGGAGAAGGATAAGGAGAATGAAAATAGGCGTTATAGTGCCCATGAAGAAATAATAAAAAGTAATGCGTCTAAACGATAACTATAAATAAAATAACAAACATGTATACTGCCTCTGAAAGCAAACATAGGTAAAATAATTTAACACACAAAGAAGCAATGTGTATACATGAACTGTAACCTAACATTAGAGTTATTATCTAATGCCTCTGAAAAAAGCAGAGTAAATGTGTAAAAATATGTATTTCTAAAATGGAATAAATGTATATACTGTTCCTGAAAAGTAAATAGTGTGTAAAGAAAATGTAAATATTATTCGTTGTGGCATCCCCCACCACACCACACCACACAGCGGGCCCCGGGTATGCAAATGAAGCGTGTCGTATTTAAAAGGTGAATTAGGCGCTCCCCCACACCCAGGATTACCAGGTGGGGTGTAACATGACCACTAAGGATTCCCCGCGCCTCGCTGATTAAGTTTGCTCTCTCGCGCCTCCATCTTCCTGCCGCTGTGTATGCAAATCAGTAAAATACTGTGTTCATTAATAAAAGGTGTATCTATCAATCTATTTACTGCCTGCCCACATATTATATATATATATATATATATATATATATATATATATATATATATATACACGTGTGTGTGTGTGTGTGTGTGTGTGTGTGCGCGTACCGTGTCTATATAATTATATAAATGTTATAAATATACATAGAAAGAGAGAGAGAGAGAGAGAGAGAGAGAGAGAGAGAGAGAGAGAGAGAGGGTTGGCTATACTGCATCCATTCATTCATCTATTTCATTTCAACCTCATCCTGAGCGTAGAGGCCCGGGACAAGATTTCTCAGTCCCGCCATTAAAGGCCAGGGCATGCAGCCTCAATTTTCCCTGAGGGATATTATGAGCAATAAATTCCCAACTCTACCTCGAATGTAAACTGTTGCTGGCCCAACCCGGTTGCAACACCTTTACCCGCTAAACCAACATGAGTTATTTGCTTATATGGTTACCACCCAGTGAAGTAAATGGTTTCCTGGGTTACAAGAAACGATTTGTTGTCAGCGTAATCACCTGAAGACAGCAACGATGATAGGAATCCCCACTTGCGTTTATAATGTACTCGGTGTACATGTGTGTGTGTGCGTGTGTGTACACACACACACACATATATATATATATATATATATGTGAGTGAATGTGGTAATTGGAGGGGAATCTCTTTGTCACCGATAGCTTTGAAAGTTTTCAGTAGAGTGTTGTTAAATAGGTTGGAGCCGGTGGTTGAGGGTATTCTGAGGGATGAACAGGCTGGTTTTAGAAAGGGACGTGGTTGCAATGATCAGATCTTTATAGTTAGGCATTTGATGCAGCAAGTTAATGAAATGAGAGTACCGTTAAGTCTTTGTTTTGTTGATTTTGAAAAGGCTTTTGATAGTGTTTCGAGAGAGGCTATGGGGAAGATCATGAGACATTATGGAATACCAGAGGAGTTTGTGAGGGTCATTATGAACATGCATGAGGACACATTTTGTAAAGTGATGGTTGATGGTTGTCTGAGTGATTCGTTTGAAGTCAAGTCCGAGTAATTCAAGGTGGTGTTCTATCGCCTTTACTATTTATATTGGTCATTGATTACATTATGAAACGCGTTGGAACAGAAACCGGTGCAGGTATACTTTGGGGAGAGAACAGGAAACTTTTGGATTTAGATTATGCAGATGATATAGTTTTGATTTGTGATGGGCCAGAAGAGATGCAGAGAGTGTTGGACTGTTTGGTGAGTGAAGGTCGCAAGGTGGGTTTGGTTATTAATTGTGGAAAAACTGAAATAATCAATATGAATATGGAAAATGCACAGGAATGTGTAATTGGAGGTATGGTTGTAAAGCAAGTTGATAGGTTTAAATATTTAGGTACTTATTTAGCCAAGGATGGTTCTTTGAACTTTGAATTCGAGGAAAGGTTAAAGAAGGCTAATCAGGCAATGGGAATGCTTAAAAATATTTGGAATAATAACAATTTCTCCGTGCATACAAAAATCAAACTTTATAAGGTAATGGTTAGGAGTATCTTAATTTATGGACACGAGTCTTGGTACAGCACAGTGACTATGGAAAATAAATTCTTGGTGTTTGAAAGTAAAGCACTTAGAAGAATATTAGGAGTTAAGTGGTGGGAAAGGATACCAAATAGTAGAATTAGAGAAATAACGGGAGTGCAGCCGATCGATGAATATGTTAGATTCTCACGATGGAAGTGGCTAGGACATGTGTACAGGAGACAGGGAATAGTACGAGGTACACCAGGGTGGGTGGCACTTGGTAGGAGAGGTAGAGGAAGGCCAAAAGAGACGTTGGTGAGGACAATGAGACGGGAAGCCGGAGATGAGTGTTGGGGAGATCTTGAGGAGTTAGCACAAGATAGGATGTGGTGGTGTGAGTTCATCGAGGCCCTATGCATCCCCGAGGGTGCCACAGGAAATGATTGATTGATTGATTGATATGTAGAGAGAGAGAGAGAGAGAGAGAGAGAGAGAGTATATCGGAATTACTAACTTCTGTTGTTAAATATGTACATTAAGAACTCATTATAAAGAGCAACTCGTTTGTTTCTGATGTCTTGTATACTGGTATACACTCGGATTCTTTATAGTATGCAATATGTCAACCCTCCAGCGGGCAATACTGCACGTTGGTACTGTATTTCATTCAGGCTTCGGTTGGACGATTCATTCAGTTGCCTTTTGACGAGTTAATGTTTTCATTTTCGGTTACAAGCAATGTTTTCACTAGATTCAGTATAGCTGGCTTATCACTTCATTAATTTAAGTGTGTTTTTTATGTTGTGATTTTTTTTTTAGTGGAAACATGTGTCGTATATTTTTATTTGTCTCGTTTTTACTTTTTTTCCGTCTCTTGGTTTCCCTCTTTGCACTTCCCTAATTTCATGATTAGATTCTTTCAGTTATTTTTATTCTCAAAGTGTTCTTTCTTTCGTTTATGTAATGTTTCCTTTATTTTTATTTTTTTCATTTTATATTTTGTTTTTGTTTTCATCAGGCAGTTTCATTATTTGCTGTCTGTCTATCTGTCTGTCTATCTGTCTGTCTGTCTCTACTTATATGTAATTTCTTCGTACTCTTCGCCACGCTTATTTACGTTTTCAGTACGTTCATTTCTTGTCTAGTTCATATCTCCCAGCTTGATTCTCCTTCCCTTCAATCTATCTTGTTTCATTCCCCTCACCTTCACCTACTCTATATCATTTTTCCCATTGCTATCGCCTCACCATTTTTCAACTCTTCTTCCCCTATTCTTCATTCTCTCGTCTCTTCCATAACCTCTTCCCCCTATTTCTTCCTCCTTCCTATCTCCCTCTCCCCTCTCTTCTACTTCATTCGCTATCCTCATTCCAACCTAGCTCCTTCTCGTTCTGCCTCTTTCTTCCTTTCTCCCTTTTTATCCTCCTTTCTTTTTCTCATATCCCTTCCTCATTTTCACTTCTCTTCTTTCAGTATCTCTTTTCCTACTTCCCTACTCTCCCTTCTATTCATTCTCAGCAGCGCTTTTCCTCCTACTCTCCTCGCACTTTGCTTCACTCCCTCCTTCTTGTACCTTCCTTTATTACTCCTTCCTCCCGCCTTCTTATTCTTCTCATTTTCCTCATCCCTCGCATTCGCTACTTCTCTCTTTAACTCTCTCCTCCATTCCACTTTGTCCTCTTTTTCCCTTCCCTCATCCTCTCTGCTTTCTACTCTCTCCTCTTACAGTCCCTCCCTCTTCCTTATCTCTTCTCCCTCCCTCCCTCCCTCCCTCCCTCCCTCCCTCCCTCCCTCCCTCTCTCTCTCTCTCTCTCTCTCTCTCTCTCTCTCTCTCCTTCTTATGCATTCAGCGCCATATGAAATTTCTCGTACAGGCCCAAGAAAGTATATATTAAAATTTCCGGTTATCGTTTCCTACCACCTTCCATGACAGCCATATTGTTTTGTTCGCTTCTCCCTGTCTGGTTTGGTTGTAGGGTTTGGTGTGTGGAGAGAGCGAGTTTGCTGTGTTACCCTTCCCTGACTCAACATAGGCATCAAAATCGTTGCCATATCTCTAAGCCTCGAAGGAACGAACATATCTGTACCTATTGGCTTTTCTTGTATTCTTTTATTTTTTGTACACAGTTTTTCTTTTCTCTTTTTTTTTTCTCTCTCACTGTACTCCATTCCACTTTCTCCAGTTTCTTCATTTTCCTTCCTGTCTCCCTCTCTCTCTCTCTCTCTCTCTCTCTCTCTCTCTCTCTCTCTTTCTCCCCTTCCCCACCCCCTCCGACCTCTCCAGTGCCGAAATCCCTCTCCAAATTTATAGTCTTTGTCGAGTTTGTCGGGCCGAGGTTCAACAGACTTATTGGGATTTCTCGCCCTGCAGGAGTGAGTGGGCCGAGTGAGAGTGTGGGAGTGGGATAAGTGGGAGTAGTGGGAGTGGGGTAAGTGGGAGTAGTGAGAGTGTGAGTGGGTATGCGTGAGTAGTGGGAGTGGGAGTACATGGATGGTGTGTGAGTAGGTTTGATGAGTTGGAGTGAGGAGTGGGGTTGGTGTGAAGGGAAGGGGAGTATGGTAAGGGGCAGTGGTGGGAGTGAGTGGAAGTGAGTGAGAGCGTGGCACACGGGAGTAGTGGGAGTGGGATACATAGGAATGGTGCAAATGGGAACGGTGGGAGTGGCAGTGGTGTGGGAATCAGAATTGGGGCGAGGAAAGGAGAGAGTGGAAGTGGCAATAACGTGAGGGAAACTGTGAATGGGACAAGTGAGAGTTGTAGGAGTGGAATTGAACTGGGTGAGTGGGAGTGAGTGGGGTAAGTGAAACTGAGAAAATGATTGGGAGTAATTTATCGGGAACTGTGTTGGGTGAGCGTAGTGAATTAGGGGGTAGGTGAGAGTGAGCGAGTGAGAGTGGGGTGAATAAGATTGGGCTTAGCGAGTGGAAGTAAGGCCGTGAATGGGTTTAAGTTTGGTAAGAATGTATGAGTGAGTGGGCTGAACAGAAATGAAAATGAGTCGGGTAAATGAATGGCGTTGTTAATGAATGAAGTTAAATGAATGGGACTTTGGTGAATGCAGGTGAAATGAGAGAGTGTGTAGGAGTGGTGTCACTGGAAGAAAGTGATTATGAGTGCTGATGTAAGTCAGTGGAGAATTTTAAAGAGAGAGGGAAAATGGGAGGAAAGGAAAGAGGTGAGTATGAGTAAATGCAAGCTAGATGAAGTAAGAGTGATGAGTGGGACTGAGTGAACGCGGGGATAACGGCAAGTAATGTAAGCGGAAATGTGTGGGGGTTAGTGAGAAAGGTGAACGGGAGTGAGTGAGAAAGAGGCGAGACAAGTGTTGGAGTGAGTGGAAGAAGCGTGAGTGAGAGTGTGAGTAGAGTGAGTTTTGCAGAGTGACTGGGAGAGAGAGAGAGAGAGAGAGAGAGAGAGAGAGAGAGAGAGAGAGAGAGAGAGAGAGAGACTGGTTTAATGAAGCCCTCCTTCAAAAATCCCTTTTATTTACCTGTTAAAGAAAATCTTTTATCCTTAACAACTCCAAGAAAATAATTCACAAAAAGCTTTCTTTTCCAAAATGAATCCCGTTTCAAAGCGAAAAAAGAGAGTCTACTAAAAAACGTAACCATCAAAGAGGCTTTTTTTTCTTTTATCTGTTTTGTGAGAAATGTGGCTGGGCTGTAGCAAAATTTTTACCTCCTTTCAATCATATTTGAGACTAAAAATATTCAAACTTTTTCTTCTGCCTTGTATAATATTATACTTCAACATCCCGGGCAGATTTTCTAACTTTCTATTAAAGTGTTGTGGTATTTGCCCTATTGCCAGATAATTTCACCCAGCTCTGAGCGAGTCACTGGGGGGATGAGAGGGTTAAGCCTCACTTGACATTATCAACTTTTTTTCCAGCTTACGTCAATTAGTATATTCAGTTGAGAGCCAAAGGAACCTGAATGTTGCATAAAACATACTGTGCATTAAGTCAGATGCTTAGATCTCCCTCCATCTGGGGGGGGGGGGATGGAAGGCAATGTGCTGTGAAAGCCGACCAAGAAACAATCCATAATTCATAAGGAAGGAATAACCACCTACAACTATACCGCATCCTAGCGCAAAAATATTGCTAAGACTCGCACATAAAAATAAGGCTGAAGTAATAACTGTAAAATCAGACTTACCCACGCTCTGCACCGGCACGGAGTGTCCTTCTCTCACCTCTGTTAACTCATCCAATACGAGACGGTTTTCTTTGACTGCATAAAATCATCTGAAGGTGATTAAAGATGGATCGTGATGCTTTAGTTTAGGGGATCAGAGGATTCGAAGGAGGACAGTGAATTCGGCGAGAGAGGGTTCGAACAGCCAGTACTGATACCTTCATGAATTCAGCGAGAGAGGGTTCGAACAGGCGGTATTGATACTATAATTGCGATTACTTCGTCCTATAATTATGTCCCTGTTATCTCCAGACCACATTTTGAACTGTATGGGTTAGATAAATCTTCACTAACCCTGAGGATACAATAGGCTTATTCTAAATTGAAATAAAGCGTCTGGGGGGTGAATTCTGCAATGAAGGTTCCAACAGCCGATAATTATTCTATTCTTGCCGTCTTCACGTGATTTTATATAGAACGGAAGACATATTTCGAACTAGAGCTGTTATATAATATTGCGTTCATTAACCCCTACAAAACGAAAGACCATTCTTAAGTGACATTCAGTCATCTGGAAATGGAATGGTTAGAAAAGCTGCTTGCAGTTCATGAAATGTGGTGGCAAAATGTGAACGTAAGCGGCTATGTAAAGTATCATTCCAGCTTAAGTGGAGGCGAAAGAGTGATGACGGTGATGATGATGATGATGATAACAACAACAACAACAACAACAATAATAATAATAATAATAATAATAATAATAATAATAATAATACGGTAATAGCAACAATAATTAACAATGGAAATGCCAGCAGTAAAATAATACATTCGGTACAAGACATCCAACTTTAAACACTGTACACTCGACCTAAAAACACGGATGTCCATGATAACCCCCAGAGACACGCCCCACCACCATTAGGAAAATATCTTCAGGGAGAGGAACTGGGGAAGAGGGGAGAAGATGAAGGGAGAAAGGGAGTACAGAAGAAGAGAGGGGGATAGGAGCTGGGGAGATGTGACGGAGAGAGGAGGGGATAGAAGAACAGAAGGGAAGTAAGAAAGTGGAGGAGGGGGAAGAGGAGGTGTAGAGAGAAGGCAGTAAGGAAGAAGGATAGCAGAGAAGAGGGGTAAGACAGAAAACCAGAAGGGAGGGGATGAAAAGGGAGGGGGAGAGGGAAGCAAGAGAAGTGGGAGGGAAAGAAGAAGAGTGGGGATGAGAGCAAAAAATGGAAGGAGAGATTTATGTATTACTAGAAACGGGAGCAATCTTTGGTGTTCAAACTTTAATAACGAGGATGTGATCTATTTTTCGATATAAAACTTCTTGGTATCTTGATTTATCTCCCAAAGCAGTCAGATTAAAGAGAGTGAAAGCAGCAAGATAACCCAGCGACTGACCGAGAGAAAAAAGAAACCGAACTCATTACACGGGTTCGAAGATTAAAAAAGCACTTTGAAGGTTTGAGCAGATACAGCTAATTGAAAAACTGAACCGAAATCAGTGGTTCTTCGTGACACACACACACACACACACACACACACACACACACACACACACACACACACACACACACACACACACACACTTGTTCATCCTATTCTCCATTTCTTTTCTGAGTCCTCTTTCTCCCCTGTGAAAATCGCTCGCGTCCAGCTAGGCAGACACGCATCCAGAATGAGAAGCACTCTTCTAGAATATACTGTACAGTATGCAATGACAAAATAAGGAATTCATTTATTTACTAATAAATTTATTTTCATCTATTTTCCCCTTCATTTATTATTATAATTTTTCACATTCAGTGTAACTCCTAACACTGGGAAAGGTACACGAGAGCTAAGGGGTACAATAACGGATGAATACATAAAAATCTATCGCACTGATCGTAATAGCAAACACAGTAAAGAAACACGATACTACATGACGAAAGGTGGGGGGGGGGGTTGCTTATTTTTCATATAGGCTCTTTATTTACTATTCAGTACAAGCCCCAACACGCTGGGAAACTCTGTCCCTGAAGGTCAAGCAGGGAAGGGTGGAAAAAAAGAAAAAATCGGATTCTTAGTGCTTAGAAACTATAGAAGTAATTATCATTACAAGCACAATAATAAACAAAGACATACAATGACATACGTGGTACAAAGTTGTTAGAGTAATTATCATTACATGTTTTGAGATGAGTAAAGTAGTACATAGACACACAGGTATGTACTATCACGATCCAAAGTTTCTTTACCCCCCTGAGAGGAGGAAGGTCGAAGCCAAGGTTGAAGAAATGACGGGCCACCGAACACAGGCCGGTTCATGATGGAGGGGTTCACTAACCTGAAGCTTAGGATAATAAGAATCACCCGGATGAAACACACGAGCCTGTTTATGAATCACGGTATCATGAACCATTATTAGTCTTGTATACTGGCAGTGTCCGATCATCTGGTTTTGCTACAACCTTGGCTTCGACCTTCTTCCACTTAGGGGGGTAAAGAAACTTTGGATCGTGATAGTACATACGTATGCAGAGGGGCACAGATGCGCACATACTGTACATATATGTATATATTCACGCACATGTAGCCACAGACATACTGCATGTACAGTATCGGTATGCATGTATGAAGATATGGGTATGTGTACAGGCGTGCGTATATATACATATGCTACATGCACATATAAAATACATATACATAGTCACAGACACAGGTAGATAGATTGATTGATTGATTGAAAATAATTACAATCTGGCGGCGCAACTGCCAGGGTCATATGCCGCCGGATGACAAAGTAGAAGGCACTGCAAAATAAAAAGTGTCTATTCAAAATAAAGTTAATATCTGTTAGTAGGAATAAAACACTAAAACTAATAAAAGAATAATTTATAAAATAATTACTTATAAAAGTGAAAGGAGGCCTGCCTCCTGAAGAAAACTAAAAACATCAGTAAAATCGTTAGAGGCCTCACCAAGCATCGAGGATAGACAGTAGGCACCATCTGCTCCCCCATGCCTATGAAGGAACCTCTAGACAAAACGATATGCATTATATAATTACCTCTTGATTCAAAATCCCAGCACTAGGACAATACATGCACATGCACCTGATGTGTACGTGTGTGGACAACGCGCGCACACACACACACACACACACACACACACACACACACACACACACACACACACACACACAATATGTAATGGGGTGTATAAAAGCCCGTGTTGCCTGTAGGCAGAGCGAGGATCCTGTCTTTGGCTCAGTGGTAACGTGCGCGCGTATGAGACGCAAGGGCCGAGTTCAAATCCCGGCCAGACCAGTGATTAATTTGTTCAGTTTCAGATTGGTCCCTTACATTGGTTGGCAGCTGTGTGGGATGTGAGGTGGGGCTTAGAGGGCCATGGTGTTGTTGACAATGTCTTAAACCTTACATCCCGGGAGCGAGCTGTTTGTGTGGTTCGCGGGCTCCCCCAAATGGTGGCCTCCAGTGTGCTACGCTACCATGTGTGTTCGAAACTGATCAAATTAATCACCAGGGGGAGAAAAGAGTAATGTAATGGGGTGTATAAAAGCCCGCGTTTCCTCTATGTAGAGCGGGGATCCTCTCTTTGGCTCAGTGGTAACGTGCGCGCATATGAGGCACAAGGGCCGAGTTCAAATCCTGGCCAGACTATAATATGTCAAGTTTCAGATTGGTCCCTTACAGACGCACACACGAGTTTTTTTTTTTTTTTTTTTTTTTATAGGTTCTTTATTTACCATTCAGTTCAAGCCCAGCACACTGGGGAACACTGTCCCTGAAGGCCAAGCAGGGAGGGGTGCATGAGGAATACAAAATCGGTATCACAGGGCATAGAAGCTCTATCTATCTATCTATCTATAGCCCGACGCCCTAATCCCGCAAAGGGTGGCCGCAGACAAAACGCCTCCAAGTCACTCTGTCACCCACCATTTGACTACCCTCCCCCCAACTCACCCCCCCCTCCCTCATATACCTCTCAACTCCATCCCTCCACCTCATCCTCGGTCTACCTCTCCCTCTCCCTCCCTCCACCTCACCTACATACACCCTCTTAGTCAGTCTTTCATTCTCCATTCTCTTCACATGTCCAAACCACCTCAGTGTATTTCTCCTGATCTTCTCAACCACATCGACATCCATCCCACAGCGTTCCTTCACTTCTTCATTCGTCAACCTGTCCCTCCACGTCACTACACATGCTCCTCTCAAGTAACTCATTTCCACTGTTCTCACTCTTGACTTGTTCCTCTCTTGCAAGGTCCATGCCTCGCTTCCATACGTCAGAAGGTACAGAAGGAATTATCATTACAGGCACAATAATGAACAAAGACATACGGTACAATGATACATACATGGTACAAAGTTGGCACAGTAATTATCATTACATATTTTGATATGAGTGAAGTGGTACATAGATCCACATACATATGCAGAGAGAGGCACATATGCACACATACATGTACGTATATATCTATACATATATGTATATATTCATGCACATGTAGCAACAGACATACTGCATGTACAGGATAGGTACGTATGTGTAAAGATATGGGTATGTGTACAGATGTGCATACATATACATATGCAACATGCACATATACTGTATATGATATAGTCATATATACATAGACAGGGAGACATATATATACATATGCACCCCAAGTAGACACATATACATAGTCACATTTACAGGTGTGTAGATAGAGAGAGAGAAAAAAAACACGATATGCATTATAAAATTATCTCGATTCAAAATCCCAGCACTAGGACGCTACATGCACATCCACCTGATGTGTGCGCGTGTGAGTGGACAACACACACACACACACACACACACACACACACACACACACACACACCTAAATGGCCGATCATTGTCCTAGTGCCAGAGCATTACAATGAAAGGATGTCGGGGTGAAGGGTGAGAATGTCTTCGAGTACATCAAGATGAGTGATGAAGTAGGTACACAAAGCAGAAAACAAGAGTCCAGGGGGTCTGAAGGGAGCAATAAATGGGCAGTTAACGATATGATGTGATAATGTTTCATCCACTGGATTGTGACAGAGTTTACATGGCCTGTTGGTGGTCGGTCGTCCGGTGATTTTCCCTGGGGAGCGATAGGCCTGGCAAATTTGGACGACGGCCACATCTCAGCGGCGGGTGTGGGTGGGGTGCTTGCCATATGTGTGTCTCACGTCACGGTAGGTGCCATAGTGCTGGATGGTGACGCTAGTGACTAGTGGGACGTTCAGCATCCTGTACGCAGGGCTAGGTCCTCCCTGGACTCCTCGAGAAGGATTCTCCTGACAGCTGTGACACACACACGCGAGGTATAAATTTTTATTTTAGTTTTCCATTGAATTGATAGAAAATAGTTTTGTGAGAATGAAAAAAGAAAACTAGAGGTTTATGGGAAGCTATACGAATAGTTATGTTCATCCTAACCTATGCTGATTATATCTGCATCCCCTCCCCTTCCCCTTTCACTCTTCAGCGTCTCCTAGTTAAGTTCGGCCAAGCTGCATCTGCTTGTGGGTTGATTGTCAACACCGCCAAAACCAAACTGTTTACTCGATCCCTCACCCATAGGCTTGCTAGCACAATAATACTACTCCTCAGCTCTCATCTTGAGGTAGTCTAGGATTATACATATCTCGGAATTCCTCTTTGTTCCCTCTTTAACCCCTCTCAGTTTGTCTCCACTATCTGCGTCCGCCTCCACCAGAGACTTAAACTTCATGGCACGCTCACTTGTGATTGGCTTAGGGTTAAAATCCCCGTTGCTCCATCATTTAACCTGTTATATATTTGCTTCCGTCTTGATCATCATGCTATCACTCTCTCTCTTGTCCCCTCAGCACAGCTCCGACCACTTGAAGTGGTACAAAACCGAGCGATGGCGTCTCATTCTTCGCGGCCCCAGGTCTGCCAAAATAGTCAACATGGTCCCTGAACTCAATTTGTGTCCCATCACCGATCGCATCCATATGCTTGGAGTCTGCTTGGCCACGCAGTGTCTGCCCGCATTACCGTCTCCTGCTCCATCGTTTTCCTCCCGACTGGTTGATATCCTCTCAGACACCACTCTCAGATACCACTCGACCGGGTCTGGCACACTCACATACCAGGCCTGGCATCCAGGCTAAAAAGAATTCGATCAGCACTCAACTGTCCTCTCCAGCTCTCTGGCCGTGGTCTGGCAAGTATCCGTGCTGATCTTGTCACTCCCATCCCTACTGACCCTTTGCCCCCTACCTGGATACGTACAACTCCTGCTGTGCACTACACACCTTCTTCCACTGCTTCTGACTGTTTACCAATCCCTTCATAGCTCTCCATCATTGAAACCCTTAACCCCGTAGCACGCACCTACCCTACCCACACTATCCACGTCTACACTGATGGTTCTGTCCTCGCTAACGGCCGGGAGGGAGCTGCTTGCATTGCCTTTACTAATTCTGCTTCCACCGTCATCTCCACTTCCCACCGCCTTCCCAACTGGGCCAGCAGTACCCAGTGTGAACTATCTGCTATACGCCCTGCCCTTGACTTCCTTCTCTCTCAACACCTACCGGGTTTCAACATCAGCGAGTCCCAAGCTGCCCTTTCCCTATTTCTAACCTCCTCTACCATCCTCGACTCCCCTTCCCTCTCTTCGCCTTCCTCTACTCCAGCCTCCATCAGGCTCATGCTCTTGGTCTCAGGGTTTCCATCATTTGGATCCCAGCCTATGTTAGTCACATCCGCCTCGACCAGGCAGATCGCCTGGCCTGAGCTGCCTGTAACCTTCCCCTGGCTGCCATCCGACTCCGTGTGTCCACGACAGTTGTCCTAAGAATCGTTCTCGGAGAGTCCAGTAAGGACTTGGGCCTGCGTACCGATGCTGAACGTCCCACTAGTGTCACCATCCAGCACTATGACACCTACCGTGGCGTGAAACACACCTGTGGCAAGCACCCCACAGACACCCGCCACTGTGATGTGGCCGTCTCCCACATTAGCTTGGGGTATCGCTCCTCAAAGAAAATCACCGGACGATCGACCGGCAACAGGCCATGTAAACTCTGTCACAATCCCATGGATGAAGCATTGCCTCATCACATCGTTAACTGCCCAGTTATTACCCCCTTCATACCCCCCGGGACTATTATTTTTCTCTGTGTACCTACGTCATCACAAATCTGGATGTACTCGAAGACATTCTCACCCTTCACCCTGATTTCCTTTCATTGCAATGCCCTAGCGCTAAAACGATGATGGAACTTTTTAGTATACATATACTGTATATACAAGCCTGTGTGTGTGTGTGTGTGTGTGTGTGTGTTGTCCACACACGTACACGGCAGGTGCATGTATTGTCCTTGTGCTGGGTTTTGAATCAAAAGATAACTTTATGATGCGTATCGTTTCTGTCTATCTAGGCCTACCTGTTTATGTGACTATGTAAATGAATCTAATTAGAGTGTATATGTACATAAATGTCTCCCTGTATATGTATATATGAATATATATCATATATATGTGCATGTAGCGTATATATATATGCATGCACGTCTATACACACACCCAAATCTTTAAACATGGGTACCTATCCTGTATATACAGTGTGTCTTTGGCTACATGTGCTTGAATATATACGTATATGTACAGTAGATTTTATTTTATTATTATTATTTTTTTTTATGTGTCCGACGCTGGGCATAGGCTTCACAGCCTGCTATCAAGGCTCAGCAGTCCTCCTACATACCATGCACCTCTGCATGTCACCACTTCGGCGCTAACACCCACCGTCCATATTGAATACATGCTAGGGCTGTCTCATACAGGACTGGTGTATTGGTATTAGCGGGGGTATTTTTACGACATGTCGGCGGGGCTTCTGGTAGATCAGTAAAGGCTGATTTAATGTAATTCAAATCTTTAAACTGTTCCCTGCCCCAGCGGGGATTTGAACCTGGGTCCCTTGGGACTGTAGCCCACCTCTCTACCGATTGAGCCACCGCCTCTCTCTGGATATGTATGTACGTATGTGTGTGCCAATGTATCCCTTTGCTCATTCCAAAACTTTTACTTATAATTACTGCAACAGCTTTGTGCCATGTATGTGTCACTGTCTCATTGTTATCACCCGCCTGTACCAAGGAGGAGCGATAATGTTTTTGTCCGCGTCTGTTTCAGTTGATGTGTGTGTGTGTGTGTGTGTGTGTGTGTGTGTGTGTGTGTGTGTGTGTGTGTGTGTGTGTGTGTTCCCCCTATATCTCATGAACGGCTTGATCTATCAACACGAAACCTTCAAGGTATATTGCCAATTCTTGGACGAGATCGAAAATTGGCACTCGAGGCCAAGGTCACCAAAATGGCTGTCAAAGATCAACTAGTTTTTATCGCCTGCCTTTAGCACCATTATATATCATGAACGGCTTGAGCTATCAACATGAAATCTTCAAGGTAACAAGATATGGCCAAAATCAATGTTGGGAATATCTTAAAGAAACAGGAAAAGATAAGCTTGGGTGAGAGAGCAGACTAAAGTATAAGACATTTGAGAAGTTATGAAAGAACAGAAGTGGAGGTGGGCAGCAAGAATAAGGGATAAACGATGGAGCACGAGGCTGACTGACTGGACTTCAAATGATTATAAGAGTAGGAGAAGAAGCCAGACAGAAGGTTGAGAAATTATATAGAAAAGTTGGCGGGGAAAACGTGGCAGAGATTGGCTCAGTCAAGGATATCGAGGAAAAGGCTGGGGGGGACCTTTGTTCAGCAGTGGATTTGCAGTGGCAGCTGATGATGATGATGATGATAATGTGGCAATCCAAACCTGGCAGTCGATGTAACAGTGTGGAGAGGCTGTGGCCACATACACCATAGGAGGGCAATGCCTACCCCTCCACCTCTCTCTCTCTCATAGTTAATTTTCTCCACGTTCATTCTGAAAATCTCACTTGTTTGTAGATAAATTGTAAAAATACTTCTCTGAGTCCGTGGTCTCATTTTTATTTCAGTTAATTTGACATGTATCTCGATGAAACAGAAGGGCAGATATTGGAGAGGAAGCATAAGTATGTTATATACCTGACGTGCGTTGGTAAGTCCGTTAGTGTTCTTAATGAAGGCACAATGTTATCTTGATATGCAGTAACTTCTTCTCAGTCCGGATAATTCGTGGTAGTAAATTATAAAGATGTTATAGTCATATTACGAGTTTTAGACCTGCTTCATGTAGAGGCCTAACCTTTAAGAATAATTTATTTACATCTTTCACAGCTTTTCTTAAGCATACACATGACCCAGTGTATACATGACACCAGATCTGAAATTATTGATATTCTATGTTGGTGAATGTGATAAATCAAAATTATCTTATCATTTATTGTAAAGAATGTATTTTTTTTACCATTGCTACTAACAGTGAATCAATGAAATGGTGAGAGAAGCAACTTTGAAACAGATCAGAAAAAAGGATGGTGTATCACAAAAAATGGGAGAAATGGAGTTCCCCCGAGCTAAGCCCTGTATTGGACTATATAGCCCCGCTAGGGTTACAGGAGCGAGCTACCACTCCCGGCACGGCAGCCCGGGCGAGGCTCGAACTCGCAATCCCCCGATTGCGAGTCCGGCGCGCTACCACTGTGCTACCGCGCCCCCCAGGTGTATCATAAAGAGAAACGTATATTATGGAAGCAAGACGTCTGAGGCTGTGCTGATGCATGTAATCTTAGGTCACTGACATCGGGAGGAGACAGGAGTGACAATCGTAAAGTATTCCCAAACAAGAAGGAAAGTTGCATAAAGAAAGTCTGGGACGGATGAGCCTCTAGGCCCTGTAAACACACTGTGCCGTGTGCGAGATTGGCTTAAAACTGGAGAAGTTGACCCCGTTCTTCTCAAAGACGGAGGCACACTTGGCGCCGGCGGGGCCGTCCGTGTTGGGGCTGCGGGAGAACACGAACCCGAACTCAGACTTTAAGCCGTTGGTCTCGATGCAGGCGTAGATGCAGGAATAAGTCTCGTAGTCGGTCTCAATTACCTGGTATGGAGCAGCGCGAACTGTAACGAGCAAGAAAATTATGATACTCACCACAATACTGTGGTAACTGAAAGCACACACACACACACACACACACACGTTTATCGTTGCAGGTAGGTACAGTATATAAGTATTGTTTCTCTCTCTCTCTCTCTCTCTCTCTCTCTCTCCTAAAGCTGTGACTGGCAATAATAAGTGTAACAAAATACCTTGCGAACAACAGTGCTGAGACTGATAGACATGGCTCAAGTAAACTGCAATAATCCCAACGTCGGAGCCTGGAAACTTGTTCGTTCTAATAAACCATATAAAAAAGGCTGAGTGCACACGTGCTTATAGAGAGACTGTGAATGAATAAAACATACCCTGCCATGAGAGATGAGAGGTTTATTGGAAGGAATATTTATCGGTGTATCTATCTACCTGTACATATTTATCGATCTATCTCTGTATCTATTTATCCTTGTATATAGATGTAAAGATTTTGCAGGGAAGAGTGGTGCTCATGATGGAGTAAGAGCGGAACTTGAAAATAAATGAAATTAGAGATGAAAGTTATCAACAGATTCACGAGGAGGGACAGCCTAAAACAGTCATGGGAGTTAAAGAATCTAATAGGAAAAATAAAATATTGGGCTAGGAATGTAAAGAGCGTTTGCAATACTCGAAACCTGACATCCAGTATGAAGTAGTATGATAAATTGTCAAAGTAAGAACAGCTTTTGAGAAAAAGATGAGGTGCTTGCAAGGAGGTCAAAATAAGTGTAAATGAGGTAGAGTTTACTGTACCTTTCCGAAACACAGTGCTTGTTCTGTGAAGATTTAAACACGTAATAATATAGATGTGAGTATAAACGCTGAGAGTAGACTGCATAAAAAGGTGATAATGCACATGTTCACCTATGACTAAGAGACTTTGGAGCGACAAAGGTTTAAAAAAAATAAAAACAACAATAACAATGAAAATATGAAGAAAATACAAAGGTTATGTGGTTGCTAAGAGTGAAAATAAAAAGATTCGAGAGAGAGAGGTGGAAAATGAAATTTACTGATAAAAGAAAGAAAAACATTGTGTTGACAATACGAGTAGTATGGCGAGATAATAGTAAGGCAAAGTTGAAAGAGGTGATATAAAGTGAGTAATGCTATATATATACTGCGACTGTGGGCATGAGGAAACATGAAGTGGCAAGGGGAAATTAAATATAGGGAAGGAATTTCTTAGGAAGAGATACGTGAGAATTAAGATGGAAGAGAAATGGCGTATGATAATAACTGTTGGCCCAAGTGTTTCAAGAGACGATATAGATAGCCTATGTGGATGCCACCTTAAATTTTCGCATTCACCGGAATGGTCTGTATCTAATTAATTCCGAAGTGTGTGTGTGTGTGTGTGTGTGTGTGTGTGTGTGTGTGTGTGTGTGTGTGTGTGTGTGCGCTTTAGACTCATTATAAAGTGAATATGTCAAAGGTATGAATGACTGGAAGTATAGATTATTCACAAGGGGGTCTACTGTTATCTTATACATACATACATATATACATTATATATCAATCAATATATATATATATACTGTGACTCGTGGATGCATGAGGAAACGATGAAGCGGCAAGGGGAAATTCTATCTTGTGCTAACTCCTCAAGATCTCACCAACACTCATCTCCAGCTTCCCGTCTCATTAAGTCCTCACCCACGTCTCTTTTGGCCTTCCTCTACGGTATGATAAAAACTGTTGCCCCAAGTGTTTCAAGAGACGATATAGATAGCCTATGTGGATGGCACCCTCTTAAATTTTCGCAATCACCGGAATGGTCTCTATCTAATTAATTCCGAAGTGTGTGTGTGTGTGTGTGTGTGTGTGTGTGTGTGTGTGTGTGTGTGCGAGCGCGCTTTACTCATTATAAAGTGAATATGTCAAAGTCATGAATGCTGTACCAAGACTCGTGTCCATAAATTAAGATACTCCTAACCATTACCTTATATATATATATATATATATATATATATATATATATATATATATATATATATATATATTATATATATTTTATATATATAATATATATATAGTTTATATAATGTATATATATTATATATAATATATATATAAAATATATATATATAATACATATATAATATATATATAATATATATATAATATATATATATATTATATATATTATATATAATATATCTATATATAATATATATATATGTATATAGTATATCTATATATATAATATATATATAATATATATATAGTATATATATATATATATATCTATATATATATATATATATATATATATATATATATATATATATATATATATATATATATATATATATATATATATATATATATATATATATTGCTTTTCTCCTGTTTCGTTTACGATTTCTCTCCGTGTATTGGATGACAACATGTTTAGGCAGATGGTGATAGTGATCCTGATAAATTTGGGGAAATCACCTGTGGGGAAGTCGACGAGCATATGGGCTGCTGGGAACTCCTTGGTGGGATAGATTTTGCCTTCCAACTGAACGTAGTCATTATCATCAGTGAAACCAGCTGTGGTCACCTTGAAACCATACTCAGCGGCCGAGTAATCGTAGTTGGAGTGGATACAGGTAGAGGCGGGTTCGTAGGCGTTTTCGATCATGTGGGTCCAGTACCAGCGGCCAGAGTACTACGGAGAAGCAATGAAATTTACGAGATTTAAAAATTACTAAATATTATTAGGAGCACTGATAAAATCAAAATCCATAGCTGGCACAAATAATGTAGTATGGTGATGAAAATTAGAAAATAATGACAGTGTCCTTACTAGTCTTAGATCGAATTTGTCCTGATTATTAACTCTGGCGCACTTGCCGGGCTTGACGAAGTCAGGGATGGCGTCGCCAGCCACGCAGGCGAGAAGGGAGACGATGAGGAAACCCCCGAACATGATGGCATGCAAGCAGACAGTGCCAGACACTGAAGCATAACTCGACACAGCTGTATATATATGACTGCCCACCCTCACTTAACCCCATCATGTGGTTGCGGTAGGGTGCCAGGTGTGATGATTTTTCATACCACTTGCTTCGTTAGAATCTTACGGCAATATTCTTTCGAAATTACATTTAATACTTCAAGCATGAGAAAGTCATTTTCGCGGTAGGCATCACTATTAAATGTATATACTAATCACTATTCATCTGCTTATTGAAAGCTTTAAAGAGATAAACTGTCGCCACCAAAGGAGGTGTGGCATAGCTTATCCATGTTGGGCTTGGGTGCTTATATATAAGCGGTGCCGTGAACGGTGTTCATTCAGCAAGCAACATACAACCAGTGAGGATGAAGTCTCTCTGCCTCTTGCTGGCCCTTGTGGCCGTCGCAGCTGCCGACAAGATCCCCGACTTTGTCGTTCCCGGCAAATGTCCTGCCGTGGACACGGAGGGGCTGTGGCGGCAGCAGCAGCCAAACCACTTGAAGGTGGGAGTCACTCTGGACTGGGGATTATGAAGGAAACTGAGATATTAATTTTAGTGAGAACTGAGTGATTAAGAAAAATGATTATTGTATATAAACCAAATTCCGTGAAAGTAGTCCATATACGAGTTTACTGCTAGGTAACTATCCTATGATTTGACTGTTTATTAAAAGAATTTTGTATAGATTCCTGGTATATGATTTTTAATGGCATATTGCAGCCTCCTTTTTGCTGTCGACTGATAACATTATATATATATATATATATATATATATATATATATATATATATATATATATATATATATATATATATATATATATATATATATATATATATTGTGGTAGCTGGGGGCGCTCACCATCCACTCACTCGATGTAGTGCTGCTCTTGAGTGTCTGCCCTTTCCTCTCTTCCATCCTTCTTTCCTTCCATCCTCTTCTGTCTTTCTTTCCTTCATTCTTTCCTTGTCCTTCTGCCTATGGGTGACTTTACCCTCCCTCTTCTGTTTTTCTTTCCTTCATTCTATCCTTTTCCTTCTGCCTGTGGGTGACTCTACACTGAGTGACAATCCAAATGGTTTCCTGTACACCAGGAAACCATTTACTACGCTGGGTGGTAACCACATAACCAAATTTTGGCACCTGGTGGTTTAATGGGTAATTATTGCACTCCAGTTGGATTGAGCCGGTGAAGGTTTATATCCAAGGGATGGTTGGAGTTGATTGCTCATGTAAGGCCACTCAGGGATGAGTAAGGCTGGTCACTCTCATCTTAAATGTCGAGACCAACTGCCTAGCCCCTGTCTCCTACGCTCCTCATGGGGCAATGGAGGACTGGACGATAGATGGATATATATATATATATATATATATATATATATATATATATATATATATATATATATATATATATAAAATTTTTACAATTATCGATCATGTTATTGCAGTATGCCGGCAGCTGGTACGTGTACGCTCTCACCAATAATCCATACAACCCCATTGCGAAGTGTCACAAAGTCGAGTATGAATACGGTAAGTATTTATTGCCTTTCTCAGCGTCTCCTGTATAGAGCAAATATTTTTAATGCTTGAATTTTCTCCAAGGTTAATGCTCAAGAGGGAAGACTAAATGTGATGGCACAAACATAATCGGGCAACTGCATTGCCTGTTTATTAAAAAAGAAAAAATACTTCCCTCCCAGTCACACAAATGAACGGTGGTGGAGAATAGGAGAAGGGCAATTTCATCCTTCAGTGAGCTGAGTTCGCGATTAGATTTAAGTCTGCTGCAGGAAAACAGGTTTATTTGCAACATATCTTAACCTACAGGTTATTCTCTCTCTGTCTCTGTCTGTCTGTCTGTCTGTCTGTCTGTCTGTCTCACTATAATATATATTATAATCTTTACTTTTTCTTTGCACAGATGGCAATTCCTTCGAAGCCAAGTCAACCGGCATCGCACAAGATGGCAGCCTCATCAGGCTCGATGGTAAACTTTATCCCAACCCACTTGGCGTCTCCGTCCTTTCCATCGACTATGACAACGGTAAGTTTATTGCACCTACCTCAAGACCTGATGAATATTAAGATATTATAAGTCTTTATTACGCTTACTTAGAGCAAATGGTTATAATCCCTTGAATGTGGGTGACGTCCTTTGTAATTGTTATATATATATATATATATATATATATATATATATATATATATATATATATATATATATATATATATATATATATATATATATATATATAAAATAACTCAGACACTTTAATTCCAAGTGAAAATAACCTCTCGATCAGGAGTGAATGGGGATTATGTTTAACCCTAGCTATTACAACCTTAGCAATTAGAAAAAAAACGTTCTTAGTTCAAAAAAACAATCAGGATAAGGCAACAATACAATAAAAATGGCTTCCCCTGGATAAGTGAACTAAGGATTAATTTCTATACCCCTCTTCCTTCAGTGGTCGCAGCTCCCTACACAATCCTCGATACCGACTACGACAACTACGCATGCATCTACTCCTGCGCCGAGTTTAACTTTGGTTACTATAGTGATTTCGCCTTCATCTTCTCCCGCTCCCCGTCCCTGTCCGACAGCCATGTTCGTAAGTGTCAGAAGGCCTTCGAGGACATCAACGTAGACACCTCCCGTTTCGTCAAGGTAGAACAGGGCTCCTCCTGCCCGTACGATGCCCAGCGATCCCTCTAACCAGAACGCCTTGCCCATCCCAACTTTTCCAACAAAATGAACGCAACCTCACTAGTCCATACATCACTAGCACTAGCACCATTTACATTTTTGGTTGGAAAGCTATAACATATGAGTTTTCATTCTTTTAATTTCCTCCACACATTAAAAAAAATGAGTGAAATAACTTGGTTATTGATGGTTATGAATGTAGTAGCTAACGGATAATATATTCATGATATGTGGAACAATCGTTTGTGATCCTTAAGTACTCCATACACTTAATACGCTGTTTTTTTTTTTATGAGTTTTCTTTTTTTCAAAATTTTTGGTTCAGAGAGAAGTTGTTTGACGAAAGGTATTTCCTTAAGGGAATGTACGGAGGAACTGCGTTTTAACTTGTTCATTTCTTATTGCAAGGGCAAGGATGCTCACAAGCTGTGGAAAATAAGAGTCGTGGCAGTTTAGGATGTTGAGTGAGAGGATTTAAAAAAAAAAAAAAAAGAATTAATAACCCTAATCATTCCCCTACGGGCAGGCACGCCAACAGGATTTAGTAATTATTCTCTCCGACAACGAGAGTATGTTTTCACCCCTGTTTGTTTGTTAGTTTGTTTGTTAGTTTGTTTGCAGGATTGCACAAACACTAAAAGATAGATTTAGACCAAATTTAGTGGGCAGATAGCCCATTTCCTAAGGAACAATTTAATAACTTTTGGGACCGATCCGGATCGTATTACAGATTCTTGATCCGGAAAACACTTTTTGTGAAACTCTAATTAGTGACGAGAAAACCTAACCCATTATGAACAATGGTTTGAGAATTGCGTTGCCCTTGCCGGAGAGATGGGCTCCTCTGAGTGCCCCATCTAGTGGGTCATTTTTATCTTTAGATATGAAAGTATAGCTGGGAAACACGTAATGTTCTTCATATTTTTATTGGCCCTCCTATAATAACTGAAGACAGAAAAATATGTTCATCATGTTCCCGACACACGATATATATATTGCACTTAGAAAATCCGTATGTAGTCACTGATAACAATGTTAATATACAGGACAGTAACTGCAGGGTTAATGATGCCTACAGACTTATATATAAGCGTCTGTCATTCACAGAATAAATCAGCGGACTGATTCGGTAAACGGAAGAATGGAAATATATCCTGGCAATAAAAATTTCCGTCTTGTCACGCCATTTCACTTTAACAGCCTTGGTAGGTCTTGCCTAGGTTGGAGAAAATCGTCTGGCTTCAGTCAAAATAAAATATATAAAACATTCATAATCCATCAAGATTAAAGTCTTTTTTGGTCATTCATGTTCAGTCCAGCCCAGTCCAACAAACTGCGATCATTACCACCGCCAAGGAGGTTATGTTCTTGCCGGCTTTGGTTTGTTTGTCTGTAACAGGATTACCCAAAAAGTTATGAGCGGATTTTGCTGAAATTTTTTGGAGGGGTAGGGTATGGCCCAAGGAACAGTCCTTAAGATTTTGGTGGTGATCCGGATCATCATCCGATTCCAGGATTTTTTTTTTCCTAACAAAATTTAAAAACGATGAAAATCTTAATTTGTTCTTTTCATACAATATTAACAACACTTTGCCAAATGATTCTGTTGAATGAATCACACTGCTGCTTTATATATTTAGCATCTTTCATTTTTTTCTGTCATATTAATTTGACACACGCAGAAAGCTGTTTGAGAAATGTGTGTGTGTGTGTGTGTGTGTGTGTGTGTGTGTGTAGAGAGTGAGAGAGAGAGAGAGAGAGAGAGAGAGAGAGTCCCGGGAGCTGACGCACTAACTTAGGGAGGTGATTCTAGGTATGATTTTGAGTAGGAAATGCCATACGAACTTGGATATAATTCCCAGCCGTAATGGAGCTACAGTTACTGATGACATTAGGCGCCGGAAAAAAAAATCTTCCTCTAATTCATATTTCCCTTTACCCATAGCCACTGAGGAATATGGATGGAGATCTGAAATAAATTCGATGCCTGAGTCCTGTATTCCAGACGAAGTTTGACCCATGTCCAAAGATTGTTGTCTGCCCTGATGACCCTCGTGTACTGAATAGATATTAATTGCCTGAGTTCATTTATAATCCCCCCCCCCCCACACACCAAACATCACCAGCTGAACTAATCAATCCTAACCCATCCTAATCAGGTTGGGCCTAACCTGCCATGACCTAACAACCTGACCAAACCTAACCTAATCGAACCTAAGCTGAGTTAAACTAGCCAAACTTTAATATAGATGAGGCAACGGACCGAGCTAGAAGCTGGACAATCACCCCGCCCAGTCCTTATATACTGATTGGTTATAATGCATTTGCAACAGGTGTTTATAGGAGAGAAATTTCTTAAAAGTGCATGACCTCACTGGTGAACACATTATTCAGCCTCTGTTAATTGAGTGTAATTTCGAAATAACACCGATAATTAATATTTCACCACTCGTCATTCATACGGTGCATACATTAGACCTACGGTCTGTCATTTTTCACTTACAACCAAGGAATAGATATTTCCTTTGGGTAATAATAGATCTCATCTTCTATTTCATATATATATATATATATATATATATATATATAGATAGATAGATAGATAGATAGATAGATAGATAGATATAGGTATATATATGTATGTATGCGTACACCCAAAGCACGCACATACCATTCGCATGTATTGAGATTGTGCACACGACACCGCCTGAGTCTCTTCCTGGTTAGGCAAATATATCGCGGCTTTCTTTTTGTCCAGAAGAGGAGAGGCAGACATCAGAAGGGCAAACTTCATGTTGCATTCCACTGGGGTCACGTTCAGATGAGCCTGGGACAACAGTTACTAACAATCCGGCCTCCACCTGACGATCTTAATTTGCAGCAGGACACATATGGGTTTGATTGTAGTATATTGATTTCAGTTTATTCTCTCTCTCTCTCTCTCTCTCTCTCTCTCTCTCTCTCTCTCTCTCTTTAACTTGACACTCAAATTAATAGACATTTTAACTTGTATACGCTTTCTTTTTACAGATGGTAACTCCTTCGAAGCCAAGTCAAACGGCATCGCACATGATGGCAACCTCATCAGGCACAATGGCAAACTTTATCCCAACCCACTTGGCGTCCCCGTCCTTTCCCTCGACAATGACACCCGTAAGTTTCTAAGTCTACTAATACCAAGTCGGTTCACTACTTCACTTCTAAAACGGCTCCAAGCTCGCGCAGGGGGCGGACAATCGGAGTGACGTCGACTAGCTCTGGCACGAAACACCACTTACCAGCTGAGCTCACTCAGCTCAGTTGATTCCTGACCATGACGGAGAATGGATGTGTGCTGCACTACTCAGACCATGACTTTTTTTCTTCTTTTTTTTTTTTCCGGTTCGGTGAAGTGAGGGAAGGGACTGAAAGGTGTGAGGGAAGGTGTGGGGGTGTGAGGGAAGGTGTAGGGGGGTGAGGGAAGCACTTATTCCCCTGCTTCGTTTTCCCTTGTTATAAATGTTTAATTTGAGTCTGGGTTTTATACATTTTCTGTTACTTAAGCCAACTGACGTCACACAAGCCGCGCCTCCCTGCACCCTGATGGAAAGTGAACCAACTTGGTATTAGTAGACTTAGGTAAGTTTATTGCACCTACTTCTAGATATGATTAAAGTTAGGTTATTTTAAGTGTTTATTAAGTTTACTGTAGAGCAGACATTGCTAATTCATTGAATCGGTGTGAGGTCTTTCGCAATGTATATATTATATTTTATAGCAGACAAGTTTAATCATTTCTACAATAGGACTGAAGGGGTTGATAAAGACTGTGATTAATCCTTTTAGTAATTTATATATATATCGTCAGGATACAGCAAGAATAATATAAAAATGGTTTCCTTCAGCTTCGACTTCTCTCTGCACAATCCTTGATACCGACCACTACATATACGCCTGCATCTACTGTTGCGTCGAATACAGCTTTAGTTATTTTAGGGAGTGTGCCTTCATTTTCTACCGCTCTCCATCCCTGTCCGACAGTCACGTTCGTGAGTGCCAGGATTCCTTCGAGGACGTCTTTCGTTGACACCTGCTGCTCCGTCAGGGTAGAAAGGGCTAGTCCTGCAATTTCGATGAGCAGCATCAATTATCTCGACTTTTTTTACTAGTCACAAAATGATTTTCCTTATATCGTATATGCAATTATTAAAATCTATAAAGAAAAAAATGAACTTATCAACAACAGAGCAGGCTATCTTAGTGTCACATAAAAGTTCAGGGTCACAGACACTCCCCAAGTGTTGTAACCCGGCCATGAAGAACATACATACGGTATTTTTTTCATTGCTCATAAAACATTAGCAGTAGAGTTTACTGACTTGTAATTGTTATTTTTTCCTACTTCCCACGAAAAACGTACTTTCTTTACGATCAAAATGAATGATCTGCATCATGCTTGTCAGAGTTATTGTACCCTTCTATAACTGCATAATCGGCGTCAGCGAATAAGCAACAGCCCTTGTGAAGTTGTCTCATACGTTTTCTACACCCTTCATGTAGGGTATTTGCTTCTTAGTGTACATGTGCCGTCCAGTGTTCCATTACGTGCCTTGTGTTGTGTGGGCCTATTCAGTAAGTGGGCAACGTGTCGACTGTGATTTCCAACTAAAATTTAAGCTGATACCTTAGAAGGGCTGAATGATGTCCTGATCTAACACTGTGTAGTTGAACTGGATCACATCAAAGGCTACCTCTGATGGCTGGACGTCAGGAAGAGGTGAGGGAAACTTGTCAGATAATGTTCTGATCGAGGTGCCGTTTTGCCCTGAAGGTGAAGAGCAGTTGTAGACAGCATGGTTAAAGGAACACACAGGAATGATTCTGGAGGTGGGAGGAGGCGTGGTAAGCTGAAAGTGTGGATGAATATGGTAAAATTCGATGTTTGTTTGTCGTATTCTAGGGGTAATTGGCTGCTAAAACATTTTGATGTCTGCACTAATGAACCTTGTGTAGGAGATAGGCTGTAATGGTATGTATTCATTTTATTTCACACACCCACACCTACCCCGCAAAATCTCTCTCTCTCTCTCTCTCTCTGTCTCTCACATATTTTCTCCAGGCTCAATTTGAAGACTTCACTTGTCTGGTAATTTAGTTGTCAAAAATACTCTTCTGAACTCATGGTCTCATTTTTATTTCAGTCTAGTATTTATCTTGAGGAAACAGGACAGATATTGGAGAGGGAGCATATGGATGTTATATACCTGACGTGCGTTGGCGAGTCTGCTTGTGTTCTTACAGAAGACACGGAGATTGCTTGATATGTAGAAACTTCTCCCCAGTCTGCATCCTAAATGGTAGTAAATTTTATAGATGTATTTTTATTATCAGTCTTAGACCTGCGTAATATAGAGGGCTAAGCTTAACTGATAATTTACTCACACTTATCACCGACTATCCAAAGCATACACCCGACCCAGTGTAAACATGAGACAAGATTTGATAATAATTATTATACACTGATGAAAGTGACATATCAAATTTACTCATCTTTTATTATACAGTACATATTTTTATATCAGTGCTGGTAACAGTATATAACTGAAATTGGTGAGAAGTGACTTTGAAACAGATCAGAAAAGGGGAGGTATGTCGGAATGAGAAACGTAATTTCATGGAGAGCGAGGCGGCTGAGGTTGAGCTGGTACAAAAAAAGTTAGGTCACTGACAAAGGGAGGAGACGGGAAAGACAATCGTAAAGAATTGCCAAACAAGAAGGAAAGTTGCATAAAGAAAGTCTGGGACGGATGAGCCTCTAGGCCCTGTAAACACACTGTGCCGTGTGCGAGATTGGCTTAAAACTGGAGAAGTTGACCCCGTTCTTCTCAAAGACGGAGGCACACTTGGCGCCGGCGGGGCCGTCCGTGTTGGGGCTGCGGGAGAAGACGAACCCGAACTCAGACTTGAAGCCGTTGGTCTCGATGCAGGAGTAGATGCAGGAATAAGTCTCGTAGTCGGTCTCGATCACCTCGTATGGAGCAGCGAGAACTGTAACGAGTAAGAAAATCATGATATTCACAACAATACTGTAGTAATTGAAAGCACAAACACACACACAGACACATACACACACACACACACACACACACACACACACACACACACACACACACACACACACACACACACACACACACACACACACACATACACACACAAGCACACATACACACACACGCACGTTTATCGTTGCAGGTAGGTATATAAGCAATGTTCCTCTCTCTCTCTCTCTCTCTCTCTCTCTCTCTCTCCTAAAGCTGTGACTGGTAGTAATATGTGTAACAAAATACCTTGCGAACAACAGTGTTGGGACTGATAGCCATGAGTCAAGAGGGAATAAAGTGTGCATTCTATCACTCATGTCCATTTCTTAGGTAAAACTGCAATAATCCCAAGCTCGAAACCAAGAAAACTTGTTCGTTGTAATAAACCATTAATAAGGCTAAGTGAACACGTGTTTATAGGGAGAATGTGAACGAGGAGTAGACTGTAGCACCAGTCGAGCAGGGCAGTACTCCCGAGGTGGATGGAAAGCTGATGACAGGGAGAGCTGGAGCTCCCGTTTCATCAGCCCTCAGGACTAGTTCCTGACCATCCCCCTTTGCTGAACTTTTTCAGTGTCTCAGTTACACAGAGAGTAGGCCAGCATGCTCTCCAGTACAAATTTCTCTAACTATCTTCACCAAACTACATGCACAGTACACACTACACTTCCTATTCAAAAATCAACAAAAATGGCGTCTACTAATCAAGCCTCGGAGTCCCCAGGGGGGGGGGACCATAAATGCCCCCGCCATCTGCCCCTCTCCCGGTGACGACTCGAGGTGCCTGGAACCACTGTCTGACTCTCTTCTTCTTCATTTCTGCAACATTCGCGGCCTTTCATCTAACTTTCGCTCTGTTGAGCACCACCTCTCCTCCTCTAAACCTCACCTTCTTTTTCTGACGGAGACTCAGCTGTCTGAGGCAACCGACAGCAAACCCTTTTCTGTATCCTCCTACTTTCTCTATACTCATTTCAAAGCCAAAGGTGGCTGTTGTGTATACATACGCAACGACTTATCTTGCTCTCGTGTTCCTGAACTTGATTCTTCTGAATTCTCCACACTCTGGCTTCGGCTTTCCTGTCATTCTCTGACTAAATATATCTGTGCTGTTTACTTATCCCCTAATTCTACTGACTATCAAAAATTCTTCGACTATCTTACTTCTACGATGGAACACATTCTGTCCATTTCTCCTTTCTCTGAAATCTCCATTCTTGGAGATTTCAATGTTCACCACCACCTTTGGCTCTCCTCTCCTTTCACGGATCCACCTGGTGAACAAGCCTACATCTTTTCTATCCTTAATGACCTAGAGCAACTTGTACAGCACCCTACCCGTATCCCTGACCGCCTTGGAGAGAGCTCCAACATACTTGACCTCTTCCTCACAACTAATCCTTCTGCTTACTCTGTTAATCTTTTCTCTCCGTTGGGCTCCTCCGATCACAACCTTATTACGTTAACCTGTCCTATCACTCCGGTACGGCCTGTGGACCCTCCAGGGAAACGTCGTCTGTGGCATTTTGGAGCCGCGAACTGGGAGGCCCTCAGGCAGTACTTCTTTGATTTTCCCTGGAATGATTATTGCTTCCATGGCCGTGAGCCATCTGAGTGTGCCTTGCGCATTACGGAGGTTATTCTCTCGGGCATGGAAGCATACATTCCTTTCTCATATCCTTTGACTAACGCAAGAAAGCCTTGGTTTAATCACGCTTGTTCTAATGCTGTCCGCAACAAGGAGAAGGCCTACAAAAGGTACCGGAGCCAACCCACCCCTGAATCACATCATCTTTACGTTTCTGCCCGGAATCGTGCTAAGTCTGTTCTTCGCTCTACTAAAAATAATTTCATCCATACTAAATGCTCTCAACTCTCCAACTCGAATTCTTCCCGCTCCTTCTGGCACCTTGCCAAAAATCTTTCTAACAACTTTACCTCATCATCCTTCCCTCCTCTTTTCTACTCTGATGGTTCTGTAGCTATTTCTTCTACTGATAAAGCAGATCTCTTTGCACAGACTTTCTCCTCCAATTCCACCTTAGACGATTCCTGTGCTGTTCCTCCATCACTTCTCCCCTCTGACTTCCTCATGGCTGACATTAAAATTTCTTCAGTTGATGTATTTTCTGCCATCACTGGCCTCAGCACTAACAAGGCATATGGGCCTGATGGGGTCCCTCCTGTTGTTCTCAAGAACTGTGCTTCTGTGCTTACACCCTGCCTAGGCAAACTCTTTCGCCTTTGTCTGTCAACTTGTACCTTTCCTTCTTGCTGGAAGTTTGCTCTCATTCAGCCAGTCCAAAGAAGGGTGACCACTCCCAACCCTCCAACTATCGTCCAATTGCTTTAACGTCCTGTATTTCAAAAGTTTTCGAGTCAATTCTTAATAGAAAAATTTTAAGGCATCTTTCCTATCACAACCTTCTTTCCGATCGTCAGTATGGGTTCCGTCAGGGACGCTCCACTGGCGATCTTCTCACCTACCTTTCAGACTCCTGGTCATCCTCCTTTCAGGACTTTGGCGAAAGCTTTGCCATTGCACTTGACATCTCAAAGGCTTTCGATCGAGTCTGGCATAAATCTTTAATTTCCAAACTGCCCTCCTACGGTTTCTATCCTTCTATCTGTGCCTTCATCAGCTAGCTTCCTTTCTGGTCGTTCTATAGCCGCTGTTGTAGACGGCCATCGTTCTTCTCCTAGATCTATCAACAGTGGTGTTCCTCAGGGCTCTGTCCTATCACCAACTCTCTTCCTTTTATTCATCAATGATCTTCTAAGCTGTACATCTAACCCTATCCACTCATACGCTGATGACTCCACCCTTCACCTTTCCATTCGGTTCCCGCAACGCCCATCTCAACAGTTACTTCAAGAAACAAGGGATGAGGCTATGGCACACCTAATGTCTGACTTGGCTCGTATCACTGACTGGGAGTAAAAAATAATATGGTTGTCTTTAATGCATCTAAGACTCAGTTCTTACACCTATCAACCCGACAAAATCTTCCACAGGTATACCCATTAATGTTTAATAATATTCAGCTTAATCCTGCATCATCCTTGAACATGCTTGGGGTTTCATTTACTCAGGACTTATCTTGGAAAGACCATATTACATCTCTTGTAAAATCTGCTTCCAAGAGATTGGGTGTGCTAAGCCGACTCCGCTCTTTCTTTACCCCTGCACAATTGTTGACTCTATACAGAGGTTTTATCCGCCCCTGTGTGGAGTACAACTCTCATGTGTGGGGAGGCTCCCCACATGCAGCTCTTCTCAATAGGGTGGAGTCAAAGGCTTTTCGTCTCATTAACTCTCCTCCTCTTACTGACTCCTTCAACCTCTGTCTCTTCGCCGCACTGTTGCATCTTTATCTCTTTTCTATCGCTACTTTAATGGTCACTGCTCCGCTGAACTGTCTGCTTGCATTCCTCCACCTCTACGACGGGCGCGTAGCACCCGTCTGGCAGCAAACTCTCATCCCTTTTCTGTCCAACTCTCTAATGCAAGAGTTAACCGTTACTCCCAGTCTTTCATTTATGCAACAGGTCAGCTCTGGAACTGTCTCCCTCTGTCTGTATTTCCTGCTGCCTATGATCTCCAGTCTTTCAAACGCAGTGTGTCCAGGCATCTCAAAATGATCGGATCTTGAATTTGGCTCTCTCTTGTATTTTGTTTTTCTCTTGGAGGGAACTGTTACTGCGGGCCATGGCCTTTGGTTCCTTCTTCCTCGCATAAAAAAAAAAAAAAAAAGAATAAAACATACCCTGCCATGAGAGATGAGAGGCTTACTGACAGCAATATCTATCAATAAACTATCTGTCTGTCTACATCTTTATATATATATATATATATATATATATAGACAGACAGATAGATATAGATAGATAGATAGATAGATAGATATAGATATATAGATAGATAGATTGATAGATACAGATATATAGATAGATAGATAGACAGATTGATATATGCAGGGACGAGTGGTGCTTGTGTTGAAGGAAGAGCGGAAAATATGAAAATACGTGAAATAAGAGACAAATGTTATCAACAGTCTTACGAGCAGGGACAGCCTCAAACAATTATGGGAGTTAAAGCATCCAAGAAAAGTAATAAGATGTTGGGCTGCGACTGTTAAGTTATGCTCAGATCTATATTACGTGTTTATATCTTTCGGAGAGGTATAGTGTACTCTACTTCATTTACAGTTATTTTGACTTCCTTGCAAGTACAGTACCTCTTAATATTCTCAAGTGCTCTTCATACTTTCAAATCATATCGTCCTGCTTTCTTACTAGTTTTCACCATTCCAATATTGGGCTGGGACTCTCTTAACAATCCCAGCCCAATATTGGAATGGTGACAACTACGTTATGATTTGAAAGTGTGAATAGCACTTGAGAATAATATGAGGTACTTGCAAAAAAGACAAATAACTGTAAATGAAGTAGAGTACACTATACCTCTCCGAAAGATCTGAACACGTAATACAGATGAGCGTAACCGCTGAGGGTCGACTGCATAAAAAGGTGATAATGCACACGTTCACCTATGACAATGAGATTTTTGAGTGACAAGTTTAAAAACTAATAGAAACAGATTTAAAAACTGATTTATGAAGGAAATACAAAGGTTCCGTGGGTTGGTTAAGAGTAGAAATAAAAAGATTCGAGGGAAATGTGAAAAATGATATTTACTGATCAAAGACGGGAAAACATTGTTAAAATAGTATGGCCATATTGAGAGAAGTAATATATATATATATATATATATATATATATATATATATATATATATATATATATATATATATATATATATATATATATATAAAGTGGGGTTGGTGGAGGATTAGTGCCCCTCCCTGTAAAACAATTAACTCTAAGCCCTTGACCAACCCGTTTGGGATACATGGCGTCTGGCAATGGATGGATGGATATTATATATATATATATATATATATATATATATATATATATATATATATATATATATATATATATATATATACTGCGATTTTGGGTACGAAGGATTATGGAAGGGCAAAAAGAAGTTAAATAAATACAGAGAAGGATTTTTTTTTTTTGAAAGAGATATGTGAGAGTGAAAGATGGAGTAGAAATGAATGATAAAAATTGTTGCGCCTTGTTTAAGTAGACGCGATTAAAATGTTGCACCCCTCTTCTAATTTCGCAGTCACAGGAATGGTCTCTTCCTCAGTAATTTTGAGGAGAGAGAGAGAGAGAGAGAGAGAGAGAGAGAGAGAGAGAGAGAGAGAGAGAGAGAGAGAGAGAGAGAGAGAGAGAGAGAGAGAGAGAGAGAGAACTTTAGACTTATGATAAACTGAGAATGTCAAAGGAATGAATGGCTGGATGTATTGATTATTTTCAAGATGCTCTGTTGTTTGTTCTTTTAATTTTTAGTTTTTCTGTGTCTGTCTCCGAACTTGCGTTCTTTCCATATAATGGGTAAAAAGATGTTTAGGCTGATGATGATAGTGATGATGATAAATTTTGGGAAGTCACCTGTGGGGAAGTCGAGGAGCATATGGGCTGCTGGGAACTCCTTGGTGGGATAGATCTTGCCTTCCAACTGAACGTAGTCATTAGCAGTCGTGAAGCCAGCCGTGGTCACCTTGAAGCCATAATCAGCGTCCGAGTAATCGTAGTTGGAGTGGATACAGGTAGAGGCGGGTTGGTAGGCGTTGTCGATCATGTGGGTCCAGTACCAGCGGCCAGAGTACTATGGAGAGGCAATGGAGTTTTATGAGCAGAGGTATATAAAGTATTTTATTAGAAATTCTGACTAAACAAAATCCATGATTAGCACCCATCAAGTAGTACGGTGATGAAACCTTGAATAAGGTGGCGTCGTGCTTACTAATCTTAAATCGAACTTGTCCTGATTGTTGACTTTGGCGCACTTGCCGGGCTTGACGAAGTCAGGGATGGCGTCGCCAGCCACGCAGGCGAGAAGGGAGACGATGAGGAAGGCTCTGTACATGATGGCAGGCAAGGAGACACTGAAGCATAGCCCCACACAGCTGTATATATATGACTGCCCACTCTCACTGAACCCTACCAGGTGGTTGCGGAAGGGTGCCAGGTGTGATGATTTTTCATACCACTTGTTTCGTTACAATCTTACGGCAATATTCTTTCGAAATTACATTAAATAATTCAAGCATGAGAAAGTCATTTTCGCGGTAGACATTACTGTTAAATGTATATACTAATCACTCTTCGTCTGCTTATTGAAAGCTTTAAAGAGAAAACCTGTCGACACCAAAGGGAGTGTGACATATCTTATCCCTGCTGGGCTTGGGTGCTTATATATAAGCGGTGTAGTCAGCGGTCTTCATTCAGCAAGCATCATACAACCAGTTAGGATGAAGTCTCTCTGCCTCTTGTTGGCCCTTGTGGCCGTCGCTGCTGCCGATAAGATCCCCGACTTTGTCGTTCCAGGCAAATGTCCTGCTGTGGACACGGAGGGGCTGTGGCGGCAGCAGCAGCCCAACCACTCGAAGGTGGGAGTCACTCTGGACTGGGGCTAATGAAGGAAACTGAGATATTCTTTTTAGTGCTCACTGACAGATTACGAAAAATAATTAATGTGTATAAATATTATTTTGTGAAACAAGTGTCCATATAAGAGTTTATTGCTAGGTAGCTGTCATAGGATTTTACTATATTAAAAGGAACTACTTTTTATTTACTCATTATATCTTAATTTACATGGCAAATTGCAGCCTACTCTTGCTATCTACTCATAACATTATAGTGTGTGTGTGTGTGTGTGTATGTATATAATAAACATATATAGATATATATATATATATATATATATATATATATATATATATATATATTACAAATATCCTACTTGTTATTGCAGTATGCCGGCAGCTGGTACATGTACGCTCTCACCAATAATCCATACAACCCCATTGCAAAGTGCCACAACGCCGAGTATAAATATGGTAAGTACTGATTGCCTTTCTCAGCGTCTCCTGTATAGAGCAATTACGTTTATTACTTGAATTTTGTCTAAGGTTAATGCTCACGTGGGACAAGTAAATGCGGTGATACCGACGTCTTTGGGAACTGCATTGCATGTTTATTTGAAAAGAAAAATTCCCCTAATCCCATTTCTATCACAAATTAATGATGGTGGAGAGCAAAATGGCAACCCCATCCTTCAGTCAACGGAATTCATGTTAAAAAATCTGTGTACTTCACGAGAAATGCGGGTTTAACTGTAAAAAATGTCAGTTTACACGTTCTTACTCTGTCTGTCTGTGTCACTTAGCACTCACTATAATGTACATTATAATCCCTGTACTGTTTCTTGTTGCAGATGGCAACTCCTTCGAAGCCAAGTCAACTGGCATCGCACATGATGGCAGCCTCATTAGGCACAATGGCAAACTATATCCCAACCCACTTGGCGTCCCCGTCCTTTCCATCGACTATGACAACGGTAAGTTTATTGCACCTACCTCAAGACCTGATAAATATAAAGTTATTATAAGTCTTTATTACGCTTACTTAGAGCAAATATTTATAAACCCTTGAATCTGGGTGACGTCCTTTGTAATTATATATATATATATATATATATATATATATATATATATATATATATATATATATATATATATATATATATATATATATATATATATAAAATAACTCAGACACTTTAATTCCAAGTGAAAATAACCTCTCGATCAGAAGGGGTGAATGGGGATTATGTTTAACCCTAGCATTAAGAAAAAACGTTCTTAGTTCAATAAAACAATCAGGATAAGGCAACAATAAAATAAAAATGGCTTCCCCTGGATAAGTTGACCTAAGGATTAATTTCTATACCCCTCTTCCCTCAGTGTGGGCTTCTCCCTACACAATCCTCGATACCGACTACGACAACTACGCATGCATCTACTCCTGCGTCGAGTACAACTTTGGTTACTATAGTGATTTCGCCTTCATCTTCTCCCGCTCCCCGTCCCTGTCCGACAGCCATGTTCGTAAGTGCCAGAAGGCCTTCGAGGACATCAACGTAGACACCTCCCGTTTCGTCAAGGTAGAACAGGGCTCCTCCTGCCCGTACGATGCCCAGCGATCCCTCTAAACAGAACGCCTTTCCCATCCCAACCTGTCCATCATCATGAACGCAACCTCACTAGTCCATACATCACTAGCACTAGCACCAATTACATTTTTGGTTGGAAAGCTATAACATATGAGTTATCATTCTTTTGATTTCCTCCACATATGAAATAAAAAATGATTGAAGTAACTTGGTTATTGATGGTTATGAATGTAGTAGCTAACGGATAATAAATTCATGATTTTTGTGACAATCTTTTGTGATCCTAAAGTGCTGCATACACTTAATACGCTGTTTTTTTATGAGTTTTCTTTTTTTCAAAATTTTTGGTTCAGAGAGAAGTTGTTTGACGAAAGGTATTTCCTTAGGGGAATGTACGGAGGAACTCCGTTTTAACTTGTTTATTTCCTACTGCAAGGGCAAGGATGCTCACAAGCTGTGAAAAATAAGAGTCGTGGCAGTTTAGGATGTTGAGTGAGAGGATGAAAAAATAAAAAAAATAAAAACGAATTATTAACCCTAATCATTCCTCTACGGGCAGGAACGCCAACAGGATTTAGTAATTATTCTCTCCGACAACGAGAGTATGTTTTCAGCCCTGTTTTTTTGTTAGTTTGTTTGTTAGTTTGTCTGTTTGCAGGTTTACTCAAAAACTAAAAGAGACCAAATTCAGTGGACAGATAGCCCATGTCCCAAGGAACAATCTGTTAACTTTTGGGACCAATCCGGATCGTATTACAAATTCTTGATCCGGAAAACTCTTTTTGTGAAACCCTAATCAGTGATGTGAAAAATTACCTCATTATGAAGAATGGTTTGTAAATTGCGTTGCCCTTGCCGGAGAGATGGGCTCTACTGAGTGTCCCATCTAGTGGGTCATTTTTATCTTTGGATATGAGAGTATAGCTGGGAAACACGTAATGTTCTTCATATTTTTATTGACCCTCCTATAATAACTGAAGACAGAAAAACATGTTTATCATCATGTTACCGACACACGATATATATGTATTGCACTTAGAAAATACGTATGTAGTCATTGATAACAATGTTAATATACAGGACAGTAACTGCAGGGTTAATGATGCCTACAGACTTATCTATAAGCGTCTGTCATTCACAGAATAAATCAGCTGACTGATTCGGTAAACGGAAGAATGGAAATATATCCTGGCAATATAAATTTCCGTCTTGTCACGCCATTTCACTTTAACAGCCTTGGTAGGTCTTGCCTAGGTTGGAGAAAATCGTCTGGCTTCAGTCAAAATAAAATATATAAAACATTCACAATCCATCGAGATTAAAGTCTTTTTTGGTCATTCATGTTCAGTCCAGCCCAGTCCAACAAACTGCGATCATTACCACCGCCAAGGAGGTTATGTTCTTGCCGGCTTTGGCTTGTTTGTCTGTAACAGGATTACCCAAAAAGTTATGAACGGATTTTGCTGAAATTTTTTGGAGGGGTAGGGTATGGCCCAAGGAACAGTCCTTGAGATTTTGGTGGTGATCCGGATCATCATCCGATTCCAGGAATTTTTTTTTTCCGAACAAAATTTAAAAAACGATGAAAATCTTGATTTCTTAGTTTCATACAATATAAACAATAATTTGCCAAATGATTCTGGTGAATGAATCTCACTGCTTCTTTATATATTCATCATCTTTCATTCTTTTACTGTCATATTAATTTGACACACGCAGAAGGTTGTTTGGGAAATGTGTGTGTGTGTGTGTGTGTGTGTGTGTGTGTGTGTGTGTAGAGAGGGTCCCGGGAGCTGACGCACTAACTTAGGGAGGTGATTCTAGGGATGATTTTGAGTAGGAAATGCCATACGAACTTGGATATAATTCTCAACCGTAATGGAGCTACAGTTACTGATGACATTAGGCGCCGGAAAACATTCTTCCTCATAATCCATATTTCCCTTTACCCATAACCACTGAGGAGTATGGATGGAGATCTGAAATAAATTCGATCCCTGAGAGTTGTATTCCAGACGAAATTTGACCCCTGTCCAAAGATTGTTGTCTGCCCTGATGACCCTCGTGTACTGAATAGATATTAATAGCCTGAGTTCATTTATAATCCACACACACACACACACACACACACACACACACACACACACACACACACACACACACACACACACACACACACACACACACACACACACACACATACACACACACACACACACACACACACACACACACACACACACACACATACACACACACACACACACACACACCAAACACCCGAAGCTAACCAACTGAACTAATCAATCCTAACCCATCCTAATGAGGTTGGACCTAATCTGACATGACCTAACAACCTGACCAAACCTAACCTAATCGAACCTAAGCTGAGTTAAACTAGCCAAACTTTAATATAGATGAGGCAACGGACCGAGCTAGAAGCTGGACAATCACCCCACCAAGTCCTTATATACTGACTGGTTATAATGTATTTGCAACAGGTGTTTATAGGAGAGAAATTTCTTAAAAGTGCATGAACTCACTGGTGAACACATTATTCAGCCTCTGTTAATTGAGTGTAATTTCGAAATAACACCGATAGTTAATATTACACCACTCGTCTTTCATACGGTGCATACATTAGACCTACGGTCGGTCAATTTTCACTTACATACAACCAAGGAATTGATATTTCCTTTTGGTACTTATAGATCTCACCTTCTATTTCATATATATATATATATATATATATATATATATATATATATATATATATATATATATATATATATATATATATATATGCGTACGTCCAAAGCACGTACATACCATGAGCATGTATGAAGCTTAGTTATGAAGATTGTGCACACGACACCGGCTGAGTCTCTTCCTGGTTAGGCAAATATATCGGGGCTTTCTTTTTGTCCAGAAGAGGGGTGGCAGACATCAGAGGGGCAAACGTCAGGTTGCATTCCACTGAGGTCATGTTCAGATGAGCCTGGGACCACAATTACTAACAATCCAGCCTCCATCAGACGATTTTAATTTGCGGTAGGACACATATGGGTTTGATTGTAGTATATTGATTTCAGTTTATTCCCTCTCCCTCTCTCTCTCTTTAACTTGACACTCACATTAATAGACATTTTAAGTCCTATGCGCTTTCTTTTTACAGATGGGAACTCCTTCGAAGCCGAGTCAACCGGCATCGCACATGATTGCAGCCTCATCAGGCACAATGGCAAATTTTATCCCAACCCACTTGGCGTCCCCGTCCTTTCCCTCGAGAATGACACCCGTAAGTTTCTAAGTCTACTAATACCAAGTCGGTTCACTACTTCACTTCTAAAACGGCTCCAAGCTGGCGCAGGGGGCGGAGAATCGGAGTGACGTCGACTAGCTCTGGCACGAAACACCACTTACCAGCTGAGCTCACTCAGCTCAGTTGATTCCTGACCATGACGGAGAATGGATGTGTGCTGCACTACTCAGACCATGACTTTTTTTTTTTTTTTTTCGGCTCGGTGAAGTGAGGGAAGGGACTGAAAGGTGTGAGGGAAGGTGTGGGGGTGTGAGGGAAGGTGTAGGGGGGTGAGGGAAGCACTTATTCCCCTGCTTCGTTTTCCCTTGTTATAAATGTTTAATTTGAGTCTGGGTTTTATACATTTTCTGTTACTTAAGCCAACTGAAGTCACACAAGCCGCGCCTCCCTGCACCCTGATGGAAAGTGAACCAACTTGGTATTAGTAGACTTAGGTAAGTTTATTGCAGCTACTTCTACGTATGATTAAAATTAGGTTATTTTAAGTGTTTATTAAGTTTACTGTAGAGCAAATTTTGTTAATTCATTGAATCGATGTGAGGTCTTTTGCAATTTATTATTTTTTATAGCAGACATTTAATCATTTTTGCAATAGGACTAATGGGGTTGATAAAGACTGTGGTTAACCCTTTTAGTAATTTATATATATATATATATATATATATATATATATATATATATATATTAAAGTTGAATAAAATCGTCAGGATACAGAAAGAAATATATAAAAATGGCTTCCCTCAGCTTCGACTTCTCCCTACACAATCCTTGATACCGACCACTACATATACGCCTGCATCTACTGTTGCGTCGAATAAAGCTTTAGTTATTTTAGGGAGTTTGCCTTCATTTTCTACCGCTCTCTATCCCTGTCCGACAGTCACGTTCGTGAGTGCCAGAATTCCTTCGAGGACGTCTTTCGTTGACACCTGCTGCTCCGTAAGGGTAGAAAGGGCTAGTCCTGCAATTTCGATGAGCAGCATCAATTATCTCGACGTTTTTTACTAGTTACAAAATGATTTTTATTATATCATATATGCTATTATTGAAGTCAGTAAAAAAAAAAAAAAAAAAAAAAGAACTTACCAACAACAGAGTATCGTAGTGTCATAAAGTTCAGGGTCATAGACACTCCCGAAGTGTTGCTACCCGGCCATGAAGAACATACATACGGTATTTTTTTCATTGCTCATAAAACATTAGCAGTAGAGTTTATTGACTTGTAATTGTTATTTTTTCCTACGTCCCACGAGAAACGTACTTTCTTTACGATCAAAATGAATGATCTGCATCATACTTGTCAAAGTTATTGTAATCTTCTATAACTGCATAATCGACGTCAGTGAATAAGCAACAGCCCCTGTGAAGTTGTCTCATTCGTTCTCTACACCCTTCATGTAGGGTATTTGCTTCTTAGTGTACATGTGCCGTCCAGTGTTCCATTACGTGCCTTGTGTTGTGTGGGCCTATTCAGCAAGTGGGCAACGTGTCGACTGTGATTTCCAACTAAAATTTAAGCTGATACCTTAGAAGGGCTGAATGATGTCCTGATCTAACCCTGTGTAATTGAACTGGATCACATCAAAGGCAACCTCTCATGGGTGGACGTCAGGAAGAGGTGAGGGAAACTTGTGAGATAATGTTCTGATCGAGGTGCTGTTTTACCCTGCAGGTGAAGAGCAGTTGTAGACAGCATGGTTAAAGGAACATACAGGAATGATTCTGTAGGTGGGAGGAGGCGTGGTAAGCTGAAAGTGTGGATGAATATGGTAAAATTCGATTTATGTTTGTCGTGTTCTAGGGGTAATTGGCTGCTAAAACATTTTGATGTCTGCACTAATGAACCTTGTGTAGGAGATAGGCTGTAATGGTGTGTATTCATTTTATTTCACACACCCACACCTACCCCGCAAAATCTCTCTCTCTCTCTCTCTCTCTCTCTCTCTCTCATATATTTTCTCCAGGCTCAATTTGAAGACTTCACTTGCCTGGTAATTTAGTTGTCAAAAATACTCTTCTGAACTCATAGACTCATTTTTATTTCAGTCTAGTATTTATCTTGAGGAAACAGGACAGATATTGAAGAGGGAGCATATGTATGTTATATACCTGACGTGCGTTGGCGAGTCTGCTTGTGTTCTTACAGAAGACACAGAGTTTGCTTGATATGTAGAAACTTCTCCCCAGTCTGCATCCTAAATGGTAGTAAATTTTATAGATGTATTTTTATTATCAATTTTAGACCTGCGTAATACAGAGGGCTAAGCTTAACTGATAATTTACTCACGCTTATCACCGACTATCCAAAGCATACACCCTACCCAGTGTAAACACGAGACAAGATTTGATAATAGTTATTATACACTGATGAAAGTGAAATATCAAATTTACTTATCTTTTATTATACAGTACATATTTTTATATCAGTGCTGGTAACAGTGTATAACTGAAATTGGTGAGAAGTGACTTTGAAACAGATCAGAAAAGGGGAGGTATGTCGGAATGAGAAACGTAATTTCATGGAGAGCGAGGCGGCTGAGGTTGAGCTGGTACAAAAAATGTTAGGTCACTGACATCGGGAGGAGACGGGAAAGACAATCGTAAAGAATTGCCAAACAAGAAGGAAAGTTGCATAAAGTCTGGGACGGATGAGCCTCTAGGCCCTGTAAACACACTGTGCCGTGTGCGAGATTGGCTTAAAACTGGAGAAGTTGACCCCGTTCTTCTCAAAGACGGAGGCACACTTGGCGCCGGCGGGGCCGTCCGTGTTGGGGCTGCGGGAGAACACGAACCCGAACTCAGACTTGAAGCCGTTGGTCTCGATGCAGGAGTAGACGCAGGAATAAGTCTCGTAGTCGGTCTCGATCACCTCGTATGGAGCAGCGAGAACTGTAACGAGTAAGAAAATCATGATACTCACCACAACACTGTAGTAATTGAAAGCACACACACACACACACACACACACACACACGTTTATCGTTGCAGGTAGGTATATAAGCATTGTTCCTCTCTCTCTCCTAAAGCTGTGACTGGTAGTAATATGTGTAACAAAATACCTTGCGAACAACAGTGCTGGGATTGATAGACATGAGTCAAGAGGGAATAAAAAGTGTGCATTTCTATCACTTATGTCCATTTTTTAGGTAAAACTGCAATAATCCCAAGCTCGGAACCAAGAAAACATGTTCGTTGTAATAAACCATTAATAAGGCTAAGTGAACATGTGTTTATAGGGAGAATGTGAACGAATAAAACATACCCTGCCATGAGAGATGAGAGGCTTACTGACAGCAATATCTATCAATAAACTATCTGTCTGTCTACATCTTTATATATATATATATATATATATATAGACAGACAGATATATATATATATATATATATATATATATATATATATATACATAGATAGATAGATAGATAGAAAGATAGATAGATAGATTGATATATGCAGGGACGAGTGGTGCTTGTGTTGAAGGAAGGGCGGAAAATATGAAAATACGTGAAATAAGAGACGAATGTTTTCAACAGACTTACCAGCAGGGACAGCCTCAAACAATTATAGGAGTTAAAGCATCCAAGAAAAGTAATAAGACGCTGGGGTGCGACTGTTAAGTTATGCTCAGATCTATATTACGTGTTCAGATCTTTCGGAGAGGTATAGTGTACTCTACTTTATTTACAGTTATTTTGACTTCCTTGCAAGTACCTCATAATATTCTCAAGTGCTGTTCATACTTTCAAATCATATCATCCTGCTTTCTTACTAGTTTTCACCATTCCAATATTGGGCTGGGACTCTCTTAACAATCCCAGCCCAATATTGGAATGGTGACAACTACGTTATGATTTGAAAGTGTGAATAGCACTTGAGAATAATATGAGGTACTTGCAAGGAAGACAAAATAACTGTAAATGAAGTAGAGTACACTATACCTCTCCCAAAGATCTGAACACGGAATATAGATCTGAGCATAACCGCTGAGGGTAGATTGCATAATAAGGTGATGATGCACACGTTCACCTATGACAATGAGATTTTTGAGTGACAAGTTTAAAAACTAATAGAAACAGATTTAAAAACTGAGTTATGAAGGAAATACAAAGGTTCCCGTGGGTTGGTTAAGAGTAGAAATAAAAAGATTCGAGGGAAATGTGAAGAATGATATTTACTGCTCGAAGACGGGAAAACATTGTTAATATGGTATGGCCATGTTAAGAGAAGTAATATATATATATATATATATATATATATATATATATATATATATATATATATATATATATATATATATATATATATATATATATATATACTGTGATTATGGGTATGAAGGAGTATGGAAGGGCAAAAAGAAGTTAAATAAATATAGAGGAGGATTTTTTTTTTTTTTTTTTTTAAGAGGTATGTGAGAGTGAAAGATGGAGTAGAAATGACGAATGATAAAAATTGTTGCGCCTTGTTTAAGTAGACGCGATTAAAATGTTGCACCCCTCTTCTATTTTCGCAGTCACAGGAATGGTCTCTTCCTCAGTAATTTTGAGGAGAGAGAGAGAGAGAGAGAGAGAGAGAGAGAGAGAGAGAGAGAGAGAGAGAGAGAGAGAGAGAGAGAGAGAGAGAGAGAGTGTGTGTGTGTGTGTGTGTGTGTGTGTGTGTGTGTGTGAACTTTAGTCTTATGATAAACTGAGAGTGTCAAAGGAATGAATGGCTGGATGTATGGATTATTTACAAGATGCTCTGTTGTTTGTTCTTTTAATTTTTAGTTTTTCTGTGTCTGTCTCCGAACTCGCATTCTTTCCATGTAATGGGTAAAAAGATGTTTAGGCTGATCATGATAGTGATGATGATAAATTTTGGGAAGTCACCTGTGGGGAAGTCGAGGAGCATATGGGCTGCTGGGAACTCCTTGGTGGGATAGATCTTGCCTTCCAACTGAACGTAGTCATTAGCAGTCGTGAAGCCAGCCGTGGTCACCTTGAAGCCATAATCAGCGTCCGAGTAATCGTAGTTGGAGTGGATACAGGTAGAGGCGGGTTGGTAGGCGTTGTCGATCATGTGGGTCCAGTACCAGCGGCCAGAGTACTATGGAGAGGCAATGGAGTTTTATGAGCAGAGGTATATAAAGTATTTTATTAGGAATTCTGACTAAACAAAATCCATGATTAGTACCCATCAAGTAGTACGGTGATGAAACCTTGAATAAGGTGGCGTCGTGCTTACTAATCTTAAATCGAACTTGTCCTGATTGTTGACTTTGGCGCACTTGCCGGGCTTGACGAAGTCAGGGATGGCGTCGCCAGCCACGCAGGCGAGAAGGGAGACGATGAGGAAGGCTCTGTACATGATGGCAGGCAAGCAGACACTGAAGCATTGCCCCACACAGCTGTATATATATGACTGCCCAACCTCACTTAACCCTACAAGGTGGTTGGGGAAGGGTGCCAGGTGTGATGATTTTTCATAGCATTTGTTTCGTCACAATCTTACGGCAATATTCTTTCGAAATTACATTTAATAATTCAAGCATGAGAAAGTCATTTTCGCGGTAGACATCACTATTAAATGTATATACTAATCACTCTTCATCTGCTTATTGAAAGCTTTAAAGAGAAAACCTGTCGCCACCAAAGGGGGTGTGGCATAGCTTATCCCTGCTGGGCTTGGGTGCTTATATATAAGCGGTGCCGTGAACGGTCTTCATTCAGCAAGCAACATACAATCAGTGAGGATGAAGTCTCTCTGCCTCTTGCTGGCCCTGGTGGCCGTCGCTGCCGCCGACAAGATCCCCGACTTTGTCGTTCCCGGCAAATGTCCTGCTGTGGACACGGAGGGGCTGTGGCGGCAGCAGCAGCCCAACCACTCGAAGGTGGGAGTCACTCTGGACTGGGGCTAATGAAGGAAACTGATATATTCCTTTTAGTGCTCACTGGCAGATTACGAATAATAATTAATGTGTATAAATATTATTTTGTAAAACAAGTGTCTATATAAGAATTTATTGCTAGCTAGCTGTCATAGGATTTGACAGTATATTAAAAGGAACTATTTTTTATTTATTATATCTTATTTTTCATGGAAAATTGCAGCCTCCGTTTGCTATCTACTCATAACATTTTAGTATATATATATATATATATATATATATATATATATATATATATATATATATATATATATATATTACAAATATCCTACTTGTTATTGCAGTATGCCGGCAGCTGGTACATGTACGCTCTCACCAATAATCCATACAACCCCATTGCGAAGTGCCACAACGCCGAGTATAAATATGGTAAGTATTGACTACCTTTCTCAGCGTCTCCTTTATAGATCAATTACTTGTATTACTTGAATTTTGTCTAAGGTTAATGCTCAAGTGGGACGAGTAAATGCGGTGATACCGACGTCATTGGGCAACTGGATTGCCTGTTTATTTGAAAAGAAAAAGTTCACTAATCCCATTTCTATCACAAATTAATGATGGTGGAGAGCAGAATGGCAACCCCGTCCTTCAGTCGACGGAATTCATGTTTATATTTCAGTGTTCTTTACGATAATGCGGGTTTAACTGCAAAATATTTCAGTTTACACGTTCTCACTCTGTCTGTCTGTGTCACTTAACACTCACTATAATGTACATTATAATCCCTGTACTGTTTCTTCTTGCAGATGGCAACTCCTTCGAAGCCAAGTCAACTGGCATCGCACATGATGGCAGCCTCATTAGGCACAATGGCAAACTATATCCCAACCCACTTGGCGTCCCCGTCCTTTCCATCGACTATGACAACCGTAAGTTTATTGCATCTACCTCAAGACCTGATAAATATAAAGTTATTATAAGTCTTTATTACGCTTACTTAGAGCAAATATTTATAAACCCTTGAATCTGGGTGACGTCCTTTGTAATTATTATTGTTATTATTATTATTATTATTATTATCATTATTATTATTATTATTATTATTATCTATTATTATTATTATTATTATTATTATTATTACTCTTTTTTAATCATTTTTATTCCAAGTGCAAATAAACTCTTGATCAGAAGGGGTTAGGAAAGAATGTTCAACCATAACAATAAAAAAAAAAAAGTTTTTAGTTCAATAGCACCGTCAGGATAGGGCAAGAATAACATAAAAATGACTTCGGGTTAACTGAATCAAGGATTAATTTCTATACCCCTCTTCCCTCAGTGTGGGCTTCTCCCTACACAATCCTCGATACCGACTACGACAACTACGCATGCATCTACTCCTGTGTCGAGTACAACTTTGGTTACTATAGTGATTTCGCCTTCATCTTCTCCCGCTCCCCGTCCCTGTCCGACAGCCATGTTCGTAAGTGCCAGAAGGCCTTCGAGGACATCAACGTAGACACCTCTCGTTTCGTCAAGGTAGAACAGGGCTCCTCCTGCCCGTACGATGGCCAGCGATCCCTCTAAACAGAACGCCTTTCCCATCCCAACCAGTCCAACAACATAACCACAATGTCACCAGTCCGTATTTCACTCTTACCAGCACCAGTCACATTGTTGGACGGAAAACTACAAAATATGATTCCCATCCTCTTAATTTCCTCACATATGAAGAGAAATACGAATATCACATAGGATGGTTAATGATGGTTATGAGTGTGGTATATATTGCATGATAAATATACGATTTTTATAACTAATGTTTGTAATCCTAAAGTACTCCATGCACTTAGTATCCTGGTAGCTATTTTTTCACAGTCATTAGTTCGGAGTGTTGTTGTCTAACCTAAAGAATTTTCGTGTTACAAGTTTCAGAATAATTTACTACAGTTGCACTTATACAAAAAGAATGTTCAGAGCCACTGGAAAATTAGAGACGTGGCAGTTTAAGGGGTTGAGTGATGAAATGATAAAAAAAGACATAAAAAATCCATTAAGATTCTTCTGCGTCTAGGAGCACTAACATGATTAAGGAGTTGGTCATTTTCATCTTCTGATATGAGAATATAGCTGGGAAAACGTAATGTAATTCATGTTTTTATTGCAAAATGTTTGAAAAAATGAAGAGTGAAAAACATGTTCCTCACCATGTTACAGTCACATACAATATATTACACTCAGAATTTAAAAATGCAGTCACTGATAACGTTGTTAATATTCAAGACAGTAAGAGCAGGGTTAATGGCGCATGCAAATTAAAGTATAAGAACGTGCCTTTCACAGTATAAATCAGTAGACTGATTCGGTACGAACAAGCATGGATGTATAACGTCACAATATACATTTCCGTCTTTCCACGCCAATTCACTCTTGCAACCTTTGTAGGTCTCGAAAAAGCTCGAGAATATTGTCTGGCTTCAGTCAAAGTAAAATGAAAATAACATTTACAATCTGTCAAGGTTTATTTTTTTTTTCCGGTCCCTCACGTCCAGTCCAGCACAATCTAACAAACAATGATCATTGCCCATGCAAGATCGGTTAGGTTAGTGCAGGACCCATCTGTTGTAACCAGATAGAGTGTTTGAAAGATGTGGGATAAGAGAATCTATTTAAAAAAAAAAGTAGATAATATCCTTACATTTTTGTTTTTGTGTGTCCAACTCTGGGCATAGGTTTCACAACTCGTTTTCAAGGCCCAGTAGTTCTCCTACATGCCATACACCTCCACATGTCACCACTTCGGCGTTACCATCCACCGTCCATATTGAATACATGCTAGGGCTGCTTCATACAGGACCGGTGTACTGGTATTAACGGGAGTATTTTTATGACATCTCGGCGGACCTTGTGGCAGATCAGTAAAGTCTGCTTTAATGAAATTCAAACCCTTCAGCGTTTCTTAACCTTTTCCGACCTCAGCACACCCCTGTATTAAGGTCTCAGTCCACCACCCCTATACATCTGGTTACCGGGACCACAGTTGCTACACTATTGTAGGGTTAAAGTGAAGTGAAGTACTGCCTAACAGTTCATTTTATACATTCACAAAAAAAATAAATAAATAAATAAATAATCAAGGATGCCAATACTAAGCAAAACCAATAAGAAAAAACAACAAAAACAATGCAGCATTTTGCAGCACCCCCTAAAATTGAATTCAGCACCCCTGGGGGTGATAGCACCCCAGGTTGAGAAACGCTGCCTTAAACTGTTCCCTGCCCCAGCCGGGATTCTAACCTGGGTCTATTAGGTCTGCCGGCCACCTCTCTACCAATTCAGCCACTGTCAGCTTGAGAGAGAGAGAGAGAGAGAGAGAGAGAGAGAGAGAGAGAGAGAGAGAGAGAGAGAGAATCTGCATAGTGTGTGGTCAAAGAAATAATAATGAATCCAGAAGTGCAGTGAGGTGTGGTAAGCTCAGAACGTGGATGGCTATGGTAAATTACCGTGTGAGTAAGGGAAGTATGGATGTTGAAGTTGATGAGGTTAAGAAACTGAAAGAGGATCCAGATGAATGGATGAAATGTATATGATGACGAAATAACACGGCGCATCCCCTGATTAAACTGTTAGAGATTTACTATTATACAGACATATGCAGTGTACATCAAGTAAAAAAAGGAGCACTCAGTGAAAGCAATACCCGGGATCTATAATTGGTCAGTATGTCTACTAGCCATGCATTGGACTTTGCCCTGTGGTTTTCAGGTTCGACCACTTTTTCACAAAATCGCGTTACTTCCTTACTCACTGACCAACATTGTCGCAAATCAGAGGAGAACTGGTTGGACTGATCTTCCCATCTGGCCTGTCGTTATCGAAAGTAAATCTCATCGTCCCTGCCTGACCCTCAATCCTTCAAACAAGTTTGGATTGAGCTCTAGGTAGAATAGTTTACCTTGCCCTATATCCTTGATCTCTGACAGACTGTTCTGAGAACATAATCCCTTCATGTTTTACCATGAATAATTCTTCGAAGTTTTGTCTCAGTCAGATGAAAACCGATTAGGCTGACATTGTTATGTGTCTCTAATCTTTTATTTTTTCTTCAAAGAAAGAAAGTGAATCCATCCGTTGACTTTCAGTTTGGGTCTAAATCAGATAAAAACAACTTTAGTTATTTCGTTCATACAGACACACACAGGCCGAATTTTGATTATGCACTGTGACCTTGAAGTTTGATTGTTCCCAAACCTGAATCTTTTTGTCTTTGCCATATCATGATGCCTTGCACCGACTTAGGTCTAAATCTGTTGGAAGCATTAAGTACACTATTCATGAGAGGGTGTCCTTTGGCACATTGTTGGAAAGCAAACTTCAAACCCTTAGCGGAAGCCCAACCCTTCTACCAAGTTTTGTTCAGTTCATATAAAAATGCCTCTGTTACTTGTTCAGCAGCAGACGCACACAGTTCGAGTTTTCCCCTTTGCTTTTGGCCTTGACCTGTGACTGCCAGCTCTCTAAATCGAATCCCTTTGTTCTGTCCTACTGAGAAAATTTCCACCAAGTTTAGTCTCAGTCTGATTAAACTTCATATGTCACCCTTGCCATGTGACCTTGGCTTTTGGTTTATTGTTTTATTAAAAACAAACGGTCACCTCTTTGGACGAACCTGAACAATTCCACCAAGTCTGTATAATATCGGATGAAGTTATTTTGTTTACACGCGCACACACACACACACACACACACACACACACACACACACACACACACACACACACACACACACACGTCGAGCAAAACATAACTCCAGCCTTCCTATCGCCAGAGTGGTTGCAAATAATGAGTAGACTGATTCAGTAATGAGGTAGTGCCAAAACGTAGAAATTTCAAATATGATAATTATGTGGCCTAGTTCATTAGGAAGGTGTTTAAGTACGCAGGGTAGAAAACGAGAGAGAGAGAGAGAGAGAGAGAGAGAGAGAGAGAGAGAGAGAGAGAGAGAGAGAGAAACTAAAGTAGTATAGAATGTTTAAACAAATGGTTGGCCTTCATGTACAGTGTTCCCCAGAGTGTTGAGGCTTGTACTGAATGGTAAATAAAGAACCTAAATAAAAAAACAAACAATTAAACAAACGGTTGAAGCATGCAGGGTAGAAAACGAGAAGGGGGGTGGGGGTTATATAATAGGTAAGGTCAAGTATATCCACAGTTATGAGAGAATAAAAATAATTAGATACACTGCACACGAGAATATAGGAAGCTCGGAATTTTATACAGAAGGAAGAAAGTATGTACAGTATGAATAAACGATAGAATAAATGAATGACGAAAGAATGAATGAATAAATGAATGCAGAATGAATAAACGAATGAATTAATATACGAATAATAAATGAAGAATGAATAAACGAATGAATTAATATACGAATATTAAATGAAGAATGAATGAAAATTATACACAGTGGAGGTAATATGAAGGAAAATGAATATATATAATGAATATTAATTAATAGGGAGTGAATTATAAGCAGTAGATATTGATGGGGGGAGAGGAGACGAATAAAAATGAAAGATATAATAAAGTGAGAGAACAAGGACACTGAATGAAAGCAGGAATGAATGAGGATCACAAAATGCTGAGAAAATTACTTGCAATTTCTACAGAAAGAGAAAGGAAGACAGTTATGTATAAGGTGTTCACTGAGGTGAGTGTTTTTTAGAATGAGATGGGAAGGCAGAAAAAATAATAATTACAAAAAAATACACTGAGAGGAAGTTCCTTTGACAGAGTAGGGTGACACAGTCTTGACGGGGAAGTTAAGTAATCCGGGCAGCGCCTCACAGTAAAGATGGTGACGTAATGCCTGGGCGCTGTTGCCAGGCAGTGACGGTGAGTGAGACGAGGAAATTCACCAGTGTTTGCTATAATTTTTACTTTACTATTTTCTTATTGCTTCATAGACGATGGCATTTAATCACTATATAGAAACGGGGCACTCTTTCTTCGTTTCTATACAGCGTAAGGCAGTAAGTATAGACCCCGAGATAAACAATATTCACACTGTTAACCAGAGGGTAGCCTAGTGTAGGAGATTCTTGCAGGGTGAGGAAGGTCTGTAGGGTGGCGTTGAGGATCTAATATTATTCACACAACAGGTGTAATATTCCTCACACAACAGGCCGGATTTGGAGTATGGGCCATGACAGGTTAACAACACCGTGAAGGCACAGAACACACAGAAAGTAGCGCCACACAGAAAAGAGTCGTAGTCACTGGAACTGTTGTAATAGGCAACTGCAGGTTCAAGACAGGCAGGCCACATGTAGTGTTATGGTATGTCGTGAAAATTATTTAGGCCACCAGCTGGGTGGAAGCGAACAACCATAAAGCAGGTTTGCACGGTGCAGGGGACAGGCTGGTGGAGAGAGGTGGCCGTGGCGTGGAGGTTGAGTCACCAGGGTTTGGCGGGGCGTCGTAAGTCCAACATACGTTATAAATACAGCTCGCTTTGGTGAATGCGGCGCTCTGGTAGGTGAGGATTACACAAGAATGCGCAAGACACAGTGGCAGGACAAGCTCACACTAGAAATGCGCAGGACAGGCAGCGGGGCAGGTTGCAGTGGCAGTGAGCCACAGGGCAATTTTCCACTCGTGACAGGAGCGATGATGGTTCTATTTTTTTCCCAAACAGGCCGGACAGGGGTAAAGTCGGTGATAGGTTATAACATCGCAGGTGACTGGTAGGTTGGAGGCGGATAATGCTTGGACTAGGTGGTAGAGAAGGCCGGGCGGAGTGCAGGAGATAGGGTGTGGCGGGGCACTGCCGCACAGTACAGGACGTTTCTCAGCGGCATCTTTACTGTGAATAATTGAACGAGACGTGCTTATATTCGTTCACCGCTGCCACCAATAATGAAACAATGGTTGAAGGCAAGGTAATCTCAAAATCCTCGCTAGTTTTTCTTCTTTATTCTTACCTAGATGTAAAAGTTGTGCCCTGCATGACGTCCTGGCTGTAACTGGGAGAGAGCCGGGTGCGCTCTCAGCCCTGACTTTCAAACGATGCTGCATAATCAAAACCCAAGCAGTGGCGAAACCTAAGTCAGCGAAATCAGTCACGTAGCTCTTCTCACAGCTACACATAGTTACACATAGCTACATATCACCCACATTGACATTTACATAAGAATGAACAAGGTTAACAATTTATACAATGTCTCGTTAATAAGAAATCATTAGTAATATCAATGCAGTCGGTAAAATTGGACTCAAGCGGTCGTTTCCCACAAGAAGGTGGCCTCCCAGGATTGCAAAAAGTACTAGTACCACGGTCATATATATATATATATATATATATATATATATATATATATATATATATATATATATATATGCAGTGTTCATATCTATCTATCTATCTGTCTCTCATCTCTCTCTCTCTCTCTCTCTCTCTATCTATCTATATATATCTATATATCTATATCTATCTGTCTATCTATCTATCTATCTATATATATATATATACACGGCGTCCCATAAGTCCGGAATCATAGAAATTTTATAGGATCTGTTCAGGGAGATGAGATGTTCCCATCCCAAATCCTTTTTTCCGACGAGGCCAATTTTTATGTCTCAGGAGAAGTGAATCGTCAGAACACACGTTACTGATGTCCCACAAATCCACACTGGTTTGAGCCAAGCATGGAGCCAGGTGCAGAATGGCTGGTGATTTGGTGTGGAATATGGAAGATCCGGATTATTGGTTCATTCTTCTTCAGAGGCACAGTCACAGCGGAAGATTGCCTAAACATTTTGGATTCAGAAGCACTACCCAGCCTGCTGAACCCACAAGCCGAGTATCCGGTCTGGTTCCCACAAGCCCGGCTCACCAGCGCAATTTTGCTACTGTTGTGCGAGAGTACCTTGATCGCAAGTTTCCAGGACACTGGATTGGTCGCCGAGGGAGTGTTGAGTGGTCCCCATGAAGCCCAGACCTGACACAACTTGACTTTTACCTGTGGGGTCACTTAAAAGCCTTGGTTTATGCCGAGACGATTACTGGTCTGCAGCACCTGGAAGAAAGGATATGTCACGCTTGTCGTCAGACTGATCCTACCGTCATCGAACGAGTGTTATCAAAGTGGCAGCATCGACTGGATCTGTGTTGTAAACAATGGAGGTCATTATGAACATTTTCTATTATATATATATATATATATATATATATATATATATATATATATATATATATATATATATACATACATACATATATATACTGTATATCCATCCATCCATCCATCATCCAATCCTACATTGCCCTATGAGGAGCGTAGGAGCCCGGGGCTAGGCAGTTGGTCCCGACATTTAAGATGAGTGACCAGCCTCACTCATCCCTGAGTGGCATTACATGAGCAATCAACCCCAACCACCCCTTTGATATAAACCTTCACCGGCTCAATCCGATTGGAGCGCAATAATTACCCACTAAACCACCAGGCGCCAAAATTTGGTTATATGGTTACCACCCAGCGTAGTAAATGGTTTCCTGGTGTACAGGAAACCATTTGGCTTGTCACTCAGAGAAGAATCACCCATAAGCAAAAGGAAGAGGAAAGAATGAAGGAAAGAAAGACACAAGAGGGAGTGTAAAGTCACCCGTAGACAGAAGGACAAGGAAAGAATTAAGGAAAGAAAGACAGAAGAGGATGGAAGGAAAGAAGGATGGAGGAGAGGAAAGGGCAGACACCCGACAGCAGCACTACTTCGAGTGAGTGGATGGTGAGCGCCCCCACCTACCACACTATATATATATATATATATATATATATATATATATATATATATATATATATATATATATATATATATACAGTATATACACACACACACACACACACACACACACACATACAGTATATATACCAGCGAAACGTCGGTTACCCATGCTAGTGAATCAAACTACTCGTCTTTGTCTGTTTTTCTGTTTGTTTTTCTGTCTGTCTGTCTGCCTGTCTGTCTTTGTCTCTGTCTCTCTCTGTCTGTCTGTCTCTCTCTCTGAAAAAAAAAATATATATATATATACTGTATATATATATATATATATATATATATATATATATATATATATATACAGACGCCTCAATCCCGTAAGAGGTGGCCACAAACAAATCTCCTCCTTGTCGCCCTGTCTAATGCCACTTCACTTCCTTGCTCTTAGTTCACCCCCCCCTTCCCATATACCTCTCCACTCCATCCCTCCTTCTCATCCTCGGCCTCTCCCACTCTCCACCTCACTGGCAGTCTCTCGCTCTCCATCCTCTTCACGTGACCAAACCACCTCAATGTATTTCTCCTAACGCTTTGTATCACGCACACACACACACACACACACACACACACAGACACACACACAGACACGAACACTGCTTATAACATCAAAGTATAAGTGAGTATAATAATAACAAGCAAACTTCGTTGACAATGACGGTGTACTGACATTTATTATGTAAATTTGAAAGCATATACACAGTACATACATGATATCACAATTCTAATTGATGTGATATTATACGTGAATCAAAATAAAGATGCCAAAGAAAAAAATCGTTTAATATACACACTGCTATAATTTTCGTGGAAAACGATTCTTCGTAAAGTCTGAGACTTTGATGTGCCAGCTAATTAATGTCTTTGGAACGAAATACTAAAGGAGCAGGAGATCAGTTTGGTAAAGGCTAATGTATTGCAAGTAAAACAGCAGAGTGAGTGAAGTCTGTAGGAAGTGTTAGGAATACGAGTTATTATGTGACTGAAATCTGTAGGAGACTAAAGAGACAGTGGTAAATATTCATGACGGAGGAATATTCGCAAGTAAAGAAAAGGGGGGACGGGGCAAGTACGCCTATGTTCTATAAACACATCCCGCTGTCTGTGAGACAGGCTTAAAATTGGAGAAGTTGACCCCGTTCTTCTCAAAGACGGAGGCACACTTGGCGCCGGCGGGGCCGTCCGTGTTGGGGCTGCGGGAGAACACGAACCCGAACTCAGACTTGAAGCCGTTGGTCTCGATGCAGGAGTAGATGCAGGAATAAGTCTCGTAGTCGGTCTCGATCACCTCATAAGGAGCAGCGAACACTGGAACAAAGCAACGAGCCATTATACACACCACATCACTGTAGTAATTTCAAAGAAGAGGGAACAGGAGACAATGTGTACGGATACACCTGAGCATCTGAGGTTGAAGAGAATATAAATAGAAACCTAATTAACACTGTTTTAGAGAGGCATATATTGGGTTGTGTTACAGCTACGACGTGAAGGAACTGTGCAGATAGAGGGTTGATCATTTTGATTGTTGTATGGAAGGAAACACAGAATACAACGGATGAATAAAAGAAGAGAGGATTGCTAATACTGAAAGAATATAAATGGTAATATCTTAAAATACTGCAGGTACGAATGAAAATGAAAAATAATTCGAGAATGAGTAACGGCTTGTACACTGAGAATGGGGTTTAGATATTCTGTGATTAACCCAAAACTATCGCTTCGTAATGAACACAAGAAAATGCCTCATGACATTAAAAGGTGACATAAATAAAAATGCGTGGTAAGATGTGGGAGAAGGAGGAAAGGAAAGGAAAAATGGATGGTGTCGACTCGGGGATGGATATTCTAATGAAGGAAAGAGGATACGCTGGAACCAAAATGTCTCTTTGAAAATGTTAAGTAAAGAGAAGTAAGTAGAGACCATACATGAAAAAAAAAGATAATATGTTTATAACTATACAGGGTATACATATATTTTTATATAGGCATATCTACAATATACTGTATATATAATATACAGCATATCTTTATCTACATCTATATCTATCTATCTATCTATCTATATATATATATATATATATATATATATATATATATATATATATATATATATATATATATGTGTGTGTGTGTGTGTGTGTGTGTGTGTGAAAGAGACTAAGCCAGGGCCTGATGACGCGGGAGTGTAAGAAGTGAAAAATGGCTAATTTTGGATTCAGATCTAATGAAAGGTGATGGTCTTTTTTTTTTTTTTTTTTTTTAAATGCGTAGAAAACTTTTTTTTTTTTTTTGACTAGTTCGGAGTGGTAAGAATTTTTTGCAGTGACGAAGATTAAAGGTGATTTTAGAGAAGCATAAGAAACATTTTGAGCTGGGAGTTTTTCTCCGCAGTACGAATGGAGAGAAAATGAAGGTGAGTGAAGACTACTATAGGTGCAATAAAAGAATAGTGGTAAATGCATGAAGGGAGTATAGAAAACAGAGCATATAGTAAACACAGCTCCTGCCTGCTTTTGTATAAAATAAAAACCTGCATCAAGACATAAAAACAGTGCACCATGTATGCTAAGTGTCATTCCCAAGATGTTATGAAGTGTGTGTGTGTGTGTGTGTGTGTGTGTGTGTGTGTCTTTTATTAGACCTTTGACATGAAGCAAGATGAGTTAAAAGAAGCATCTCACATTTAATGAAAATCGTGATGCACTTCTCTTCTAATAGGAATTACTGTATCTGTGTCTCACTTTCAGTCCAGTTAATGTGTATGAGATTAATATTATATTTTAGGATGATTATAAAAATGATGAGCGTTTCAGCAAATTACCTGATGGGAAGTCAAGTAGCATATGGGCTGCTGGGAACTCCTTGGTGGGATAGATTTTGCCTTCCATCTGAACGTAATCATCGGCAGCGTTGAAACCAGCCGTGGCCACCTTGAAACCATAATCAGCGTCGGAGTAGTCGTAGGTGGAGTGGATGCAGGATGAGGCGGGAAGGTAGGCATTTTCTATCATGTGGGTCCAATACCAGCGGCCAGAGTACTAAGGAGAAAAAAAAAAAGTATAAGAAAAAAAGGGAAAAAATAAAACATTGAGCAGATATGTATAATATTTCATGTGTAAATCATATTTGCTGATGACAGTTCTCGTAATAAATTAACAGTGTTCTTACTAATCTCAGGTCGAAGTTGTCCTGGTTGTTAACTTTGGCGCACTTGCCGGGTTTCACGAAATTAGGGATGGCGTCTCCTGCCACGCAGGCTACAAGAGAGGCGATGAGGACAGCTGCATACATCTTGACGGTTGAGCAGACACTGAGTCCACTGCCCCGCTCAACCGTATATATGGGAGAACTGCATCCCCTCCCCTCCCCTAATCCTGGGACTGGAGGAGAGGAGATGCCAGCATTCTCCTGTTTCATTCTGCAGGTGCTCTTGAACATATATATTTTTTTTTATGTTATAACTTTATACGTGTGAAATATACATGACAATGGAAAATTGGGGTTTAGTTAAATCCTCAGGTGCTGATGTATAATGCGAATCGCAATATGGTGTTTAATGAAAACTCCACATAGTTGATGGACTTCCACGAACTGTATTATATAACAGACTCACGGGGGCGTGGCGTATGTTTCCCGGGGTCAAGTGCATATAAATAGGTTGTGTGGCCAGTCGTCTTCATTCAGGAACAGGCATCACACTGAAGATGAATTCTCTCTGCCTCGTGCTGGCCCTGGTGGCCTTCGCTGCAGCCGACAAGATACCCGACTTCATCGTTCCCGGGAAGTGTCCTGCCGTGAACACGGAGGGCCTCTGGCAGCAGCAGCAGCCTAATCACGCCAAGGTGAGCTTCACAGTTTACCGGGGCTGAGATTTTTATATGTATTTTTTTTTTTAATAGAAATGTAATGATGTTGCATGAGAGACTGATAATCATATAACTTTTTGCTGTTTTCTATATTGTAGGAAAATACAATTTCATACTTTGTTTTTCCTTTTAAGAACCTCATTCAGTGATTCTCTGTGGTAATGTAAACGTTACTTAGGTACCATGCCTCGTATTACATTTTTTTTTTTTAAACAAATGCCCTCCCTTATTGCAGTACGCTGGCAGCTGGTACATGATCGCTCTCACTAATAATCCCTACAACCCCATTGAGAAGTGCCTCAACGCAGAGTACACATTTGGTAAGTACAATAAATATGTAGCCTTTTTAAACTTACAAGCTGTCACTGTTCACTGAAAAGAGACCAACTGTTTATTTCTTTGAGGTGACTTCAAATTTTAGTTTTATTATATGGAATATGTATTAATAACGATATCTTGGAAGCGTTGAAGGAAATCTCTCTCTCTCTCTCTCTCTCTCTCTCTCTCTCCTACTATTAACTACACTTTGAGCTGTTATATTCACCCTTATGTTTCTTCATCAGATGGCCACGGCTTTGAGGCTAAGTCGACTGGCATCGCATATGATGGCAGTCTTATGAGGCACAATGGCAAAATTTACCCCAACCCACTTGGCGTCCCAGTACTTTCCATCGACTATGAAAATAGTAAGTTTGTAATCAGCTTCGTCGAGATCTCAGTTATAATCAAAACTGGAGTACTTATTGCATTAAAAAAAAAATGTATATATTTAATCACTAATTTAATGTCCTTCGTCCCACAGTGTTCGCAGCTCCCTACACAGTCCTCGATACCGACTACGACAACTATTCCTGCGTGTACTCCTGCGTCGAGTACAACTTTGGTTACTATAGTGATTTCGCCTTCATCTTCTCCCGCTCCCCGTCACTCTCTGACAGCCTCCTTCGGAAGTGCCAGAAGGCCTTTGAGGACATCAACGTAGACACCTCTCGTTTCGTAAAAGTGGAACAAGGTTCCTCCTGCTCCTACGATGCCCAGCGATCCCTTTGAACAAAACACTCTCCCAACCCTACGTGTTCAGTTTAAACATATCCACAACTTCACCACTCCATGATTCAGCCATAACACCTACAATGTTACCTAGCACATACACACCATAATGTTTTTTTTCCTCCGTACTGCTAATTTCACCTCACAAATGAATAATTTTGTGATAAAGAACAGGCGTTTAATGTCGATAAGTATGTAGTGTACAGTGGTTAATAAATGTGATCGTTTTTATTTACTTCTTTTAATACCACTCAAACCAATCTATTAATTACATTCATATGTATTTGTGCTAGTATAAAGTTTAGAACTTCATCAATTTAAGACACAGGTTGATATTTATATGAAGAAATGGTATCCCATGGTTGTATGTTTTCAAATTTGTTTCTTTCAAATGATAGTGAGAAAGTTAATATTCCTTCATGTCGAGATGCCTAGGCAGAGCATAATAATATATGGTGATTATAAGCAGTGGAAAACGAAAAAAGCTTAGAAGCTTAGTTTAATAATTTTCCACTCCCACATTTGAGAATGATTGAGAATACTGGGTGATTCTTGCCCTGGAGAGCGGGACAAAGAAGGAGAGTGTATAAGTAGACAGAGGAGGAACAGAAGCAGATACATTTGAAGAACAGTAACAAGAAGTACAGCGATGCAGCACTGATGAGAAGAGAGATATATTGATGGAAGTAAGCATTAGGAGGAGAGTTGGTGAAAGGAAAGGAACTGAGACTCCCTTTTTAAGAGTACAACAAATTTTTACTTGAGACCCTTCCTTCCCACTTCCCCTGCCCTAACACACACACACACACACACACACACACACACACACACTTAACTGTTGAACTCCACACATGGACGAATAAGGCGTCTGTACAGCAAGTAACCCCTTCAATCCGATTAAACATTATAAGTTACTTATCATACCACAAGACAATTCTATTCGGCATATGGTAAATCCCTTCTAAAAAAAAAAAAAAAAAAAAAAAAAAAAAAAAAAAAAAAAAAAAAAAAAAAAAAAAAAAAGCTGTACATGGCTCTGTCTCACCCCACCAGTTCGAAAACTCTTCAAAAACTGCATCGTACATTGTGAGATAACTTGAACACTCACATACGATAAAAAAAAAAAAAAAAATCTTGCGAGGAAAGGTTAAATGACGTCAAGCAATGGAAAGACTAAATTCAGCGTACCTATCCCTTGGTACCTGTATTTGCGCGAGGAGTAATGTAATAATGTTGCATTAAATGTTATCATAATACCACCTGTGAAAATATCTTTGTGATCAACCATCTTTGATGCTTTATATAATTGTATATATATATATATATATATATATATATATATATATATATATATATATATATATATGGTGGTTTAGTGGGTAACAACGGTGCTCCAGTCGGATTGAGCCGGTGAAGGTTTATATCCAAGGGATGGTTGGAGTTTATTGCTCCCGTAATGCCACTCAGGGATGAGTGAGGCTGGTCACTCTCATCTTAAATCCCAGGACCAACTTTCTTAGCCCCGGGCTCCTACGCTCCTCATGGGGCAACGTAGGATTAGATAATGGATGGATATATATATATATATATATATATATATATATATATATATATATATATATATATATATATATATATATATATCTATTGTGGTAGGTGGGGGCGCTCACCATCCACTCACTCGATGTAGTGCTGCTCTTGGGTGTCTGCCCTTTCTTCTCCATCCTTCTTTCCTTCCATTTTCTTCTGTCCTTCTTTCCTTCATTCTTTCCTTGACCTTCTGCCTACAGGTGACTTTACACTCTCTCTTCTGTCTTTCTTTCCTTCATTCTTTCCTCTTCCTTCAGCCTGTGGGTGACTCTACACTGAGTGACAAGCCAAATGGTTTCCTGTGCACCAGGAAACCATTTACTACGCTGGGTGGTAACCATATAACCAAATTTTGGCGCCTGGTGGTTTAGTGGGTAATTATTGCACTCCAATCGGATTGAGCCGGTGAAGGTTTATATCCAAGAGATGGTTGGGGTTGATTGCCCATGTAATGCCACTCAGGGATGAGTGAGGCTGGTCACTCTCATCTTAAATGTCGGGACCAACTGCCTAACCCTGGGCTCCTACGCTCCTCATGGGGCAATGTAGGATTGGATGATGGATGATATATATATATATATATATATATATATATATATATATATATATATATATATATAAGGATAGATAGATACATATTGATAGATAAATAGGTAGATAGATAGACTCAGACATATATATATATATATATATATATATATATATATATATATATAGATACTCGTATATAGATAGATATAGAAATAATATTTATATTACATTTTATAAAAATATACATAACCAGTATAAATGAATATATATATATATATATATATATATATATATATATATATATATATATATATATATATATATATATATAATACATATACATAAAAAACAAAGAGAAAATTAATCTATCTGTCTGTCTACCCTCCATGGAAATCGATGGTAGAGAATTCTAAGTAACTCTAACAGATGTAACTTTTCACGATGATTGTAGATGTGTACATTATAGTTGCTTTAGTGGTGGCTCTGATGGCCATAAGCAGAACTAAGTACAAACATTCAATTAAACATGATGGAAACACGATGGCGAAGTATTGATGAGTTTTTCATCCTCCTGCAGCTATATTAATATTAACTCCGATGGGTCGGGTGTGTCGGTGGATAAATGGATCGGCGTGATGTGCCTGGGTGGGTAGCTGATTAAGTGAACAGAAAGGTGTGCGAGTGTGAATGAGTGGGTGTGTTGATAAGCAAGGTGGGAAGGTTGGACTGGTGGGAGGGAAGAGGTAATATAGGTCAACAGGAATTAGTCCCACGGCAGGAATAGGTTCATGAGGAATGCATCCCTGGTGATGACTATGTCCCTAAAGTTGAATATACAACCGGTAGATAAAGTGGGACTAAAGGAGTTGTCCCTCACATGGGGCTGGACTCTCATGGCTCCAGGCAGTGGCGGTATGTGTGGACATAGACTTATTATTTTTATTGATTTCTTGCTCTGGAATTGCCGGGTAACCCTGGTAGTGTACAAAGATGTATCTTACACTTCACTACTCTCTCTCTCTCTCTCTCTCTCTCTCTCTCTCTCTCTCATAATTCACACACACACAGACACACACACACACACACACACACACACACACACACACACACACACACACACACACACACACACTCGAGTACTGTTGTTATCTCATCAGCCAAAGCAGGTATAACGGAAACATGCAATCTTCGTTGACGATTTACTCTCATTTATTGTGATGTAAACAAGAAAGCATATTCACAGTACATACATGATATCACAATTCGACTTGATGTGATATTTAACACGAATAAAAATACAATTATCAAAGAAAAAAAATGATTTAATATACATATTGATATTTTTCAGTAAAATGACTGTTCGTAAAAGTAGGAGACCTTCATGTGTCTATTAAGTGAAATATCGTTGGAACAGAATTATAAATGCAGATGTATAGAAAGTAAAACAGCAGTGAATGAAAACTGCATGAAGAGTATGGTATACGAGATATTATGTTGGTGAAATCGGGATGAGACTAAAGGTACAGTGGGAAATATTCATGACACGAAGAAGCATTCGTACGTAAAAATTAAGCGTGGGTGGGCAGGGCAGGAACATCTATGCTCTATAAACACATCCCGCTGTCTGTGAGACAGGCTTAAAATTGGAGAAGTTGACCCCGTTCTTCTCAAAGACGGAGGCACACTTGGCGCCGGCGGGGCCGTCCGTGTTGGGGCTGCGGGAGAACACGAACCCGAACTCAGACTTGAAGCCGTTGGTCTCGATGCAGGAGTAGATGCAGGAATAAGTCTCGTAGTCGGTCTCGATCACCTCATAAGGAGCAGCGAACACTGGAACAAAGCAACGAGCCATTATACACACCACATCACTGTAGTAATTTCAAAGAAGAGGGAACAGGAGACAATGTGTACGGATACACCTGAGCATCTGAGGTTGAAGAGAATATAAATAGAAACCTAATTAACACTGTTTTAGAGAGGCATATATTGGGTTGTGTTACAGCTACGACGTGAAGGAACTGTGCAGATAGAGGGTTGATCAGTTTGATTGTTGTATGGAAGGAAACACAGAGTACAACGGATGAATAAAGGGAAAAAGGATTGCTAATACTGAAAGAATATGAATGGAAATATCTTAAAATTCTGCAGGTACGAATGAAAATGAAAAATAATTCGAGGAGTAACGGTTTGTACACCTAGAATGGGGTTTAGATATTCTGTGATTAACCCAAAACTGTCGCTTCGTAATGGACAGAAGAAAATGCCTCATTACATTAAAAGGCGACATAAATAAAAATGCGTGGTAAGATGTGGAAGGAGAAGGAGGAAAGGAAAGGAAAAATGGATGATGTCGACACAGAGATGGATATCCTAATGAAGGAAAGAGGATACGCTGGAACCAAAATGTCTCTCTGAAAATGTTAAGTAAAGAGAAGTAAGTAGAGACTATACATGAAAAAAAAAGATATGTATATAACTATGTACATATATATTTATATAGGCATATCTGCAATATCTATCTATCTATCTATACAGTATATCTATATCTATCTATCTATCTATATGTGTGTGTGTGTGTGTGTGTGTGTGTGTGTGTGTGTGTGTGAAAGAGACTAAGCCAAGGTCTGATGACGCGGGAGTGTAAGAAGTGAAGAATGGCTAGTTGTGGAGTCAAATCTAATGAAAGGTGATAGTCTTTTTTTTTTTTTTTTTTTTTCTAACAATGCGTAGAAAACTTTTTTTTTTTTTTTTTTGACTAGTTCGGAGTGGTAAGAATTTTTTGCAGTGACGAAGATTAAAGGTGATTTTAGAGAAGCATAAGAAACATTTTGAGGTGGGAGTTTTTCTCCGCGTTACGAATGGAGAGAAAATGAAGGTGACTGAAGACTACTAAGGTGCAATAACAGAACAGTGGTAAATGCATGAAGGGAGTATAGAAAACAGAGCATATAGTAAACATAGCTCCTGCCTGCTTTTGTATAAAATAAAAACCTGCATCAAGACGTAAAAACAGTGCACCATGTATGCTAAGTGTCATTCCCAAGTTGTTATGAAGTGTGTGTGTGTGTGTGTGTGTGTGTGTGTCTTTTATTAGACCTTTGACATGAAGCAAGATGAGTTAAAAGAAGTATCTCACATTTAATTACAATCGTGATGCACTTCTCTTCTAATAGGAATTACTGTATCTGTGTCTCACTTTCAGTCCAGTTAATGTATGTGAGCTATTATATTTTAGGATGATTATAAAAATGATGAGCGTTTCAGCAAATTACCTGATGGGAAGTCAAGTAGCATATGGGCTGCTGGGAACTCCTTGGTGGGATAGATTTTGCCTTCCGTCTGAACGTAGTCATCGGCAGCGTTGAAACCAGCCGTGGCCACCTTGAAGCCATAGTCAGTGTCGGAGTAGTCGTAGGTGGAGTGGATGCAGGATGAGGCGGGAAGGTAGGCATTTTCTATCATGTGGGTCCAATACCAGCGGCCAGAGTACTAAGGAGAAAAAAAAAAAGAAGTATAAGAAAAATAGGAAAAAATAAAACATTGAGCTGATATGTATAATATTTCATGTGTAAATCATACTTGCTGATAACAGTTCTCGTAAAAAATTAACAGTGTTCTTACTAATCTCAAGTCGAAGTTGTCCTGGTTGTTAACTTTGGCGCACTTGCCGGGTTTCACGAAACTAGGGATGGCGTCTCCTGCCACGCAGGCTACAAGAGAGGCGATGAGGACAGCCGCATACATCTTGACCGTTGAGCAGACACTGAGTCCACTGCTCCGCTCAACCGTATATATGGGAGAACTGCATCCCCTCCCCTCCCCTAATCCTGGGACTGGAGGAGAGGAGATGCCAGCATTCTCCTGTTTCATTCTGCAGGTGCTCTTGAACATATATTTTTTTTTAACTTTAAATGTGTGAAATATACATGACAATGGAAAATTGGGGTTTAATTAAATCCTCAGGTGCTGATGTATAATACGAATCACAATATCGTCTTTAATGAAAACTCCACATAGTTGATGGACTTCCACGAACTGTATTATATAACAGACTCACGGGGGCGTGGCGTATGTTTCCCGGGGTCAAGTACATATAAATAGGTTGTGTGGCCTGCCGTCTTCATTCAGGAACAGGCATCACACTCAAGATGAATTCTCTCTGCCTCGTGCTGGCCCTGGTGGCCTTCGCTGCAGCCGACAAGATACCCGACTTCGTTGTTCCCGGGAAGTGTCCCGCCGTGAACACGGAGGGCCTCTGGCAGCAGCAGCAGCCTAATCACGCCAAGGTGAGCTTTACAGTGCACCGGGGCTGAGATATTTACATGTATTGTTTAGAAATGTAATGATGTTGCATGAGAGACTGATAATCATATAACTTTTTGTAGCAAAATACAATTTCATACTTTTTTTTTTTCCTTTTTAGAACCTCATTCAGTGATTGTCTGTGGCAATGTAAGCGTTACTTAGGTACCGTGACTCGTATTACTACATTTTTTTTTTTTAACAAATGTTTTCCCTTATTGCAGTACGCTGGCAGCTGGTACATGGTCGCTCTCACTAATAATCCCTACAACCCCATTGAGAAGTGCCTCAACGCAGAGTACACATTTGGTAAGTACAATAAATATGTAGCCTTTTTAAACTTACAAGCTGTCACTGTTCACTGAAAAGAGACCAACTGTTTCTTTCTTTGAGGTGACTTCAAATTTCAGTTTTATTATATGAAATATGCATTAATAACGATATCTTGGAAGCGTTGAAGGAAATCTCTCTCTCTCTCTCTCTCTCTCTCTCTCTCCTACTATTAACTTACACTTTGAGCTGTTCTATTCACCCTTATCTTTCTTCATCAGATGGCCACGGCTTTGAGGCTAAGTCGACTGGCATCGCATATGATGGCAGTCTTATGAGGCACAATGGCAAAATTTACCCCAACCCACTTGGCGTCCCAGTACTTTCCATCGACTATGAAAATAGTAAGTTTGTAATCAGCATCGTCTAGATCTCAGTTAAAATCAAAACTGGAGTACTTATTGCATTTTTTAAAGAATATGTATATATTTAATCACTAATTTAATGTCCTTCGTCCCACAGTGTTCGCAGCTCCCTACACAGTCCTCGATACCGACTACGACAACTATTCCTGCGTGTACTCCTGCGTCGAGTACAACTTTGGTTACTATAGTGATTTCGCCTTCATCTTCTCCCGCTCCCCGTCACTCTCTGACAGCCACCTTCGGAAGTGCCAGAAGGCCTTTGAGGATATCAACGTAGACACCTCTCGTTTCGCAAAAGTGGAACAAGGTTCCTCCTGCCCCTACGATGCCCAGCGATCCCTTTGAACAAAACACTCTCCCGTCCTTATGTATTCAATTTTAACACATGCAAAAATTCACCACTTTATACTTCAGACATAGTAACACAAGCATCGTTACCTTCCACGTACGTACGCACCATTTTTCTTCCTCCATACTGCTAATTCCACCTCCCAAAGCAAGAATATTTTTGTGAGAAGGAATGGATGTTAAACATCGATATGTATGTATTGTACAGTACATTGCTTAATAAATGTGATTTTTTTTTTATTTAGCTCTTTTAATACTACTCAAACCAATGTACTATGTTGCCTGATATGTATTATTCACAGCATGAGGTTGAGAGCTTCGTCCTTTCAAGAGAGAGAGATCCATATATCAAAAGATATTATCCCATAGCTGTAAACTTAGCGTCAGATTTGTGTCTTCAAAATCAAACTGATGAGAGTCAATATTCGTTGATTTCGAGTTGCCTGGGCAGAGTATTGTAATATATTTAGATTATATGCAGTGAGAAACAGAAAGTGAGAAACTTACTTCATTAATTAACCTCATTAATTAATTTACCACAGTTACGCGCACATGTATGAATGACTGAGAATAACTCTTGATTCTTGCACTGGAGAGTTGAACAAAGAAGAAGAGTGTGCAACTAGATAAAGGAAGAATACAAGCACATCGGTCAGAACAGAAACCGGGAACCAGGCGGTATAACAGAGAGTTGCAACACTGCTGAGAAGAGAGATAGGCTGAATCAAGTCAGTGAGACTGGGAGAGATGGTGAAGAGAAAAGTAACTGAGTTCTCTCCTTTTACAGGTGATGCAGATTGTCTGAGACTCCTCCTTCCCCCTTTCATTGCGCTGATACACACACACACACACACACACACACACGTAGATGTACTCCATACATTGGTGAATATGGCTTCTGTACATCGAGTAACCCTTCAGCCAGATTAAATATGTTTTAGTTACCGGGTAATCTTCCAACCTCGAGATGATTTTTTTTTTTTTTTTTTTTTTTTTTAGCTTGAAGTAGGTCTCTTGCTAGTGACACTTGCTGTTCAACTCTCTGATGAAAGAGTTCATTGTTGCTCTCAGTCCTTCGTGTACGCAACAGAGAAATATGTCCTCCAGTCTTTTAAACACTGTGTCCAGGCACCTCGAAATGAACGAATCTTAAATTTGGCTCTCTGTTATCTTGTTAATTTTTTCCTGGAAGGAACAATTGCTGACTCCTAGCCTTTTGTTTATTCTTCCTAACACAAAAAAGGGCAAAGTCAGATATATATATATATATATATATATATATATATATATATATATATATATATATATATATATATATATATATATATATATATATATATATATATACCCTCATCTGTGATGAGAAAACCTAACCCATTATGAGAAGTGGTTTGGAAATTACATTGTTTTGTCTGAGAGATGTGCTCTATTGAGTGCACATCTAGTTATCAGCTGCAAAGGGTCGGAAGGTGGGGTGAACGGACTGGTGGGGGTGAGCAGGGTGGGTAAGGTGGGTGGGCAGGCTTGGTGCGTGGATGGGTAGTGGAAAAATAGTTCCATGGTAGTTATAGGTCCGGAAGTGTAACCCTGGGGAAATGGGCCCAAGGTGGAATATACATTCAGTGGGTAAAATGGGGTCCCGGGGGTCTTCTCCCTCAGGAGTGGCCGTCCAGGGTTCCAGGCAATGTTGGTAATGAATTTTCATAGGATTTTACAGGAGCAACACCGAGTATACCTGCAAATATATAGAATTTCAATAATCCAAAGTTCGTGTCTGTATGCTAGTGTTTCTATATCGCGAGGCTTGTAAGGAATATAACGCACAGTTTGAAATATCAACAGACCTCAAAAAATGTTCTGGATCCCTAAGAGAGTACTGTAGCTCTCTTCCCCCCGCCCCTAACAACAACAAAAAAAAGAAAAGAAAAAAGGAAAGTCAACTGTGTACCTGCTTCGTGCCAGAGTAGCTGTTGTGTCTCTTCCATAAAAATTTCCATACTTCTTTCTAACAAGCATGGTCTTTTTTTTTTTTTTTTTTTTTGCTACCTTTTTCTTGACGGTCTTACCGATTAATTCTTTGTAGAATAAGCTTATTATTCCAACAGATAACCTCGTCATGGACCAATAGGCTTCCAGTTATCTGTACTTCTGTCAGTACTACTATGCGAATAAGCGTTGTCTTATGTGTGTCTCTCCACATTTGCCCCCTTGGATGTCGAGGTGCCATACATCAAAATGCGGAACGACGAGCTGACAACGATGATACAAATTATAAATGCGTGCGGTCAGATGTGCACGAGCCAGGTCATACAGGTCATCCCACTGGCTGGAATGTGCTGAAATTTCGCATGGGTGTGCCCGGTATGTCAGAAGCGGTCCATGTCAAGTATGGTTTCAGTATGTCTCGCGAGCCGTGTGGGAGGCAGTATTGTTTAACCCATCCCTGTATTTAATGTTAGCCTTCAAGCACACCATGCACGTTAATTGAAATTTCCAAATTGAGCTGAACGAATGAACATATCTGCCCGTTATTTGTTTTTGGACACACTGGAGACTGAAGGATTGTTTCTGCATTTCGCCGTTTGTTTCTTTTGCTCACTTTCACAGACGCGTTTGAGCACAGTTCCTGCTCACAACAATATTGTTTTTAATAAGGATCTCTGCTGTATTTCTAAATGAAATATATTTGTCCATCCCACCTCACTTTCACTCGTGGCCAAAGCCTGAGTACTGTCGACAGAAGCAAGCGTTTAGCAGCCCCATAGGGCCGCTAAGCGCATATGTACTTCCATGTATACTCCCTCATTCTCCTCTGTCTCCCTTCGTTCACCCCCTCCTCGTGTCTACTTACCCAGTACTCCTACCCTCTTCCTCCTATTTCTCTCTTGTTTGATTATTTCTTCTTCATCCTCTTTTTCATCTTCTTCTTCATCATCATCTTCTTCTTCATCTTCTTCTTCTTCTTCTTCTCTCTCTCTCTCTCTCTCTCTCTCTCTCTCTCTCTCTCTCTCTCTCTCTCGTTTCCTTGCTATCTAGTCTTCCGTTAAGCAGGGTTGAGGTGGGTCTATTCTGCCGCTGGATGTGTGTTCTCTATGTTTGTGTGTTGACAGAATAGCTCAAACCATTTTAATGGGATTTAAATCAAACTTCTAGAAAAGGTTAAGGTTTCTGATGGAAGGGGAGATCATGATTATAAGAGCAATGGGTCAAAGATCAAGGCATCAGAGCAAGTTCAACTCAGAAACTTATGATTATGCTTAGAACCAATACAGTTCAGGAGCTGAAAGTAGAGTAGGAATTTTAGGTTTTTCCGTTCTGAGAAGATCGGATCAAAAGTAAAGATCTCAGGGCAAGATCACACATTCGTCTCTATAAATGAAACAGTTGTAAGTCGATTTGAACTAAACTTGGTGAGTTGAGAGTTAGACACGGCGGAAGTGATTTGAGTTTTATAGAAGGAGGTCAAAGGTCATGATCATAGGGCAAGGTCAGCTCAAGTAGTTTTGATGGTTACGATTGTTTATACCAATTGTAGTGAAAGTACTGAGAGTTAGTTTAGGATGGAGTATTTCGATTTTTTAAAAACAATCTGACAAAGATAGTTGTCATAGGGCAAGGTCCATTTAAGAAGCAGGTGTTGCACTTCTGAGTTCCTCGTCTTGCTCGCTTCGTTTTAATTTTCTCATAGACGGCCATACCACGTTGAGTACACCGCTTCCCGTCCGATCAGCGAAGTTAAGCAACGTTGGGTCTGGTTAGTACTTGGATGGGTGACCGCCTGGGAACACCAGATGCTGTTGGCATCCCTACGTGTCAACTGGGGTTGATGGAGGATTAGTGCCCCTCCCTGTAAAACAATTAACTCTAAGCCCTTGGCCACCCTCTTTGGGATACATGGCGTCTGGCAATGAATGAATGATAAATGAAATATATTTCTTTTTCTTGTGAAACTTCAACAAGAATGTTCCTGCAGTTCATGGTAGTGGTTCTCATATTTCTCTGCCTTCCTACGTTGAATTTCTTCTTTCTTTCCTGTCTTCCTTTCTTTTTATTTCGCCTCTTCTTTTCCTTCTACCCTTCTTTTTTCTAGTGTCGACGGTTGTGATGACATTTTTTCTCAATAATGTCATCACACCTTCTTTACTATCCTTATCTCATTCTAGTAGTTTAATTACTCTTGTAGGAACTGCCTGGCATAGTTCAACTGGCCTACTGCAATTATCCCCTCTTCTTATATTCTTATGTTTCCAGCCGCCGATTGTTTAAATTATTATTATTTTTTAATATCATCCTAGTTGTGAGAGTCTGGAGTGAGAGAAGGCCACATCTAACCCCTTCAGATCGGATTTTTTTTTTCCAAAGTAGAGTAAAATCATCTAATGACAGCAAGAATGAACTACCTAAAATTCCTCTAATTGTTGCTGGGACCCCAGGTTCATCTGGATGTGAACCCGGTGGAATGAAGACTGAAGCTGCCCTTCGGCATTTCACCATCCTTCTTTTCACCTATGAGCAGGAAACTGATGGACTCTTGTATAACAGAGCAGTGGAGCTGTCCGGTTATATCGGTGCCATCACACGAAGGCATCTCTCTTTAATACCGTCCTCTTGTTGAAGGAAATACATCACCAGGATTCCATTAGTTACTCCTTAATTTTGTGCCAGGTCGAAATTACTTTCGTTTTCTTTTTAGGGGTAACTGGAGAATCTTAGGGAAGCTGTTACCATTGCTGCTGTCTTCTTTGTCTGTCTGTCTGTCTGTCTCTTTCTCTCGCTCTCATATTGTTTTGTCTGGTTCCTTCTCTCTCGAGTCGTACATATTACGGATTCTTTTCTCCCTAGTTCCCTCCTTCATCTCTCCTTCCTTTTCTCTGTTCATTTGTTTACTTTTCTTCTTTTTTTTGTCGCACAGTTATATGATAAAATTTGCGAATCTTAATTCTTGCAACGTTCAGACGATTATGTTCAGTCTTCAGCTGAGTTTCGTACTACACGGTAAGAATAATCCAAAGTAAATCTTTTATACCAGAACTCCTTTCCACATTTCTTTGTTACCGACGCCAGACAATTTCACTAAGCAGATGAGGTAACGGCACTGTTGCAAAAGAATATCACCAAACCCCTTACCAAGTCATTAATCGAGTCGTACGGGATTACACAGAGAAAAACACCTCTGCTGAACTAGAATTATTACTTCTGTATCATTTTCTTCAGCTTACAGAAATATGAAACTACACTGCTGGTCACATCTGCAGCAGACGATACTGAAAAGACCATTATGTCTGTTGATGTTCGCTTTCCTTTGTACTCGTTTCTCTTACTTCCCTTAGCCTCCCCCGCTTCCCTCATCTCTTCCTCCATCTAATTTATTTCTTTACCTCCAGTCCTCTCTCATCCTTTCTTCCACCTTCCTACCGTGTTTGTCTTGCTTCACCTGTCTTTCGCCCTGCATCCCCCTACTTACCTCCCTTCCCAACCTCAGCCTGATCTCTCCCTTCCTTTTTTCTCTTCCTCATCCAGACCTTTCCTTACCCTCCCATCTCCCTGTATCCCCCTACCTCCCTCTCTTCCCTCCTTCATCCTAACCTACCTTTATCTTTCTTCCACCCTACACCCTCTTACCTACCTACCCTGCACCCCCTCCTCACCTCTCGTAATTTCGCTCTGCCGCACATCCCCCCTCTTAGTTTCGCTCCCTCCCTCCATGCTCCCTCCCCTATTCCTACCTACCCCTACCTTCCTCTCCGCCCCCTCTAAATTCTTGGAACTGAACTCTCCCTGACCATACGTCCTCGCAATGCCCTAACTTTTGTTCACGTCTCCTTCCTCTTCCCTCCTTCTTTTCCTCTTTTCTTTTCTCCTCATGTTTCCTCTTCTTTCTGTGTCTATCTTTTTTATATGCTTTCTTACACCCCTGTTCCTTTCTTCTCCTTTTCCTTAACCTCCTTTGTCATCCTCTTCCATTCCCTCTTCATTTTTCCTTTTTCCTTGTCCTTTGTTCTTCTTTTCCTTTTCCCTCCACGCATTTTTCTCCTTTTCTTCCGTCCTCTTTCTTACTTTCTTTACTATCATCCTTTCTACTTATACTTCATTTCCTTTCTATCATCGTTTGGTTTCTTTCTTCCCTTCCTGTCTTTCATTTATTCTTGCAGTAGATAATGTGACAGATGTGAATCAAGATCCCATATGGTTAATAAAATCTTCTGGGGGCAGCAGATATCAAAATAAATACGTCACCGGATTGATGGACTTAACAAGCAAGAATATGGCAATAAGGATTTCACTTTCAGTTCTAAGAATTCATCCCAAGTTATCTCAAACGTTCCATTAGCAGAGTTTACATCAATATACCACGAGCGTTCAGTTCCCGGAGTTCAATGCAGGTTACCACAAACACTCATTTCTCAGAGTTTCTCTTCAAATACCACGAACGTTCATTTCCCAGAATTCGATGCAGGTTACCACTACCACTCGATTCTCCAAGTTCCTCTTAAGATACCAAAAACGTTCAGTTCCCAGGCTTCAGCATAGTTAAAATAAACTTTCACTTCACAGAGTTCATTCCAATTTATTATGAATAATCGTTATCATAAGTGACCTACCGTAACTCATCCCCCGGCCAGTATGTTTTCCTACTCCGACACTGTCATCTCGTTTACCTCCTTTATAATTTTCAATTCCTCGTATACAGAGCATTGATCATTCACTTTTCTGCCAGGCCAGACTTGGGTTGTGATTTGCAGATTCCTCTTAATGTGACTGTCACTATTGTGTATAACTATTCCCTCACGTACACACACACACACACACACACAGACACACACACACACACACACACACACACACACACACACACACACACACACACACACACACACACACACCCGGGCGTACAAGCAGGCCTTAGTCTTTTCTTGCGTCCCTGTCCGCACACTCCTCTGTCTCACATCTCCCTTAAGCACTACGCTAACGTCTTACATTCGGGCTTCATCGGGACGGTTCTGTTCATCCCTGGAAGAACATGGCCTATTGCAGGGATGAAAGGAACTTACAGTAGCCCCTTCACTACCAATGTGATATATGATTTATGATTCCTGATAGCGACAGATGATTTTATTCCTCCTAATAAAGTCATCCCGTGGCGAGAGACGTAAGCATAACCTTGAGCAAGTTTTCAACGACAATCCTCTGTTATCACTGTGTCCTGCCTTTTGTGCTTTCCATTGTTGCTCAAACGACAGAAATCTATCATTTCGTCTCATACTCTCTTGCTGTGTGCATCATACTGCTATCACCAAAACAATATAGGTAACGCCTTCCCTCGTCACAGCCGGCAGAGAAGTGTTGGCGAACTTTTGCTCATGGTTGTACATGATTTTATATTTACAAATTTCCATGAGCCTAAGGCCTGCTTAAGAAAGAATGTTTATGCATTTAGGTTTCACCCATAGCGCTACCATGCTCTCCACTACCAAACTTGAGTGATCATTAAAGTGAAACCTCCGACTAAGCTGACTGTTGATTATAGTAAACTGGTGCCGAAACTTTTTAAAAATTGTTTCTGATAATACTCAACTGGTATTGAGGTATACTTATTCTACAGCATGGCAAATGTCCTTGATAAATAAGAACATGCTCCCTCTCTGTCGTCCTTTTCACAGTCTCAAGCTCCTCATATATCTCTCTCTCTCCCTACCTGCAGACTACTTTTTGTCTAGGCCCCTCCCGTCCTCTCCGTAATACTTTCTTACTCTCCTCGACACTCTCACTTCTCATCCTCATATTCCCTTCATTTACTCCTCCACTCGATTCATTTTCCTACGCATCTCCGCCCCCCCCCTTTCACCTTTACCTTGATAATTTAATCCCTATTCCAACAGTTCTTCAGTCATTTTCTCCCTCCCTTGAATCAATTACACTTTTCACACTCCCAGCGCCACTCATTCTCAGTCCTTAGCCTTCTTGTTTTGCTGGCCTTATCTTTGGCTCATTCAACACTTACATCAGTCATCACTTCCTCTGTAACGACCAACCTCGAAAGGGTCATTAGGTTTGCTGTCTGTTTTCCTTTGTACCCCTGTGTACTCATTCCCAATTTTTCCATCCTCGTACCTTCCCCCTATTGTATACCCTCCCCCTCCTCTTTCTGCTCTCCTTTTCCATTATCTTTCTACCCGATCACTTTATCTTTTCTTCTCTTCATTCTCTTTTCTGCCTTTCCTTTCCTTTTCTGCCCTCCCTTTCGATGGCTTCCCTTCCCTTCCATTTTCTGCTCTATACCCCCCTCCTTTTTGCTCTCTCAGCCTCTCCCCTTCCTCTTCCCCTTCCTCTTGTGCTTCTTCTTTCACCGTCTCCTTCCTTAGTCATTATACCCCAACCCCCGCCCTCCCATCCCGTGCGTCTTTCAACACTGCCCTACCTCTCTAGTCCTCAGGTAGCGCTGGAGGCTAAATCAAGATCCGTTACGTAAGGAGACGCCCTTGACATTTCCAGCAGATTTCAAGGGGAAACTAAATTGACAGGATTGTGACTTAGTGCTATGATAAACAGTGCTTCGTCAGTTAAATATTGCCGGGAATTGTTAGGCTTTTGTACGTTTCAGACTAACACTCTTTCTTAGCTGTGAAAGGTTAAGTAGCAGAAAGGGTTATGGTAAATGTATAGAGGAACGGTCTTATGTGCAACTAAAGCTACGTGATCAGTTAGGAATGGGGTACAAGGCATTTTTTTCCTAACTGCAGAGTCCCTGGCCTCCCAAAAACACTGAGCATCCTATTAATTTCGCTACCTTTACCCTCCCACCATTGCAGTATCTTAGTCTACCTTTTCTGCTTCTTCCTCTAAACGTGCAAATACTCGCAGATAGTCTTTGTTCAGCTTTTTCATGATTTGAGGGAACTGATGCTTTTTGAGTGATGATCATGACAACCCCCCCCCACACACACACACACACACACACACACACATTCTCTCTAAAACAAAAAACAAACACACAAACACACACACTTATCCCGAGCTACGCATCAGCCATCAAGGTCATCGCACTGACTCCTCGGTTATACACTCCGTCTCTCCCCCTCCCCCCATCACTGTACCCTCCTCGTACCCCCTCCCCTCATTCTCGAGTATTTCTTCCTGGAACAGCCCCTTCCAACCACAAGATCCCCCCATCCCTCAGCCCTCCTTACCTTCCCACTGGTCTTCTCTCTGGTTCCTACCCAGCTCTCACACCTCTGTAACGTTGCCCTCGATCCCCTCCTCTCCTCCCCTCCTGCTTCGTACCCTGATCCCAGACCTAGCCTAACTTCTCTACTATCCTCCCAGTCCTCTAGTGCGCACGCACACACACACACACACACACACACACACACACACACACACACACACACACACACACACACACAGAGAGAGAGAGAGAGAGAGAGAGAGAGAGAGAGAGAGATGAAGAAAAAGAAATAGAAAACCTGATACCCTAGGGATGAAGGGTTCATGGACTTAAGTCCAAGGAGAAACATTCTGCTTGCGTGTGTGTGTGTGTGTGTGTGTCTGTGTGTGTGTGTGTGTGTGTGTGTAAATGACGATGAAGATGAAATAGCAAATATGAGTAGATGAAGTAGTCAAAAAACAGGAGAGTAAACGAAAATCATTCGAACCCTGGAAACTAACTCCTTCAGCACGAGGACTTCTCTTTGATTATATTCGTGTTATACCTCTAAACGTTTATATTCAACTTAGCAAAGATCTCTTGTACTGCAGGTGTTAGTGAAGGCTGCATCTAAGCCCACCACTGCTAACAGCCTCTCGTAAAATGAAGATAATCGACTGGGGAGGTAGCAGTAAAACAAACACTGAGCCACTGGTATAAAGTGATTTACCCTCTTGATAAGGCGATGATTGTTATATTATGTTCTTGCTACCAGTGGATGATGATATTCAGCATGTGAAGGACCCCTGGTAGTGAAGATATTGAAACCAACCACCACAAACCTCAGTGCGATGCTGACTTTTTTTTTCAACTATAATACGATGTTATTCAGGTAATTAACGCGTATTTTGAAGGGCTAAGTAAAGTATCACACACATAAGCGCGCGCACTAACAATAACAACAGATCTACAGCCGATTTGTAACCACACTGAGTAAGTTGTCCAGCACGGTCAATGACTAAAGTTCACCCATTGTCCTGCTGTGTCCAATGTACTTCCCGTAGACGTCATACCTGGATTCATTACTTTCTTCCCTGACGCAGAACCTCATTCCAAACTGTGAGAAATAAGAAAATGGTGAGAATTAGTTGGCGAATTCTTGTTCCTGGCTGTTCATTAAAGGGTAGATCACCAGCAAACGCACTTTTTTTTTTTTTTTTTTTAACCGAAAAAGTTGCGAAACCAGCATCTCATCTGAGTAAGGAAATCATCAACTTCAACAGAAAATATATTTAGAAGGCTGTGTTGCTTCATTACAGACAGCAGCAATTCGCTTTCCAGCAAAGACTTCTTTTAATACAAATAAATAACTGAATTATGATAAGAAAAAAGCTCTTGAGGTTGAAGGATTAGGATTAAAGTTGTAAAGTGGCTCTGAAGATTTCGTACCATCTCTTCCTCAACCTCAACCAAATATTATCCTGTATGTTACTGATAAAAACTATGTGGATACTGAACTGATACCACCTAGGACAGGGCCTTACCAGTACCCCCTTCATTACAAGTGGTCTCCTTTATGCAGTATAATAATTGTTCTCGCACGAAAAAAGAATGACAATGAAAATAAAATGGCATCAATGGGAAGGTGTTAACTACGTTAGAAACAAGAACAAAAGAAGCGCAAGCACCAAGTGCCTTATGCTTTACCCCTTCAAAGAGAATAGTTCCTTTTTAGCTAAATTTAACATTCATCAGACGATTTTATGAAGCATAGGGAAAACATTATGGATCTAGGGAGTAAAATATAGCCTTCAAGACCTCTTCATACCAAATGCCCTCCTGAAACTTAAAAATAAAAAATCGTTCAGAGATAGCGACAATAGAATATAAATTAGGCCACAGCAGTTATTAACACTTGCGTTACGAAAAGTAATGCTTGCCTCCAGTATTTGACGACAGTTTATGAAACTAAGGTAGAATACGTCTGGTCTCTCTTTGTCGATGATAACTCTGTGTGGTGCAAGATACAGGCTAATGAAATCCAGATTCCCCCAAGTCTTCCACATATGATAGTACAAAAATTATGCCTTTCCTTAATATGTAAGTACGGTATTAAATACGACAGTAATAGACTGATTAACACCAAAACAGCGTTAAAGTATACTATGGAACGAACTGCATTATTGATACAAGGGCGATGATGCAGGCAATCCCACAACTTCTGATGTATTAATGGCTATTTGGTTGGACTGGCCTTCATCCCTCATAACAGAAGCCAGTCACGATATCCAGAGACTAGGTGGGCTACATCTTCATCAGGTGCTTCAGTAAATGCCTTTAAAAAATTGGGGGTTAGCCTTCCCGCCTCGTCCTGTAAGTTTTAATGATTCAACCGTAACAGACCAACACCACCAAAAGTGGTATTAACATCTTTGACAATAACATTTTTTAAAGTTTATTTTTGGTACGTCTAGACAAATTCCTTCACCACAGGAATGACTCCTGAGTAACAGAGATAATACTCCTCAGTTTCCCCTTCAATATAAGGTGAATTAAATGGACTGGTATTACCAAGAATAATCAACAAGAACTTAATTAAGGAGAACATATAGTAGCAAACACAATAACTAATACACCGAAATATTTATAACAATAACTAACCTCCACAGTAATAGATATCTCCCCTGAGCTGAATTAAACCGTCTGAAGGCAACAAGAACACAAAATAAAAGATCAAGACTGTGTTGTTTTCTTCTTCTTTTTATTTTTAAATAGCTGCATCATGAAAAATGTCCCTTTAGTTGAATAAAAGTGTCTAGCAATAGTAGGAATAAAATAAATCCCTTCACAACAAGGTATCCCAAAACTACAAGAATTAGGTGACCAGAACCGCCTGACAACACGAGTAACAAACAAGGGAGAGAGGGGAGTCTGTCGCAGTGAATGAATAAGTGAGAGATATTTTTGAATCTTCCACAACAACGTGCTTTGTGCTGAGCAGACACACACACACACACACACACACACACACACACACACACACAAGGCAACAAAACCTAGCATAGTAACAAGCAGGTAGGTAGGAAGTGAAGTGGCGCCATCCCCTTGCATCTTCCCAGAACCCGTCCACTTCCAGGAACTCTCGGCGTATGCAAGGACGTCTGCCCGCACAACCTAAAATAAACTGATCTCACTCACCAGTCACCATGTAATGGCATGTTTTCCGTTCTCTCTCTCTCTTTCCACACACACACACACACACACACACACACACACACACACACACACACACACATGTACTAGGTAAACAGTTCGAGGCTTTATGTCAGTATAGTGCATGCGTGACTTTCCAGTGGGTTACGATACCTCATGTGCTGCGTGACTGTGCCCAAGGAGTCACAAGAGCTAAGTAAACTTTTTAGTACGGTGACGTCTTTTTAAAAAGTATATTGTTGGCACTATCAGAGGAATTTCTTCCCATCAGGATGGGCGTCTTCTACTGAAGTGGTTGATAAATTCTGTATCTATCTTTTTCAGTGAAACAAAAATTTTAATATTTTATCTACATGTAAAAGAAGAAACAAAGTGTAATACTAAAAAGAAAAAGAAATGGACATCTGGCTGGACGAGCTATTTTTGTTGTCTTGCTATCTCCGTTTGATCGAGCAGGCCCATCAATCACAGGTAGGCAACAGCCTCTGCAGGGCCATCCCGTGAGAGTAAATGATTAACATATGATAATCACAAATATGTACATGATTTTATAAAAGCAATCCTCTCGCCACTCCCATCTGAATGGCTACGTAAAGCTCATATTTCTTCCAATGAAGGAAGGGTACAGAAGGTCGGTCCTGACTGAGGGGAAGAGGCCTTGGGCTCAAAGCCAAAATAATATGTTATCGCTGCAGTCGCACTTACCAGCCCTAGGCTCCAATGTTTTAGACTAGAGTTTCTCCGACCATGAAAGCATTAGTGACAACAGTATAAACACTCTGGCTCTTACACGTTACCATATCAGGTGAATAAAATTACTTGGCGTTAGCTGGGATATATTACTCGAGATGTTCCTACCATGAAAGGACTAAATTTGTTAAAGGAAGAAAGTGAATTTCAGTTCACAGACAATTATGTCTTTCGAGGAAGGTATCTATACACATGGCTGACACTTAATGCCTTCAGACCGATGACGTATTTTTGAAGTTTAATCTCGTTATTACCAGATAAGTTTATTTGGCGTAGGAGAGCCTCCAAGTAGTGAAGGTGGTAACAAAGGCAGTATCTTATCCTTCCAGTCCAAAAACACTTTCCACAACAGTAAGTTATCCCTTGGTAGTACCGATAATACACGTAAATCAAGATGTAGACACCCCTCCCACATGTAGGAAACATGTATGATTGATCAGTTTTGCATTCTTGTCTTTTATTCGGCTACAGTAGGCTCTTTTTTATGACAGGTGCCACTGGAAGGTAAAATTCATGACAGTTTCTAAAAAGTACGGCATGCCATGACATGCCTAATAGTTGAAAATAATAGCGCTCTTTCTTGCTAAGCGGAAATATTTTTAACATTTTTTCTCCATTTGGCTCTATCCATTTATATATATATATATATATATATATATATATATATGCAATTAAATCACTTAATAACACGTGATTCACAGATATGCTGACATGCACAAGGAAAAGGAAACGCTAGATATCCCGAGCGCTTTCGTGTATTCACATCTTCAGGGGAGCCCCTGAATACGTGAATACACTAAAGGGCTCGGGATATCTTGTTTCCTTTTCCTTGTGGATATCAGCGCATATATATATATATATATATATATATATATATATATATATATATATATATATATGAGTGTGTGTGTGTGGCTACCATCAAAAGGGAAATCTTTGTCCTTCTATTCATTTAATTTATATACGAGAAAGTCTTTTTAAAATTATCCTTGTTACTTAAGCGATCTTATACATCTCAGGGGGGGATCCTTTATACTGAACGGGCTAACGAAGGCTAAAACTATCTCTTCAAGTCTGAAAAATCTCTCCTGAGTAAAATCGACTTTTTGTAAGAGAAAAACATTAAAAATATGTCAGAGAAATTACGGGGTTAAACGCACTCAGGATATATTATGCACTAGGATATTACTACACTCAAGCTATAAGCATTTCAAAACAGAACTAAAATTGTTGGAACAGAAGCTATAAAAGTAAATCCCTACACAAAACCGGCTTTAGGATATATCAGTTCATAATTCATGAAGAACTATCTGTGTCTGTGTTTGAGTGCATTTGCATATACCAGTATGTACAAGTGTGTATATAAGTATCTGTGTGTGTCTCGCTTTGTTTGTGTGCGAGTCATTGCATTTGCAACCTCCCTTCTCCCTCCTAGTACCCCCCAGTCATTTGTATAAGCGTAGGACAGGTTTCCTTTTACGCCAAGAGCCGAGTCCAAGCTACGTAACATTTATAGCAGGATAGACGTCAGTATTATAAATACGCGGTTGCCTGAAGCGTATAGTTCAAACCCAAGCACACCATACTCTTGACAACACGATACCAGAGTCAGAACAAGGATACAGCAGCATGCCCTTCAATTACTGTATATTTTGCAAAGAATGATATTACCTCAACGTTGGAGTTTAGTATAGCAGCACTTACAGAGCTGAAAAATACAGCTGAACTAGTTTCTTCTTTTTTCATTTTTTTATTAAATTACTTTTGCTACCACGGACATTTTGATATACTCTAGGGGAAAACTCACGATGTATAATTACAGAGACAACCTCCATTGGCTTCTCCAGTTGGAAAACTTCTTTCTTACCGAATTTTAGTCACCAGCAGAGGAATTCGTCTGCCTTGGGGAGACTTCTCCAGGATAAGGTTTAAAGTATCAATTGTCCTGTTTATCTGCTAGCAACTGATCAGTGCTCTCGATATTTGTGATGAGATTTTTAATTGGCAACACAGAAAAACAAAGCTACAAGATTCATAGTGGTGTGTCGCCGATTGAAGTCCACATTACTGTTGCTTAGGCTATGTAAATTTAGTCTTCAAATGTATTCTTTATTCACAACATTCATGCTAAAGCTGTCGGATTGGTGTGTGTGTGTGTGTGTGTGTGTGTGTGTGTGTGTGTGTGTGTATACTCAACCCTAACTTACCCTACCTCAGCCTATTCATTGGTGGGCAAATTTTTTTTATTTTATCATAATCTGACCATAGTCTTTGCTCATCTCCTTCCCTGCTTTCATCCCTGACTACACCGACTGTTAGGATTTCTCTCTGGTGAATGCAGTCGTCTGGTTTTGGCCTAAGTAAAATTCCAAGGTGTGTTAATACCAGGAAAAAGCACTTCCTACTTTACTCCTCCGTCCCCTCCTTGTTCTACGTTTTATTCTCATTATATTACTTTTCTCTAGTTGCAACTCTTCTATTGGTATAACGAAGGATATGATTTATCTAACACCCTCTAGTTCGAAAAGTCAAAGTTGAGGTGAATGTAATTGTCTGAAATGGCATATATAGAATAAACAGTAAATAATAGATATCTGAGTGAAAGGGGGTGATATAAATGGAATAGGCAAAAAGTACTTTGGGAAAGAGATGGAAAGATGAATCTATTAATAACCTCTGGACTATAATGGACTGAAACTTAATACATCAGAGTGGAGAAAGTTGAGAGGGGTTTTCGCTCCCACTTCTTGTCTCCCCGTTAACTTAAATCCTTCTCTGTTCTCTACATTATATGCGTATTATAATCCATGTAGCCTAACTTCTCCCAGATTTTTGTTCATTCGCAACTTATCCATGCATCTAATTGGCAGAATAAGACAATAATATGACTCTACATCCTTTCCATAGCACTTCTTGGCTAGCATCATACTCTAGTGTTAATCACCTGCTAAACGTCAGTTTGAAGATGGAGAGACGGTAATTTTAGTCCAGCTTAGAGTAAAATGTGTAAAGCATTGCTCATGTCAGGGATTTCTTCCAATATATCACACCTTTTTCTGCATACACCTGGTACTATAAACTTAAATAGGCCTTCTTTTTGTACCCTGCTGTGAACTTATTTTTTTTTTTTTAATGTGGAAGAAAGAACCAAAGGCCAGGAGCCATAGAATGAGCATAAAAGGGCAATAGACAACAAGAACTAATTATACTTCTTTTTCTTTCCTTTTCGTTTCTCTCTTTTATCCTCCCTTTCTACTTTCATTGCTCCATCTGTTTACCATATCTCATTTTGCCCCTTTTTCTCTTCTTATTTCAACATTTCCTATAGTTTTAGTCCTTATTTGTCTGTCTGTCTGTCTGTCTGTTTCAGTCAGTCTGTCTGTCTGTCTGTCTGTCTGTCTCTGTCTCTGTCTCTCTCTCTCTCTCTCTCTCTCTCTCTCTCTCTCTCCTTTATTTCATCATCTACATACAATACCTTTATTGTTTCCAGCGAAGCATTTTTGAGTATCCTATCAGTACATTTATCTACCGCAAGTATTCTCTTAGGTAATCGGGGCCTAGATCCATGATGAAGGATTCCAGTATTATTTTCCCCCCCTCCAGCTACCGGAATATGAGCTCTGTAAAAGGTCGGACTGCAAAACAACCTACCACTTCTCAGAATCACCCCACAAAAAGTTAGAGTGTAATCTAAAACACGTATAATCACACCTGAGGGCGTCCTGTTAATTCGCCTCGACTTTAGTAGACTTCCTTGCTCTTCGACGGATGGTAAACGTTTAACTTAGTAGGATCAGTCGTAACGGGTTATTTAGAGCAAACAAATTATCACTGCAACCAGAAGACGTCTCTCTCTCTCTCTCTCTCTATTCTTGCAACCTCCAGATTCCCTTCAGCTCATGTGGGTGACGAGCGCCTGAAAGAGCTGAATAAAATCGTAAGGGGTTTGCTAGGACAAACTGATTAACATCATCAACAGGACGTCTCTTTTACACCTCAGACACCTTAATTTGTCACTGGCCGTCTAGGAAAGTAAGCAATGGCCTGAGGTGTAATCTATAAGTATTCTCAAGCAGTTCTGATCTGGATTTAGCCAAACTTGGTAGAAGTGTTCAGGGTCAGCTAAAATATTGACGTGTTTTAGAGCAATAGAGCAGGGATCACGGTCAGGTAACAAGGTCAACATAAACAGTTTTGATCTGATTTAGACCACACTAGGAGGTTAGTTTGAGGGTAAGGGAAGATCGAAGGAAGTCGATCTGAAGACAATCAGTTGAAGTTCAAAGTCGCATGGCACGGTCAAAGTTTGTCCCGTGTTTATCTGTGTGTGTACGAAATAGCTTTAGCAGTTTAGATCTGATCAGGACCAAACTAAAAATAAGATTTTGACCTTTTGTTTATAGAACATTAGGTTAAAGGTCTATCTATCTGTCTATTGCCAGACGCCATAATCCCGTAAGGGGTGGCCATTTGACTTTGAGTTATTTGTTTTACGGGGAGGGGCACTAACCCTCCACCAACCCACTTGCTGACAAGTAGGGAGCACGTGTGATTTGGTTATATGGTTACCAACCAGCGTTCTAAATGGTGTCTTGGCTTACAGGAAACCATTTGGCTTGTCACTCAATGTAAAGTCACCTGTAAAGGAAAGAAAAGCAATAAGTGACAGGAAAGATGGGAGAAATAGGAATAGAGGAGGGCAGGCACAGATACAGAGTGATAAAGGCTAAGGAAGAAATAGCCAGCACTACATCAAGTGAGTGGATGATGGTCACCACCACCTACCATAACAAAGTCTGCTTGAGCCGTTTTTGTCCGATTTTCACCGAACTTGGTGGGTGGGTTTAGGGAAAGCAAGGTTGAAGGATTTCGATTTTAAGAACAAGTAAAGATCAAGGTCACAAACTTAGTTAAAGTTCGACCTGTGTATGTCGAAGCGTACTAGTATTTAGTGTATCTGATGTTTGTAACATCTGGTGGTCAGATTTGTGCGAGTGCTGGGGCAAAGCAGGGTGTGGAAAGGTTGTCATATTTGAGTGTGTGTGTGTGTGTGTGTGTGTGTGTGTATTCTGGTAGGGAAGGGGCAGTAAGGGGGAAGGTGGTCAGATTTGTGTGTGCTGAGGTAGGTCAAGGCGTCGGGACAGTCGATCTATCTATCCATCTATAGCCCGACGCCCTAATCCCGTAAAGGGTGGCTGCAGACAAAACGCCTCCAAGTCGCTCTGTCACCCACCATTTGACTACCCTCCCCCCAACTCACCCCCCCTCCCTCATGTACCTCTCAACTCCATCCCTCCACCTCATCCTCGGTCTACCCCTCTCCCTCCCTCCACCTCACCTACATACACCCTCCTAGTCAGTCTTTCATTTTCCATTCTCTCCACATGTCCAAACCACCTTAGTGTATTTCTCCTAATCTTCTCAACCACATCCACATCCACCCCACAACGTTCCTTCACTTCTGACCACGGGACAGTGGTGGTCACAAATATGCGCTGAGGTAGGGCAGGGAGGTATGGAGAAAGGTGGTTTGAATGTTGAGGTAGGGAATGGAGAGTGAAGGGAGGGGGTCTGATGCGTGTGTATTGAGGTAGGGCATGGAAAGTGAAGGGAGGTGGTCAGATTTACGACGCGCAAGGGAAGGTGTAATATAGTGGATTACCTTGGACTTATTTTGGAGTATCGCTGAGGTGGGGTAGTGCGTAGGTAAGGGGACTGGCTCGTGTAGGGATAGGGCGTGGGGAAGGGAAGAATATTTTAATTTTACCTGTCAAGGTTGGGGAGGAGGGGAGGGAGGAGAGATGGTGGTATGCTGAGGTAGAACATGAGGGAGGGAAGGTATGTGGCCATGTTTGTGGGCTGAGGCAGGACAGCTGGGAAGTCGAGGGAAACGAAGTCGCCATGTCCATGCTGAGGTAGGATTAACGGAGGATATACAAAAAATTTCAGCCCAACTTAGACCCGCTGAGATGAAGAGTCCAGGTCAGGCCGAAATTGTTGTAGCTCCTAAATAAACAACTTCACCAGGTGTGTATATTATTCTTATGTGTGAACACTGCACGCAGCTGATATCCAGACACTTCAGCAGACATCTGTAACCCTTTCCTTACGATGACGTCTTTCGTTCTATCCACGCTACCGCCACACGACCCTGTTCAGCTTGGGCGAGATCCACAACGAAAAGGCTGAAAATACTCTCATAAGCCCTTGCAGTACAAAGACGTCTTAAATATTCTCTTCTTGCAACCTATCGCTGTGAAGAAAGGTAATGTTTTCCTGGATGCTATATTTTTATAATTACAGGTGTGTAACTGTACTAATTACACGCATAATTACTAATCTCTGACCAGAGAGTTGGCCAAAGTCGTGGCCAGGCGTAGACTACACAGTCAGACTCGTTCAACCATCTTTCCAGAGGGGTTTAATGCTTCAATGAACAATTTTCTAAGCATCAGTGAAACACTTTCGCTTCACGTATTATATTACTTTTTCAAGTAATATGTATGCATTTTTAAGAAATAGACATGAAAGTTGGCCATAGTTGTTGTTTTCAGTGTGTAATGAGTGCGTGGTGCTATTTGACATTCATACTGTGTTATATTAATCTGTTTATTTCACTGACCTATATCTTAAGGCGAGCCTTTAACCGAGCTGTTGAGTGATAGCAGGGGAATATCCACGACTACCACAGCAGCCTGCATCCACACGACTTATTGTGAGTAAGTGTGCTTTTATAATACATATATCTTTGACAAAAATTTATCATTTCTTGCTTGAATTGAATGTTATTTCCTAGTGATAACAGGCCCCGTTACCATGTAATAGGAATAGTTGCGCTACTCCGACGCAACGTCTTAGCTACATGTCCCCTCTAATCAAAATGTGTGCCAATTAATGCCGTTAATTCATAAATGATTTTTAGGGTTTATATGATGCCAATACCCACATATAGTGCCACATGTTTATTTTACTTCTTGGAAATTGCCCAATTGCAGACTGATTGAAAAAAATGTTGGCCCCTGTCAGTAAAGGCAGATTACTATGTTATGGAAGAGAAACCATAAAAATATGGTTATATCAGAGATATGAGGAGTAGAACGCATCAAATCGCCTGGCTACAGTTTTTTGCCCCTCCCAGTAGTGTAGAGGCTGTGTGCGAATGCGTGGCTCGTGTGTGGTTATAACAGTGCCCGCCACTCGTCTCTGGTCAGAGATTCGTAATCATGACTACATTGGAGGGGTTGGCGGGTGATGTTATTACTGTAGAAGGATATTCAGCACGCAAAAGTCAGGGTTCATTTACTTGGATGGTTATGTTACTTATGATGAAGGTGTTTTTAATCCCAGCCTGCTCCCACCTAAACCTGAAAGAAGGATCTGGAGTGTCCTGGCTGATATGTCGGTTAGCTATTGTAGTCTCTGGGAAGTTTGAGAGTTTGTGATGATAAAATTTGGCTGTTTCAATGGCACTCGTGTAGTTGACAGCATTATTTTAAGATTTCATTATTTGCAAACTTCAGTAATATTTACCCACCCACGTACCAACAGAGTATTCCGTAACAGCCCATATCACACCAGCGGTACAATATATCCCACCAGCAGTACTGTGATAAGTTGGGATCTGAGTGTGCGTGTGTGTGTGTGTGTGTGTAGTTACAAAACAGAGAGAGAGAGAGAGAGAGAGAGAGAGAGAGAGAGAGAGATTCCTGCCTCCAGCTAAAGTTGCGAGGTCAGCGAGGGTGAAAAAACGGGTGAGGGGGAGGGTATGGGATAGTATGGACTGGGGGGGGGGGCGACAGATTGGAAAAGGGGGGGGAGGGGCGACGAGGGGATTGCCATGACATTTTCCAATAGTCATTCCCTTAACCTTTTTCATTCTCTCTCTCTCTCTCTCCTCCCTGAGCATGACATCTAGGTACACTACAGTTTGACAGTTGTCTTCCCATTTCTCCCACTGCACTATAACACACACACACACACACACACACACACACACACACACACATACACACACACTGACTTAATGATACCATTTCTTAATTATTTTAAATAGTTTTGTGGAGAGTTTTCAAACTGATAAGGTAAGATATCGCGTAATCGACTCTTCCAGTATTATTATTATTTTTTTTAATCGTATGAAAAAATATTCTGGTGAGTGTGATTAAGATGAAGAGGACGTCATCATAGGTAGGGAGTTTAAAGGACTCTCATTCACATACTAGTATAGATCAATAATTTTATCAAAGACAGACAGAAACACAAACAAACAAAGAAATAAAAGCTGAGACTTTACAAAATTTTTCCTATCCAAGGAGGGCGGACACACACACACAAAAAAAAAAAAGAAAAAAAAAAAAAAATCCATAGCGACGGTCCTTGCATTTCGCGCACCATAGATATATCCCTTAAAAGGCTGGCGTCAAAAATTGGCAATTCCAGAGTTGCCCGGTTGTGTACCTAAAGGACACGGAGATGCCGATCAGCTCTCTCATTACAGAGCTGGACAAATGTGAGGTGGGTGTGTGGCCTGACAGGTACAAAATGGCCGCTGAAACGAGCAGGCGATCCAAGAATATTAATCAGTGTAGCAAAAAACTATGCGGATGAAAGTGTAAGATTATGTTAGTGTGTGTGTATGTGTGTGTGTGTGTGAGAGAGAGAGAGAGAGAGAGAGAGAGAGTACTGGCGGAGCCTGAAAGAGTACTGTATATTGCCCTCGTCTATCAACAATGTCATGACCGGACTAGTGTAGTACTGTATTCTGCCTCAAGTGGCGCCAGTGAATTTTGTTCAACTGAGAGTGAGTCCTAAGAGCTTGAGAGTTAATATAATCGATTACGCTGATACTACAAATATCTACAGTTGAAATAATGAATGTGTCATCCTCTTCGCTTGCCTATTCATTTTCTCTTCTCCCTGCCCTTTCCTTCGATATATTATTTTATTTTATCGATTAATTGTTTTATATTGTCACATTGAGCACGAACACATATTTCTATTTACGTTATGCTTGGTGTCATCTAAAGATTTTATTAATTTAGGACAAACCTTTCGATATGAAAGGCTTAAATATTAATACTTAACGTCTTTACTGACAGATACTTTCTAAATTTAATAAAGTCGGCTTGTGTTAGGAAGAAAATAATAAAAGATACATACTCTGAATGAAATCGTAAGCCTATCTGTTTATCGTTTCACTCATTTTTTTTTTTTGCTGTTGCTGCCTATGATGGAAATTAGGATACTGAATATAATGGGAAGGGATACAGCTAAGTTTCCCTATCATGTCGTTATTAAGATCGTTCAGTCATTGAATGTATTAGTCTGTAGAGAGAAGAGGAGAGAACAAAAGGGAAGAGAAGAGGAGAGAGGAGAAGAGAAGCAACGCCAAGTATAGGTGCAGAGATCACAAAACAAACACAAAACTGTGAAGCACCACTCCACAGTAGGTAGGTCTGTGATGCCTGAAGGAACACAACCATCGCCAGTAATAACATAACTATATAGCTATGAAAACATGTCCGTATAACACTCAAGTCATAATTAGCACTGAAACAGGTTTTCTAACGGGACGCTTCCCTTTGCTTAGAACGTTTTCTCTTGACACCTCCCCTACTCTCCTTCTCCTCATTTTGTCTGCTGGAGAAAGAGTGCTCCTTGTCACATTCCCCGCACACGCTGTGGAGAGAACAAAGAATAGGAAGGATAAGAAGAGAAGAAGACACAACAGAGAAGAGAAGGTAATGCGAGGAGCAAAGAAGAGAGGGAGAGTGGAGGATAAAAGGAGAAGAGAAAAAAATAAAATCGAGCTGGGTTAAAGGGTAGTGAAGAAACGAGAAGGGATGAGAGCAGAGTAGAGAAGGGAGAAAAGAAGTCAAAGAGAAAAGAAGAGAAGAATTGAGAAATGAAGAGAAAAGCAGAAAGAAAAGAGAACGGAAATGAAGAGCAGAGAAGAGAATAAAAAAGACTGCAAGCGAAGGAGTAGAGAGGAGAAGGGTAGAAAAGATAAGGCAAGGTTGGAGAGAGGAAGATAATGCAGGTCAGTTTGAGAGGATTTGTTCTTTTTATTTGCCATATAGGGTTTGCTCCTATTGTGTTAATAATTTTAAATATCATACAGAAATAATGTTTCTATTACAAGTAATATATGACGACAGGCACTGTATTTAATTTGCAAAATTGTAAATATGCAAAATTCATTTCTCTTCCAAAACTAAAATCATCCATCCATATACAGTACAAACAAACCTAACAAAACTTAACCCATCCAAACCTAGAGCAAATATAATTTAACTTTTTCTGTGAATATGTACACTACTTGATTATCTAGCATTATAAAAATGTTTTAGATTATATCTCGCCTATGAACACAATCCAATCATAAGGTGTAAGTGTGTGACATAATTTTGTTTCCTTCCTTAAAGATTCAATTATTTCTTCTAGATGCTAAAGCGCATGTTAAAAGAATAATCCCTCCAATGAGCTTGATAGATATTAGTCTTCAGAGAAACTTGATGAATGAGGAAACTTGTGAGATGGAGGGGGTAGATAAAGGAGAAGGGATATAGGAGGATGTGGAAGCCGAGATGAAGAGGGAGATATGGAGGAAAGAACAAGGAGAAACCGAAAGATGATTTGGATATGTGAATAGGAGATGACTGGAAAGGCTAAAGGGAGATGCTGAGGGAGAGAGCGCCTTACGCGAAGAAGTGAAATGCAAGGAGGAGGGAGAGCTGATGAATAACTCAAATGATGGGGAATAGTTACCTACCCGCATCACATGACTCCAGCTATATAAGAGCAATGGGTGCTTGTTCTTGCAGGTGAGAACTTTGGAACCTGATTAGTCACTTTGTTTCCTGCTGGATTCTCTTTGAAATGGCGATTAAAAAAAAAAAGAAAAACTCGGAGGTCAAGCAAAAACTATTTTAGTTTACCTTCAAGTTCGAGAGAGAACGGAGCTGTGTTTCCAGTCGCCGTCGCTTTTTATATATCCATGGTACCTTGCTATCATTTCACTTATTCGCTCATCTATCTCATCTGTTTATCTATCGAACTACCAACCTATCAGTTTTTACCATTACCCACAAACACATTCATAACTATATATCCTTCCATCCATTCACCTAACCTTATATATCCATCTCTTTCAGTCATCCGCGCATCTGTATACTCTATTCGTTTGTCCATGCACCTGACCCAAACATATGTTTCAATACGTTTTTACACTAAGATCTACCTACTAACTCACAATAGACATATCACACCAGAACTCAGACTGAGATATTCCAACTCACCTTAATTAACCAAAACTTACCAAACCTCTGATTATACTGTATATATATATATATATATATATATATATATATATATATATATATATATATATATATATATATATATATATATATATATATATATATATTTTCCAGAGCAACAATGAAGGGCGCCGACCCCCTTCTATATCTCGTCCATCTGATATCAACCTCCTCTACACCTTCTCAACGGCTGAACACCGGGTTCTCAAAATTCCAAAACTTAACAAATCTACACACTCACGACAGAGGAGTCTGGCGATAAAGTAAGCGTGCTTGTCGCCGATTTGGCGACATAACGGGAAGGCAGCTATTTTCTCATTTATTAATATTTTTAGTTACTTGTTTGCTGTTGACATTTATTTTTGTTTCTTTACTGTTTAGCACAAGATACTTTTATGACCAATGGATACTACTGAAATACTTTCCTAGCAGCTGTATCTCTGTAATAATGACAACCAAAATTAATTCTCTCCATGGCATAATCCTGGCTGTGCCCTTGATCAATAATTCAGCCCTAGCTGCGTCCCTGATCAGTAATTCAGTGACAAAGCGATTCAAGGCTCGGCTGCAGGGTGGGTAATGCAATAAACATTCACGGGACTCAAACCGCTCGTCCTACATTATCAATTTTCAGAGACTATATTGACATGGTTTCTCTTCTTTCATCGCAGTTCTAATATATCGCTTCCATTTCGTTGTTCCCCCCCCCCCCCGTCATCCACTTTTACAGGATATATCTGACACTTCACTACAATAACTCTACATCACCCATTTTCGCAGTGAATATTTCCCTGACTCAACCTCAGCACCCATCAAATTTGAAGCCCATCCCACCCAATTCTTAGCTCACCATATCTGTTTCTTTACCCTTCCCTTCATCCACTGACGGTGTCACGGTGCGATGCAAGTCACGCTGTAGACTAACACTTGTTGATGATGGAGGAAGAGACTTCATTATTTCATGAAGTTTCTTGGATGATTTATAGTTTTCCTGTACAGCTGAATTTACAAGTCCGTCAGGTAGTGGGTGGTCCATTGTGTAAGGTTTGACAAGAGTTGTAACTTTCGGTGGGTCATAGTGTCTCTTGATGAATAACCCTAAGTAGTTTCCTAACAGTGGTAAGACTATAGAACTGCAGTATCTGCACGTTTGTGTGTGTGTGTGTGTGTGTGTGTGTGTGTGTGTGTGTGTGTGTGTGTATACAAAAAAAATTAAAACAGGAAATTTAACACTTCGGATTTACAACCTGTTTACGGCTTCCAATCTGGAACCTACCTCTGGCTTTGCACAATATTTTCCCATGATCTTAGCTATGGTATTATGCTGTCTTAGATGCTAAGTTTACAATATACATCACTTTAGACTGCAACCATAATTGCTTGATATTTGAGAAAAACTGAAGGACTTCTGGGTATTGTTGTTTAGACACTTGTACGAACTGTGCATTAAATTTACTGGTCGACCATATCACTGAGTTTATATATACATACATATATATATATATATATATATATATATATATATATATATATATATATATATATATATATATATATATATATATATTATTGATAATATACCTTCGTGGCCTTCCTGCTGTACTGAGAGGATGTACGATAAGAATACAAATTTACCTCAGTGTTTAAGGAGAATGACGAGAAGAGAGAATGGAAAAAATACATGGGATGCAGGTGGTCTTCTTGGTGAATGGAATAGGAATGGATTAGATGACGAAACGATAAGGCAGATATTGAAGGGCGTGTGTTATGAAGATGGTGAACTGAGGGAGGGTAGAGGATGTATTGATCACATGGCTGCTCTCAAATGTTGGGCAGAAAAGTTTGTGAAAGTTGCTTGTAGTATAAGTAATATTGTACAAGAGTATGATGAGAATGAACGACAATCGCACTGAAAGTAAACCTAGTGAAAAGACTGTATTTTATATCTCTCCAAGGTATGCATGATGGAAGAAATTCAGCTGGAAGTCGGCAGTATATATATTGGGAGGATTAACTTGCATTTCTATGGAGGTGTGCTTTGTACTTTTAGTTCATCAATGTTTGTATGGAAGGTGAACTGAGCTAAGTCGAAGGCTAACCCAGAGAGTGACTGGGAAGCATGGAGACAGTGAAATGAAATAATCTGCCCCGCGATTTTCGGATACAGCAATACTGACTTACAACAAAGGAATAAATTTGTCTGTTTTAAGAATTAAGTAATGTGCGTGAAAGATAAACTTTATTAGTAAATGTAAGGAATGATTAGGCGATAATGTCCGAAGAAATCCCGCTGGGGCAGGGAACAGTTTAAGGATTTGAGTTTCGTAAATATCAGACTTTACTGATCTACTAGAAGAACCGCCGACATGTCGTAAAAATACCCACACTAATACCAATACACCAGTCTCGTATGAGACAGCCCTAGCATGTATTCACTATGGACTGTGGGGTGTTAGCGCCGAAGTGGTGACATGTAGAGGTGTACCGTATGTAGGAGGACTACTGGGCCTTGAAAGCAGGCTGTGATGCCTATGCCCAGAGTCGGTCACAGAAAAAAAAAAAAAAAAAGGTGCAAAGAAAAACTGCGGTGCGTTATCTTTGTTAGGGGACTTAAAGTAATGCTCTTTATGTATTTAGACAATGTTGTGAACATAGTTGATAGTATCGAGGATTAACTGGTCTAGAGGGGTTTAAGGAAGGAAGAAAGTGGCAGGTATTTTGAGAACAATGTCATGTAATAGGGAAGGGAATGTGGATGTAAAAAGGCAATATAATGCTTTGCATACTTTTTGCAATGCTATACACTGTATCGGTGAAGTGAATACGGTGCTCGTAGGATGTAAATAAGTAATTGGGTAACTGAGCTAAACTTCTTCAAAACTGGCGGGAAAAAGAAAAAAAAACTGCTGGTTGGCGATTATGTACTAATTTAAGGAGAGATGCTAGAAGATGGTTTGTTGGTTTTGCCTCATGGCAGAAAGGAAGAGGGAGACTGACATGACACGTCTGTGTGTGTGTGTGTGTGTGTGTGTGTGTGTGTGTGTGTTATTTTAGTGTTATCCTATCAATCTGCACCGAAAGATCCTGCAATGATAGATATAATGAAATGTCACTTGTTCAGGGTTGCTATTTAGATATATTCACTTTGTCTCGTTTGCCAATTCTCCTTGATCTTTCTGTCATGCATATGCAAGATTAATAACATTTATTAAGACAGACTTATGGGTACGATTATCTGACTACTAAGAAAAATCAAGGGACAGTTAGGCGTAGTTTTTTATTTGGAACTGAGGAGTCAGCCTAGTAGTTGGCCTTCGCATGAGCTCTCTCTTTCGCTCACTCCGTCCCTCCCCCCTCCCCTCTCTCTAATAGACTTTTCGTGGCTTTGCTGTCACTGTCGTTATGTTGGCCTGTATCCCGGAAGGCAAATCTAATTTTTTGTTCAGGGAAAAGATGAGAAGAAAGATTATGAAAAGCACAGAGGGATTTGCCGTGTACGCATAATAGGAATAGTTCAGGCTCAGTGATGACTAAGAATAAAGGGAGACTGAAAAACTAGTGTGGAATAAAGATGTTGGCTTAAGGAAGGGTAGACGGTGTATTAATCATATATTTGCTTTTAAGTATTAGCAAAAAAGTCTGTGAAAATCATTTGTAGCATTAATACAGTAGGCATGTGCAAGCGTAAGCTGAGACTGAATAACAAAGAGCACTAAAAGTAAACGGAGTTGAATGTAGATTATGGTGACAAGGGAGTTCACTCTCGGTGAACACAGAATAATTTTTGTACCGACGGCATTATTCTTTTCGGTTAATCGTAAGACACAAAAAAATGGTAAATGAGTTGAAAATAGAGACTAAAAGCAGGCTTGAATATTAATATTACTTAAACAAGAGTTATGTTTAATGGATATATTAATCTCCTCGTACTACAAATAGGAAATAAAGATTCAAAATATGTTGAAGAATATACTGGATGTATACTTACTGTGACACTTCAAACAGTACCAGTTCATGACAATGAAATCAAAGCAAAAAAAGGACTGGTACTGAGGCCTCTAAATAAATAAAGTAGCATCACGATGGACAGAAATCTGATAAAGTTAAATGACAGTAAAATTACTGTGGTCCCCCTGCTCTAACTAAATGGTTCGGAACCCTGAAATTTAAAGGGTCCTTAGAAAATAAGCTTTTAAGTGCTGGAAAAATAAAATGTAAAAGATTATAATCTCCACTGCGTAGGAAAAAAAAAATTATGTCCTGGACAAGGGAACAGACGTAAAAAAAAAGAATATAATCTGCTCAGTACAAATATTATACTTTTCGTAGAACGCAAGGAGGGAAAACTAGCAGCAACCCAGGGACAGTGTGGGAGGACATAGCAGTCAGACTTGACGAACAGCTGAAATTTACAGATTTTCTGAGACTTGATGGACCAGGTTAACAGTTAGTAAGCAGAGTGGTGAAAGTTGGGGAAGGTCTTCGTTGTGCACTGGTGTCAAGCTTCTGCTGCTGCTGCTGCTTATGACGATGATGATATGCACTTAACTAGACCCATGTTAATGATTGCACGTACCTTATACCTTTGAAACAATGGCAATTTCGGAGTCACCAGGGAAATAGATACGCCCACATCAGTGGTACCTTCGTCAAAGTCTAGGCAAAACCTTGTCATTCCTCGGCTTCCTTTCTATAAAGCCCTGCAGCATTTATGGCATTTCAATAACTTCTTCATTGTAGAATGCCACCTCTCCTCCTCCAAGTTCCTATTGTTTCTGACCTAATGCCTACTATTTTAACAGTAACAGTAGCAGGCTTTACAGTATCCTCCTACTTCTTCTAAAGTCGCTTCCATGAAGAAAGAAGTTTATGCATAACAAACTTCTTCCGTCTACAAATACATTTGTACTGCGTATCTACTTCCCAGCTCTGCATTTCTTAACTACCTTATTTCTAAAGCACAATACCTTCTATGAACATCTTTCTCAAAAATCTAAGTTTTTGACACTGACTTTCACTACCGTTTTCGGCGCTTGTCTTTTCGTGTGCTTCAGAATCATCAAACTCAGAGAAGGTTAAACAAATGAGAGATTACCGGGTTTCTTGATTTGTGATCTTGTCACTGGGATATTTTGTGCTTGCTCCAATCATACCTTAGTTTATTTAAAAAAAAAAGACATGGTAAAAGTCAAGCTAACTTGAGAATGATCTGAACTATTTTCAGTAAACCTACAATTTATTCTAGATTATTCAGGAAATGCACTTGACCATCAAACCTGGATCTGAGCAACATCTGACACAAACTAAAATCTAGTGCAGGCAAGCACAGTAAATGTTGACAGACGTTAAGTAAATAGTAGCAGATCACAACACACACAGGTCGAACTTTGACGTTGTTCTTTGGTCTTGACCAATGACTGAGAGAGAGAGAGAGAGAGAGAGAGAGAGAGAGAGAGAGAGAGAGAGACCTTGAGTGGGTTAGAAGAAGAGCCAGAAAAAGAGCTAGAGCAAGAGCAAAAGGGACAGTAAGAGTGAGAGCCAGGGAAATGGGTAGATGGATAGATAGTTAAATAGACAGATAGACAAACAGAGAGGAGAACATTTGGGAACTTCTTACTTCCCTTTTCCTCGAGAATGTCATTATGTTTAGTTAATCGTTTTGGGTAACTTTACATGCATTTTATTAAATACTTAGTGACATCATTATACTGAGTAAGATTGGAGCAATGCAACATCTGGTTCCTATTAGTCTGTTTGAGACAGAGTCCAAACTAAGTCACTGTCGAGAATACTTAAAGATATTTTACAGTTTTTCCATCAGAGGCATTATAAAAGAAAAAAAAACAATATTAGCCTTCAGGAGTAACAAGCCTGGACATAACACAAGAACGTGGTGGCCCCAGGAGTTAGTCTTCGATTGCCAGACCACCAGCGATATAGGCGAGCCATTCGAGTAAAATCAATCATCATTTGTCAAGGTTTCCAGAAAGAAAAATAACGTAATGACAAGCCGGAAGATAGGGGTGATGGAGAAGGTGCTCAGTAGTTGGTAAGGATTTGGCTATATAATTGGTGGGTTAGGTAGGTTAAGTGAAGAATAACTGTGTCGGTGGTGATGGATTGTGTGGGCAACTAGCTAGATGATCGAGGAGAAAGAGGAGGAGGAGGTGGAGGAGGAAGTGAAGGAGAGGAAGTGTAATGGAAAGACGGGATGGGAGTGGTGAAGGGATAGGGAAGGCATGAAAGGAGAAAGTCAGAGGGGAGGTATTGGAAATGAGAGAGACAGAGTGAAGAAGGGGAATGGGAAAGGAAAGGGGAAGAACCTGTTACCTTTAGGCCAACAACCTTCACCTTCGCTCAGGTCTTGTGTATTCAGAGGTTAATGATCATCTCAACTTGCACCTGCTTATCCCCCGCCACCCTGTTCATGCATAAATTGACCACTTAAGTCCCATGACGTTTCATTAAACCCTTGAGTTTGGTGACACATCTTTAACTTCTTGAAACCGGTGACGTAATTTTTGTTCTACTAACATGAATACACGAATCTATTCACTTCATAGTTGTCTTTCGAACAGAAGGGGCGAGAGACGACATTCACCAACCCCTGCAATACAAGAGATATTTCCTAAGCTAAATGAAAGGGTCTGGGGAAAGCATGAATAAAAAAAAAAATACATCATAGGGTTGAGTAGGGTTAATTCTATTCTTGCTATATTCGGGCGATTTTATTCAGATTAAGAAAGATAAAAAGCATTGTTAAGAAAAATAGGCTTCGATTCTTGGTAATAAAACTGAGATTGCAGAGGGAAAGTAGCTCCTTTATTTTCTGTTCTTTAGCCCACAACAGAGGTGCTGTTCCTCGCTACTGAATGTGTGCTGAAACGTAGCATGGATCTTCCTTGTCATCCAAAACCAAGGCACTTTCCTCCCCGCTTCTCCAGCCTCGCACGAAAACAAACACAAGCACACACACACACACACACACACACACACACACACACACACACACACACACACACACACACACACACACACACACACACACACACACACAGAGAGAGAGAGAGAGAGAGAGAGAGAGAGAGAGAGAGAGAGAGAGAGAGAGAGAGAGAGAGAGAGAGAGAAGGAACATAAAAGGAGCGATTTCATTTGGATTTTATAGCGTGATCTAGAGATAGGGCTATGGCGTCAGATAGCCTACAGCCTGCACTGACCCTTTTAGTGCGATAGGCCTGACACAAGTTGAACAGAATCACCTTAGAGACACAAGAATATAGTACATATAGATGTCTCTGAACTGAATGGCAAAAGGGAAATAAAGTCCCTATATTTTTTTATGGACTGTTATTGTACACATGTAGTTATTAGGTCCCATCAGTCTGTATCCCACATTGCAGAGTGCAGTCAGTAACGAACAATATAGACAGGCCAACGCACACACACACACACACACACACACACACACACACACACAATAATTCCACATCTATGATTTATTCATTTTGACAGTTTGATCAGGAAGGATGAGAGTGAAAAAGAGGAAAGAGCTTTATTTCTTTATTTCTCTAACGTCTTAAGAAAAGAGAGAGCATAAACAGATGTGCGTAGGCACAACATTTTAAATTCCCTTGTCTTGAAAATAAACCAACGCCAGCATTTACCAAAACCACAGTAGTCTACGATTTTAAAGAAAGGGTTATACAATATGATGAGAAAAGCTTTTGAGTCCGCACATAGTTGTATTAACAACAGAAATGGTTTTATGTGCTGGTGAATCACTGTGGTAGATGTATTTTAAATTCATAAAATGGAAAGGGAGGGTTGGAACAATTAGGTATGGGGAGGATTGTGGTCAGGTCACGGTATGACCATCAGGTCAGGTCAGCGTCATAAGAGGGCAGTCAATCAACTGCAGACACAAGGGTCCCAGAAGGCTCGTGTGACCCATGTAATGGCTGTAAAATCTAGCTGACTCATTTTTTTTTACAGTTTATCTAAGGATAGGCTTGTTGTAGTCCGAAATGCTAATAAGATAAAGAATTTAATCTCTTTTAAGTTTTCCCTTCTACCCTTTCTTATCCAACCCTGCACTTTTTTTTTCTTCATTGAGAGCTCCATCCTCATTATTCTGTCCTATTTTTCTTGCCATTTATCCTTCTTAATTCCTTTGATCAGAAAATGTCTTTCAAATCCATTTTTTCTATGGCCAAGTGATAATGTTATTCTTAGCGGATCCTTCGGAAACTCTATCTATCTATCTATCTATTGCCAGACTCCTCAATCCCGTTTGGGGTGGCCACAAACAAATCGCCTCCAAGTCGCCCTGTCCCCCGCCATTTCACTGCCCTGCTCCCAACTCACACACCCCTCTCTCATATACCTCTCCACCCCATCCCTCCATCTCATCCTCGGCCTCCCCCTCCCTCTTCCCCCCTCCACCTCACTCACATACACTCTCTTCGTCAGTCTTTCACCCTCCATCCTCTCTACATGGCCAAACCACCTCAGTGTGTTCCTCATAACGCTTCCTATCACATCCACATCCACACCACAACGCTCCTTTATATCCTCATTCGTCAGCCTGTCTCTCCACGTGACTCCACAGGCTCCTCTTAAATAACTCATTTCCACTGCTTCGGAAACTCAAGGGTTAGATATTCTCATCTCTGACTCTCTATAAGCGAGAGATTATTCCTGAGCTGAGAAAAACCGTATGGAGGTAAAAAATAAACCTAAATTTACATTGTATGGCTGAGAGGGCTAATCCCAACGTATGAGTCAGATAGAAATTTTATATCCTACTTGATTATGTTGACGACCGTAAAACTCAGCAAGAGGTCAGCGAATACAGAGAAATTTACGAATTATGGTAGAGAGGGTTAGTCCCAAAGTATGCGGGCAGCTAGATATTTGTGTCCTACTTGGCCTTGCGGACTACCGTAAAAATACACTGCTAGGATTGTAAGTAAACTGTTGCCGACCGAGTTAAATAGGGACTCGATTCTCCTGTTTTATTCTTATGTTAATGGAGTAGAGGAATAGGGTGTGCCATTATTACTGTTGCCGTACCTAACTGTGCCCTGTTTTTCTCCTTTCACTCTCGAACGCCTTTCCAACCCCGCCCTCCTCCTGTCACACACACACACACACACACACACACACACACACACACACACACACACACACACACACACACACACACACACACACACACACACACACACACACACACACACACACACACACACACACACACACACACACACACACACACACACACACACACACACACACACACACACACACACACACACACACACACACACACACACACACACACACACACACACACACACACACACACACACACACACACACACACACACACACACACACACACACACACACACACACACACACACACACACACACACACACACACACACACACACACACACACACACACACACACACACACACACACACACACACACACACACACACACACACACACACACACACACACACACACACACACACACACACACACACACACACACACACACACACACACACACACACACACACACACACACACACACACACACACACACACACACACACACACACACACACACACACACACACACACACACACACACACACACACACACACACACACACACACACACACACACACACACACACACACACACACACACACACACACACACACACACACACACACACACACACACACACACACACACACACACACACACACACACACACACACACACACACACACACACACACACACACACACACACACACACACACACACACACACACACACACACACACACACACACACACACACACACACACACACACACACACACACACACACACACACACACACACACACACACACACACGAATTCCTCGACTGAGCCAATTTTTGTCACGTTTTCCCTGTCAATTTCTATATCTCATCTCCTCATCTCCTGTCTGGCCTTTTTCTGCAACGCTTAAAATCTCTTGGTTTCCTGTCAGTCAGTCTCATGCTATATCGGTTATCCCTTATTCTTGCTATATGGCCTGCTCATCATCTCCATTTCTGTTCTTTTACAACTTCTATAATGTCTTTGACTTCAGTCTGCTCTCTCAGCCAAGTTGAACTTTTTCCGTGTCTTAAGCCTATTCCCCATACTGACCTTTGCACTGCTCTCTGGGAAAGGATTAGTTAATTTTCCATCGATTTCATTAGTTTCCAGGTTTCACAACCATGCGTCACAGCTGGAATTACACATTCGTTATATACTTTTCGTTTCATACATATTGGCAAGCTATTTTTCATAATGTCTCTGTCACAGTCTAAGTTACCTCAGGTATTACCGTCTGGTGTTATCTCAGGTATTTCACTTATGTCAGCTGAAAAGTTAGTCATTGGTACTACTGCCTTTGATGGAAACAGTTCTTTGCAAAATTCTTCAACTCTCTTCAATATTTTATCTCTGCATTTAATGACAACCGTTTTTGTCATTCAGTGATAAATATAATTTGTTGCTTTCGCAGTGCCATTGTACTTCGGATTTGTTTCAGACCTTCTTACATATATATATATATATATATATATATATATATATATATATATATATATAGATATAGATATATATATATATATATATATATAGAGAGAGAGAGAGAGAGAGAGAGAGAGAGAGAGAGAGAGAGATAGATATATACAGTATACACACACACACATCGTTTAATGCACAACTCTTCTGCATCTATCTCTGATACTCCTACCATGACACAACATCGTCATATCACACAACTGACGCGCAAACAAACACGAGTTAACACAGAATCTTAAATATGCTGGCACATATTGCTTAAACTATTGTATACACCAAAAACTTCCACTCATCCATTCGGCCACCCATCGTCCGTCATAATTACCTCAATAGTAGCGTAGGGCCCAGGGATTAGACCACCAAGCCCAGCCATTAAGCAAGGGTGAACGTCGCTGACCTTTGTGAGAAATTTTACGGGTAATATATCTTCTCTATCTTCTCCTTCTTCTCCATTCCCAAATATATTCGTCTGGATCTCCTCTATACCTCTCTTTCTTCCCTTTGCAGTTTTCTCCCTTCTCCTACCTTACATTCCCTTCACCTCGCTTCTCCTACGTATCTTTCCCCTTTTCTTCTCTTTCTGTCTGTTTCTTCTACTTACGTATATCAGGAAGGCGGGCAAACAAGGGGAAAGGAGACGGACAAACTCGGATGAACGTACATATACGTACATTATCTGCATATTTGTATCGATCAACCAATCTGACAAACTGTCACTCACTCACTCGCTCATTCAATCAATAATTCAATTAATTAATCAGTCACTTTATCTATCCATCTGTCTGTTTGTCTATGTATATCCGTATGTATATGTGTATGTATGTATGTATGTATGTATCTGTCTGCCTGTCTGCTCAGAATGTTGATGTAGGCCTTGTTTGTCCATTGCTACTTATGTCTACGTTTTTGCTGTCTAATGGTCTTCTTTGTCCGGTGTTTAAGGCTATATATCTTCCGTCCTGTCGTTACCTACACGTCCTGCTCATTTTTTTTTTTTTCTCTCGGTAACCTTGCCCAAACAATTGCCCCGTCCAACCACAGCAACTCATTAGGTGCCCCCCCACACACACGCTCACACACACACACACACACACACACACACACACACACACACACACACACACACACACACACACACACACACACACACACACACACACACACACACACGTCACCATCAGCACCCCTATTCACCCACTGGCTCACCAAATCATCGATTATAATTCACTTAGTCTCACTTGTTGAGCAACCTCTCCCCATCCCCTTCTCTGAACCTGGTTAATTTTTTTCTGGAAGTATAATCACCAGCGTCATGTTAAAACTTTTTCCCCACCACGACCACCAAAATAAGGTTGGGCAGGATCTAGGAGCAGACAAAAAAATCAATAACAGGAAACATTATCATCAAACTACAAAGCGAAATGAGCCACACATCGATTAGCGAGGGATTCAGAGCTTCGAAAATCTCGGCTTCATGCGGTAGGCGGAACCATTCACAGTAAAGTGCTCCACCGGGTTAAATCCTGCACTTCGTTGACGTGTTTTTATATAATTCTTGCCATCTCTAGACCATTTTACTGTACTCAACTCAGGAAGCATCTGTCGTAGTGAAAGGGTTATGAAGCTGTATCTACTCTCACCGGATGGAAAACTCTCCCCTCAGGAAAATAAAGTCGCCAGGCAACAGTACATATAAATGAAAACATGTCATCGGATTTTAAAGGTTAAGTAACCCATAGCAGGAGCCAAATAACGTCTGGTGGCCAGGTGGGTTAAGGAGCTTCGACTGAACGCAGTCTGTAAGGGTTTACATCTGAGGGACAGTAGGGATGTATTGCTAACATATGCCACTTTGGGAAGAGTGAGTCCGGTCACCCATGTCTTAAATATCAGAACTGAAATAGCCTAGCCCCAGGCCCCTACGCTCCTGATGGCATAAAAGAGATCTTGATGATGGATGAATGGATAGCCAAATTGATTCAGTGAGGGATATGAAAACCACGGTGCCATGACACTGCTATATCTAAGGGAATATTCAAGCTGAAGGCCATTATTTTACTAGGCATATGAGACTTAGCCGTATTTTTTTTAGCTATTTGTTATGTGTATGATATGTGGATATTCTCTTTTATGTTACTTGCAGTGAATATATATATATATATATATATATATATATATATATATATATATATATATATATATATATATATATATATATATATATATATATATATATATATATTATATATATATATATATATATATATATATATATATATATATATATATATATATATATATATATATATATATATATATATATTATATATATATATATATATATATATATATATTATATATATATATATATATATATATATATATATATATATATATATATATATATATATATATATATATATATATATATATATATATATATATATATATATATATATATATATATATATATATATATATATATATATATATATATATATATATATATATATATATATATATATATATATATATATATATATATATATATCCAGTATTGATTCAGTTTGCCTCATGAACGTACAAGATAAACTATGTAATATGCGACACAGGGGTTTCAAAGCAGTCTACAATGGCACCCTGAATATGGCCTTAAGCTTCACATTCATCACACCGTCCACTCTTACAACAGCTTGTTCTCCATCCTATACACTCTGGATGGCTTTCACTTGCATACCACCCAGTATGCATGGTCTCAGTAGCGTGTGGCTCGGTTGCCTGGTTATAAAAATGATACTCAGATACTTCCCTATCCCAGGTAAAGAGGATGGTGGATTTCAGAAGGGCAAATTCAGCCTGCAGGTCACCGGATTCACACTTCAGATGAGAATGGAATAACAACAATAATAACAAAAATTACAGCAACGACAACTATAGGAACAACAACTTCAGCAACAACAACAACAGCCCTTGGCAAGCTCCCTTATCCTACTGTCTTCAAATGATTTTTTTTTTTTAAGAATCATCCCCCTATCATCTTCGATAATCTTTTCTATTAGAATTTAAAACAAACCCTGTACTCGATCAGCACATCCTCTACCCTTCCATAATCCTTTCAGTTCGATTACCTATTTTCCATTTTAATTAAACAACCATCATATGAAATATTTTTCGAACTAGAGGAAGTAAACTACTTTATCTCGACGCCATTAGCAGCAGAGCTGAACACAATCGCTGAATATAATCGTCATTCACATATTAATCACTTAAATTACACTCACGATGATAACCTTTCATTCTGATCACCACACACACAATTTTCATATCTACCTTCACCCACAGTCTGCCGTAAGTTAGGCATATTACACCCATTTCAGTTGTTCACTTTTGCCTGAAGGGTTAGGACACTCCCACAACTTGAATGCTAGTCCTTGGCTGCATGAATATCGATGATCCTTGGTTATAAAGTAGGAATTAATCTTCTTGGTTATGAGTCAAACAGATCCTCCAGTCTGACAACATTTGGCTAAAACCTGAGGAAGACATTATCAAAGAACCGTACAAACTGACCTGAAAAATTTCGTTAAAATCTATGGGCTTACTTTACCCTATTTATGATAGTTTTTATTTTGGGAAACGGGGCTGACCCCCCAGAATTATTAAGGGGATCACGCTCCCCAAATATCGTACTACGGATGAGACTCTATTGTACAGCATATACTCGGATATCAAAGCCATAACTGCCCTCCTTTCGCTGTTTCTAATATCTTTTTATTTGGTAAGGGGGTTAACACCCTAAAATACCTGGTTGCAAATTTGTATATGGTGGAAAACCTTCCCATTAACTGGCCAAACTCACCTGGGAAGTTCATTCAAATCCATCAAATAGCCTAGGAGGAGTTAAAGCACACTCGCGCTCGCGCGCGCTCGCGCGCGCACACGCACACACACACACACACACACACACACACACACACACACACACACACACACACACACACACACACACACACAAAGAGCAGAGAGAGAGAGAGAGAGAGAGAGAGAGAGAGAGACTAAGTCTACCACAACGGTATAAGCCGCGTTGCCAAAAATGATACCATCCAGCTTTGCAAAATTCCTAAGCAAATAAGTAAATGTATAAATAAATAAACAAGAAAGCACTCAGAGAGCTCATACCTCCGCCAATGCCATTGCAGGATCAGCCCAAATGTTTAATCAATTCTTTCCTGGCCCATGACCCACCCTTCCACTAAATTTCATTGAAATTCATTAAGAACTTTTGGAGATATCGTGTGAAAAAAAAAAACCTGGATCTGGATAATGATCAGGATTACCACCAGAAACTATTGAAGTGTTCTTTGGGCCATACCCTACCCCTCAGAAAAAAAAAAAAAAAAAAGATAAAATCTGCTCATAACTTTTTCAGTAATCCTGCTAACAGACAAATGAAACTGCCATAAGTAGAGCGCTTGCCGGATGGATCCGATTGTGTCTGCTTAGTTTTCACCGGCGTGGAGGCAGCCATCTGGTGAAATTTTTTGCACTTCATTGCGATGCACAGGATGGGTATAGGAAGCTAAAAACGCATTGCCAGGTGCACCAGACGTCTCTATTCAATTTGGTAAGAAAAAAAAAATTGATGTTCGAAATCTGAAAAAATGGTGCCAATGCCGAGACCGGCCACTGGGTCCCGACGATTTTCGGACCTACAGCAACTGAGAGGTTTCAACTCCCCACCCAGCCCAGGGCCTTTGACCGATATTGATGAAAAGTAAGAGGCTTCCAGAGTTTATGGATATCTCCCTTCCGATTTTTTTGTTTTGTTTTCAGAACGAATGGCGCAAATTGTGACCTGTAGAGAACAGACTGACAGACAGACAAACAGACAAACGTACGGAACTGAGCAACATGCTTGCCGATCTTTCGATTCCGGCAAGCAACAGACTAACGCGGGCAAAAACATAACGTCCTTGACAGAGGTAATAAATATGTTGAGGTAGACCTAAGGATGGTACGACATGGAAACCAAGGCTCCAGACACGTGTCACCATGCTGGTCCACTCTGTGTCTAGGGATTGCTCTGCAACTAATATTTTGTGCATATGTTCATGAAAAGTGCTACAAAATAGGAGTTCATAGAAAGCTGTCAAGTTTTCAACTTCAGCTAAACCATTGTCTATAATATGTTTCCTCATTGCTACAAACAAGTGTTCAAAACTTATTTCAGTTGTTTAAGTACATGTATTAAATTATTGTACGACATGCCAAATGGTTTCCAGTGGTCCAGGAAACTATCTACAGTATTACGTTGAGTGGTAAAAAGTACAACCAAAAGACGCTTGGTAGAATATGTAATGGTTTCCGTCAGAGGGCTGGGTGGAGCCTACTGCTCACGAAAGGCCACTCAGGAGCGGGTCAGGCCGCAAATGCCAAGGCTGAAGACTTTAGTCCTAAATTCAGACGTCTCTGATGGGTCAAATGAAGACTGGATGATGGATGACACTAACGACATTGTTCTTGAATATACATAAAAACAGTAAATAAATAAACGACCTTCAAGGAGCCCCCCCTCAAAAAAAAAAAAAAAAAAAAAAAAAGACATTGTACGTGTATGTACCAAGAAAATCGTTACGTAGATAACCTTCAAGGAGGTTCGCAAAAAAAAAAAAAAAAAAGAAGAAGAAGGCCGACCACTAGCCTTCCGTATCTCAGCAGTTCCAAGAAACGTCTGCAAAAAAGCTGAATATACTTTCCCCTCGGCACATTTCCGTCGTTATACCGTATGCAGCCGCTACTCCAAACACTGAAAATTTTACATCGCCTCTGTGCCTACAAATGACTTACGGCAAAAGGTCATGGTGAAACTGTGGACAGGGCAATAGGAATGCTAAGACGGAAAAAAATAAAATATAATATAATACATAAGTCAGGGTAATTTTATAAGACATTTTATGTTAATACTGCACACTGCTTAGATTTACATTCATGTATTCATCAGTGATGTCGATTTTTAACAGCAAAGAGCACTCAGAGAGAGACTAACACCCTCACCCACCAACTGGTACGAGGGCCGAATATTTGATTTTCCCCCGTGACCTTGGCCTTAGACAAATTACTCTCAAAATATATGTTACTTCAATATTGACAAACAATTAGTTCAAATAAGATTAAAGCTCCACAAGTTGGCTTTATCCGGTGACCATGCTCCCTGCAACTTTAACATTTGAATGATTGTCGTCAAAATCGAATCCCTATCTCTATTAATATGAGCCATTCCACAAAGTTATGTGTACATCGGATAAATACTGTTTAAGTTGACCTTGCCATGTAACCTTCACCTTTGACCTATTGTTCTAAAATAGCAAGGAGAGTCTCTTGAATTATCTTCAACTCATCCATCCAGTTTGATCCAAATCAGATCAAACCTGTTTTAGTTATTCTGTTCACACATACAGCAACGGATGAAACTTGATCTTGCACTGTGACCTTGACCTGAGACTCTAAACTGGATATCTTTGTTGCAGCCTGACTCTTCATCGTTCCATCAGATTTGGTCCAGATCAGGTCTAAGTAGTTAGAGTTTATCTTAATCTGATCTTTGAGTGACTATTCTCAAAATCTACTTTGTTATTCTTGTTTTATCTACAATTTTTCCGCAAAGTTTGGCCTAAATATGACAAAAACGGATTAAGGTGACATTGACCTGTGGCCTTAACTTTTTATTTAAAAAATAATAGGGTTATTCCTTGGGTGACTCCCAACCACTACATGAAGTCTACTTAAAATCTGATTAAAAAACATTGTGATTTTGCCAAGAATCGAACACACGGTGCACTTTTGACCTCTGAGTGTTATCGATATTGAATCACTTTATTCTTGTGTTACTCTCAGTTCTTTCCACAAGTCTGATCTAAATTGCATGAATATTGTAGTAGTTGATGTTGCTAGATGTACATTTGATCTAGTCCTGTGACCTTGGTGTTTGAGTTATTGCCCTAAAAAAATGATTTCTTCGTGGGTTATCCTTCCTTGCACCAAAAAGTTAGTTGAAACTGGATACAAAGTGCTTATTTTGATCACACACACACACACACACACACACACACACACACACACACACACACACACACACACACACACACACACACACACACACGCACAACGCTTTCACTTGCTAAAGGCGGGCGATAATAATGTCAGCCACTTCCAACGCTATTTATCAATTCTTTAAGATCAGGCGATGTTCCAGAGGCGTGGCAGACAGCGAACGTAGTACCCATTTTTATAAAGGGTAATAAATCTTTTGTGTCGAATTATCGTCCATTAAGTCAATCATTGAGAGCTGGTAAAATGCTAAAGCCAATTTTAGCAAATAAAGCTAGAGAGCACTTAACATTTTTATCATAAAAAAGGTCAACACTGGTTCATGCAAGGACGATCCTGCCTCATAAATTTGTCATCATTTTTTTCGAAGGTTTGTGAGGCTGTAGTCGACAATAAAGACTGCGATACTATTTATCTGAACTGTATTATATCTTCAGATAAGGGTCCACGTGAAAGCTTAGGAAGATTGAGCACACGGTATAGTCGACGGTATCTTAAAAGAAATTGAATCCTGGCTGAAGGGACAAATGCTGAGATTTAATACACGGTACTTAGTCGGACCGGCTATTAGTAACCAGCGGTGTACCACAGGGATCAATACTAAGTCCTTTTATATTTATTATCAATGATCTAGACCTAGGAATAACAAGCAGCATTAGCAAATTCGCCGATGACACAAGAATGCGGCGTATCATTAACTCAACTGACGATTGTGTTAAAATTCAAAAGGACCTCGATATATATAGTCCAAATGGTCTAAGGATTGGCAAATGAAACTTAACGTGGAAAAATGTAAAGTATTTAACGTGGGCAAGATCATCGCAGATACTAGATACAACTTAGATAAGAAAGAAATTGATGAATCAGAATGCAAAGGTGATCTAGGAATCATGGTTAATAAAGACCTAATACCAAGACAACAGTGCATTAATGCGAGAAATAAAGAAAATAGGGTCGTAAGATTTATTTCACGAAGTATGAGCAATAGGATATTAAACGTAATTTTGGAAACAGACTACGTCCCATATTTTTTGGTGTTCGTACTATATAATGGATATAAATCCGTTAGAAAATGTCAGGAGAAGAATGACAAAAATAATACATGATATTTGCTACCATTTATATGAAGCCAGACTGAAAAGACTAAATTTGCACTCACTAGAAAAGCGAAGAATAAAGGAAGATTTAATTGAGGCGTTTTAAGTGGATGAAGGGAATAAATATGGGAAATATTATCATGGTACATGGAAGTGAGTATACAGGACAGAATTCAGACTAATGGTTTCACACTACATAAATTCCGTTTTAGTAAGGAGACTGGTAAAAATTTGTTTAGCAATAGAGATGAGACTGCATGTGCAGCTTTATGAAAGTTTTGCTCTGCCATGAGACTATGATTACATTTGCCTCTGTGCCTTCTTCACCCTCGCACAGCTATTGGATTTATACAAGTTCTTTTATTCGTCCCATTTGTAGTGTACAACTCTCATGTGTGTTTGGGGGTGGGGGAGCTCCCTACAATAACTTTTCAACAGGGTGGAGTTGAAGGCTTTTCGTCTCATCAGCTCTCCTCCTCGTGTGAAAATTATATGACAAGTATTGCCGACAAAATGGTAACAAAAACCCTATATGTGAGGTGGAGGTCTTTGCTGAGTAATAATGTTTCGCTCTGCTGAGCTTGGACAAGTTGCTGAGCCATACATCCAGAACATTATACCCAGACGCACCGGGGTCGGGGATGGAGGTGCTGGGACCAGGCAGGAGGGGAATTTGATCGCCTCCATCATACTGTTTCTTCTTCCCCTCCGTCCGATCCCACCATCCCCACCCCCAACCCGCTGCACCGAGATGTAAAAGCAAGTAAACATAAGAAAATAAGAAAAAAAAGATAACTGCAGTAGGCTAGCTTCCCCTTGCTAGGCAGTTCATATAAAAGCGTGACTGAACCAATGGAACAGGACAAGGATAACAAAGAAGAAGACTCTTCCCTTCTACCAAACACTCCAACGGAAACAGGCAGGAAAAAGTGAGAAAGAACACCACAAATATAGAGGAAATGATGTGCAAATTTTATAGGAAAGTGTGAAAGGAGAAAAGAAAATATCGTAGTGAATCAGTTGCGTCCAATTATCGTCCGATAAGTCAGTCTAACCTCAAAAGTTGGTAAAATGTTAGAGTCAATGTTGGCAAATAGAATTAGAGGGCACCTAGAAAGATTTAATCTCATAAACGAAAGTCAGCACAGATTTATGTAAAGACGATCCAGCCTCTCAAATTTATTATAATTTTTCCTGGATGACTATGAGACGGTAGATAATGATTAAGCTAATGATATTCTTTGTCTGGACTTTAGCATAACTTTTCATAGGATTCCGCACGAAAGCTTAGTTAAAAAGATTCGAGCACACGGTGCAGACGGCGTTAGCTTAAAGACATGTGGATAGCTTCCATGGTAGTAACTCAATTTGTACAAACAACTGGGTTCATTTGAGCTGGCAGGGAGTCTGGAAGATTGCTAGATCAGTAGGTATGAAGCTGGATTTGTATTGTACGAAGAGTGTGAACCTAATCAGATGCGCAGTTCAATTTATACAGAAATCCATGGTGTTCATACATTACTCAAGAACTTCAAATGTAAGCTGTGATCAAGTTGTGACAAGAGACAAGAAGAAAAGTAATGAAATAGGGAGGGGACCGAATATCATTCACAGGAAAAAGGAATTTAAGAGGCAAATCCAAGTGTAAGTTAATAATATCATCCAAATATGCTGCATAAATGGCAAAAGATTAAATAAAAAAAGGGTAAAGGTACACTTAGGGTTTTACTTAGTACGGAATAAAAGACATAGTCTAATTTAGAAAGACTTGGACGAAATGGACTAAAGATTTCATATTGGGGTACGACACTGGGGACTTTATTAATTGATACGTCTCTATTTATTTATGTATTAATTTATTTCATTTAATGGTGATCGGGTGATTTTTGTACGCAAAATAAAAACAAAATAAATTACCAAATGTATAAAGGTTGAAACTAATGACGACAACTGGAGTTTAGTTTTAGAATTAAGCTTTTATAATGGCGTGTACTATTTGTGTGTGTGTGTGTGTGTGTGTGTGTGTGTGTGTGTGTGTGTGTGTGTGTGTGTGTGTGTGTGTGTGTGTGTGTGTGTGTGTGTGTGTGTGTGTGTGTGTGTGTGTGTGTGTGTGTGTGTGTGTGTGTGTGTGTGTGTGTGTGTGTGTGTGTGCAAGTCCAACAACACATCAACGCAGCCAATCACCTAACAGTACATATACAG
>NC_137054.1:3482322-3507322 GCF_032717465.1 Coenobita brevimanus
TCAAAATGATCTCTAATCCCTCCACTTCCAAAGTCTTTCCTGTGCCCAAATCGTCTTGAGAAAGCAGGAACAATATGAAGTCTGCTTCACCGAAGTGAAATGGTTTAACTAATGTGTACACAGCTCTCCTACTTTGAGAAGGTAATAGCCTAGACTAACAAACAGTGAAATGTCTTTATTTGTGTATGCATTATTCCACGTCAAGTCTGTTTCGGAACCAGACTTACTCCATGGAGGAAGTGAGACAGCCCATCCCCATGCTAGCAAAGTACGAATGAAGAAGGAGTATTTATTGAGAGGGTGATGCGCATGAATGTGGGAGTGTTCTAATGCCCAGGGCTGCGATAATATGCATGCTTATGATAGGACACACTACCAGCACCCACTTTCCACTTTAAATGTCGGCCACGGTTTGGTTCGGACCCTAGACTCGAGGCACACGCAAGACGAGACGAGTACTTTACTTACCAAAGTGCAACAACCCTAAAGAGCTAAGAAGTAGTCTACTGTTAACCCTTCGTGATCCAAAATGTCACACAGGAATATGAATTTCAAACATCCTGCGGGTATTACTGTTTCGCATGGTAATAACAGCCACGTGCGTCTCCTCAAGGCTTGAACTAGATGGACGCAAGCCACTTGGAGGTTATTATCATCTGTCCTTGTCCATCACGATGTTAACCACGAGAGATGACTAGTTAATTACCAAAGAACATATTTTTTTTCTTCCCTTCAACTTTAGAGACCCTAAGAAAACAGGAAATATTTCATGATGCAGTATGCTAAGGAATGTCTAGTTTTGCTCCTTTTTACCTTTTTACTGTTACGTTATTCTCAACTGAACAAAATCGTCTGGCGTTACCCTAAAGATTATTCGTAGGTGTGCAAGTAGGAGACAAAGACTTACTCGATTCAGCTTTTGAAACTTCTGAGTGTTTGGAGTATTCTCTGTTGCTGAAAGTTTCCTGTTTTTAGCCTTACAAATAATACCAAAAATAATACTTGACAGGTGCACCAGTAGCTTGTACACCTATCAGGTGGGCTGGAGTATACATGCTCGAAAGTGGTTTGAAATGAAGCTAACCCTTCACCACGATGATGTATTTTGTGTTTAATTATTAATACCACCGGACGATTTTATTCAGCACTGGGTAGACTTTTAAAAAAATGACGGAGTTAAATGTATCCTCTATATATATCGTTTATTATTTTTTCATTACTTATGTCCTGTCCTAAGCTGAAGAAATCCACCACCAGATGACTTTGGTTAACTTTGGACTTTTGGAACTAGTGGAGCTGAATATGGCTTTCACTAACCCCTTTATTACCTGAGATCTGTTCAAGGCTGAATAAAATCGTCTACTGGTAGGAAGAATTCTTAAAAAAGAAATCGAACTGGAGGTCCAAGGGCTGCTTTAAAACTAGCTTCAGGTTTGCTTGTTTGTTTGCTTTACACCTCCTGAGAAATGACTACAGGTGAGGGGAGGATCGGGTGATGGTATACTGTTTATATATTTACTTTTTCCACACCAAGCACAGGTGCCTCGCTGGCATCCAGTTTTCATGAGGAGGGTGTTTTTTTTTTTCATATCATCACAACTCATGCAACATACGAGATTTCCATGTTTTCCTCTTAGCTGGAAGAAAAAAAATCTGATATTAGCTGACACATCAATGTTGTTCTCTTCACGAGAAGGGTGAATGGTGTCAGTATTACCACTCTCAGGTTTTTATGCTCATTCTTATCGGAGTTAAATCGTTTGGCACTAGTTGAAATAACACACTAGTCTTGCTCCAGCCATAAGTGAGTAACTGGTGACAATTTTAAAAGTCTCAGTCTCTTAAAGCTCACTTCTAGTTAAATAAAATTAACTGACCTTTTCGTAATTGGAATATAAATCTCTGCACGAGATAGTTAACCTCTTTGTGCATATAAATCACCTTATTTTTAAGCCAACGCCCATGGGGAAGGTAGCTTTTTTCCTCATAACTACAGCGCAACCTTCTCGTGGTGGACAGAACTCTCTTTTTTCTCCGTTTTTTATTTCAGCTAACGGCAGATAAAGGTATTCAATTAAGAGAGATTCTTAAGAGTCATTAATTCACTCGTTGTTGTGACAACTCACATGGTCTATTCCAACTTATACAAAACGATTTTATTCAGCCGGGAGTGAGTCATAGGAGCTGAGGAATCTAATCTCTGTATGCGTAAATTACCTGATTATTATTGGCCAAACGTCCATGGAGAAGGTACTTTTTCCTCATCAGGACTACCACAATTCACTGTTGAAATTACCTCGTTAGAGAAGAACAGGATGTTTTAGGCCTGACAGGGGGGTTGTGTATAAGATGTACAGTATGCTTAATATAACAAACGTGGGTGAATACGGTTCAGATATTAATTGAGGTAATCTGTGGCAAGTGTTCTTCAAGTTTAGAAACGTTTCAGTGCAGTATTTTCATCAAATTATTAGGCCATGTGTGCGTGTAGAAAGGAAAGAGATGAGTGGTCGAAGATGAGGATCGTGCTTCTACGGAGGTGCGACGAGTCGCCGTGGCTGTTCAGTCTGCTTAAGGATGGAATGTTTAGGGAGACATTGATGTTTCAGTATTGGGAAAAAGGGTGCGCTTATGGGGTACATAAGAGTGATACTTGGGAGTTGGTCAAGTGTTGTTTGGAAAAAAATATTGCTTTTTTTGCGTACTAAAAGTTTAAATTTCCAAAGGGCATTTTAGAGATTTTTAAGTCTGCGAGACAGGAAAAGTAAGAGTGAAAGAGAGAAAAAGTAAGGTTACAAGACGTAACAGGCTATGTGCTAGAGCCTGTGGCGGTTATGTAGGGTGTCCAGGCAGTAAAGAGCAAAGGGTTCACAGTCTCTATGCCAGCGTTTCTTAACCTTTTCCGACCTCAGCATCCCCCTGTAATAAGGTCTCAGTTCAGCACCCCTTTACATCTGGTTACTGGGACTACAGTTGTTACTCTACTGCAGGGTTAAAATGAAATGAAGTACTGCCTAACAGTTTATTTTATACATTATAAAAAAAAAATCAAGGATGCCAATACTAAGCAAAACCAATAAGAAAAAAAAAAATAATGCAGCATTTTCCAGCACCCCCTAAAATTGATTTCATCACCCCTGGGGGTGCTAGCACCCCAGGTTAAGAAACGCTGCTCTATGAAGAACCACTTAAGCCTAACAATAAAGTAGATGTGCAGTTTCTTTCTCCGCACTCAGAGAAAACATGGAAACTGCATACATCGTCCTGCGATATGCATGCCGATCTGAAAGAATTGCAAAATAGTAGTAGTAGTAGTAGTTGTTGGTGTTGATGTTGTTGTTATTATAGTTATAGTGTACGAAGTAGACGTAGTGGTAGAAGTAGCAGTAGTAGGAACAGTAGTACTAGTAGGAATAGTAGCGATAGTAGTTCTAATAGTAGAAGTAGCAGTAGTAGAAGTTGTTGTTGTAGGAGTAGTTAGCGAATGGAAACCCATTCAACAACATGTAATATGATATCAGAGCGATATCTTGACTCCTATTTTGTGTCCTATAAAAGTTTTAGATGGAGGGTAACCCTTCCTCAGCACTAATGGAGGATAATTTTATTTACCGGAAGGCGTTATTAAGGAACCAAACGAAATGTCCTGCGAAGTTTCCTTTCTGTATGTTCATTTTCCTACATTTCCTATCGCTTTTATTTTAGGGAGGGAAACTGGCTCCTCGACAATCATTAAGAGTGTCACGCTCCCATAATATCGCATTACTGATGAGTTCAATGTACAACATATTCTACGATGCCACGACCATAACCGCTCCTATTTCAATGTTTCTGAGATTTTTAAAATTTGGTGAGGGTGTGTGACCCCCTTAAAAATCATGGTCGGAAAACTGTTTATAGCGAAAGTAACCAGAGGAACTTGCCTGGGAAGTTTCATTGTAATCCATCAAGTAGCTTTGGAGGAATTAAGGTACACACACACACCCACACACACACACACACACAGAGACAGGCTGAATCTCGTGCAACGGAATATAGCGAGCTGCCGATAATAATACCCTTTAGCTTCACAGGACCGGTATATTGCAAAATCCGTGCAGACAGGGTTAGAACAACGGAAAAAAAAAAAAAAATCCTAGCTTTGATCAGCAACAATCCATCAAAATATTTCTGATTTACGTGAAATGGATTGCATGTGTTCTCAGACAGTGGGTATTCCTCTGGAAGCACCTCTTCAGTTCCACTGGGTAACTATATTACTGCATGTAGTGAAATGACTAAATAATCATATATACACATACACACACACACACACACACACACACACACACACACACACACACACATATACACACACAAACGCACACACACAGACACACACACACACACACACACATATACATATATATATATATATATATATATATATAGATAGATAGATAGATAGATAGATAGATAATAGATAATAGATAGACAGATAGATAGATATATGATGTGGATGTGATAGGAAGTGTTATTAGGAAAACACTGAGGTGGTTTGGCCATTTGGAGAGGATGGAGGGTGAAAGACTGACGAGGTGAGTGTATGTGAGTGAGGTGGAGGGGGGAAGAGGGAGGGGGAGGCCGAGGATGAGATGGAGGGATGGGGTGGAGAGGTATATAAGAGAGGGGGGTGTGAGTTGGGAGCATGGCAGTGAAATGGCGGGGGACAGGACGACGTGGAGGCAATTTGTTTGTGGCCATCCCAAACGGGATTGAGGCGTCTGGCAATATATATATATATATATATATATATATATATATATATATATATATATATATATATATATATATATATATATATATATATATATATATATATATATATATATATATATATATATATATATATATATATATAATATAATATAATATGGAGCCTCTGTGGTACACTGGTAGAGTGTGCGTTTCGTACACTGGTGAACCAGGGTTCGCGCCCCGCCAGGGTAATAATCTTTGGGAGTGTTCACCCCGCCACGTACTGCATTGGCGGACACAAGGGGTTCTGTGGTTGAACCAGTGTCGCTTACTATAAAGTATGCTTGCACCCAGTCGGTTTGCGCAGGTCGATTACACTTGGTTCACAGACTATACACACATCCAAAGCCACTATGACACTACAATTACACTTACAATCACTTCTCGCCCTACATACAATCTCTACCAGACAGCCTAAGCCACTTGGTAGAGATACATTGGCTGTATCGTCCCGACTTCGGTCAGGATATATATATATATATATATATATATATATATATATATATATATATATATATATATATATATATATATATATATATATAAAATCATTTTAATCAGAAAACACTTCTTTATCCCATCCTTTATATCAAAACGTAATCCTTCATCCCTTCCTTTCCCAGTTTCCAGAATACCCACATTAGCTGTATTTTGACTCACATTATAACTGTTCATACATTTTTTACCCCTTTCCATGCATGAACTCCATTACCTTATCCAGACTCGTCTGCTATCCTTCATTTACGAGTATCCCAGTCACTCTTCCAGCATAGGCTTTCACTTTTTAAAATCCTGATTCACTGGTAGTTCTGTACTGCATTCGAGTCTGCAGTAAAAAAGAGAACACTAGTTCTTCAATCTCAGGTTAACTCAAGTATTAGCCTTCGCTGCATCTCACTTGGCTTTTATGTGTAGGGTACGAACTTTATGGTGTAGCCTTCCATCCTACCTAACCTTGTACAGTACTTAGAATCAGTTATCACTCTTCTCTCTCTCAATGTTAGTCTCTTTTTTACTCCTTCTCTTCATAATATCGACTGATATGGACTGAATTTTAGCTGAAGACTGGGACTTTAACAAAATTAGCAAAAATTGAATGTCTGCCTCAGTAACACTTATGTAGTAGCCTAGATAAGCATTAATCTAAGCCATCTCTCTCTTCTTCCTCCTTCCATCCACCCCTTCAGCCATTCTCTCATCTGCTTGCATGTTGTGACCCATCAGCGCCTGCAGCAACTATTCCTTTCATCACCCTCCACCTACCCATTCCAATCTACTATTCTATTAAAGGGCGTCGAGGCAGGTAATTGGCTGCCTGTTTTGGTGTCAGAATATATTACTGTCTCCCTTAGTGGGTCATAACTGACAAGTAGCTATTAAATGAAACTATGATAGGTTGATAATAAGCAAGTGACCGTGTAATATACGGATGGATATAAATCTGGTGCCGGGTTTAGAAGAATGGAAAAAGAGTATATCATAGCTGGGGAGACGGACTGATTAGGTGAAGGGGATAAATGCAAAGGTTGCTGTTGGTCGGGCAGGTGAAAGATGGGTAGAAAAACAGGGTGATGGATATAAGTAAGGATAATGAATGGATCATAAATGAGGCGATGGGTTAACAAAATGGTATAGTGGCTTACTACTGGCTATATGTGAATCGATATATGAAGCGAAATTTAGAGATCTGGATACAGAGAACGATGGAAGGATATATATATAATGCAGCGAAGACGTAGCCAGGTTTAGAATTCGATGAAAAGAGGGGGATGAACAGATGGCTCAGTGGAAAGATAAACAAATGGAAAGAATAAAGTTCAGAGGGACAGATAGAGTGACCCCAGATAACGGTAGGGAATTGATATTAATAAACAAAACTTGGTGTCTATAAGTAGATGAAGGATATTAGAAAGGCTCGTAGCGAAAAGATCGTTGACTTGTAGCAAATGATCAACTGAATAAACAAGGTGCGACTACAAATTAGTTGAAAACAAACATGAATCTAGAAATAGACAATTGCTTGTATACATTAAAATACAGATAAAACAGAAAATGAAAGATTTCCTTGAAAGAAAATTGAGAGAGAGAGAGAGAGAGAGAGAGAGAGAGAGAGAGAGAGAGAGAGAGAGAGAGAGAGAGAGAGAGAGAGAGAGAGAGAGAGAGAGTAACACTCAGTTACACTACAGTAATCTTATGGAATTAATGGTCCTCTAAATACTAGAAAGCTCTGTAACTGTATGTCTAAATATGAACGAAAAGCATTCGGGAGCCGAATGCTAATCGCCTGCCAGAATGTGTTGTTGGCCAAGACCAAGATTTTGGCCAAATCTTGATACCCTGAAGGTTTCACATTGATAGCTCAAGCCGGTCATGAGATATAATGGCGCTAAAGGCGGGCGATAAAAACTAGTTGACCTTTGGCAGCCATTTTGGTACCTTGACCTTGACCGCGAGTGCCCATTATTGAACTCATCCAAGATTTTTGCCATATTTTGATACCCTGAAAGTTTCATGCTGATAGCTCAAGTCATTCATGAGATACAATGGGAACACACACACACACACACACACACACACACACACACACACACACACACACACACACACACACACACACACACACAGAGGCAGGCAAAAAAATTTTGGGTCCACTTTCTAATGGCGGGAGATAACAAGGCAGGGGACGAGATATTGCAGTGTTCTTATGCGTGAGAGTAGAGCGCGTGGAAGTTGTCTGTGCCGTGAAATTCTGGTGGCACTGTTTTTGTTTACTGTAGTTAATTGGGAGTTGCAAGGTTTGGTGACTGATTCTCCAAGTGCGTGTCAGAAACAGATACCGAGAATGAGCGTAAGGAGTAAAGATGCGGTATTGTACAGTGCGCAGTGAGGATGAAGGGTCTGGAAACAGTACGTGAGTACCTTCAAGTATCTACGTCTTTTGATGAGTAAGGATGTGAGTTTTAGAGGATGAAATGTGAGTTTGGGTTCAAGAAGAGAGGAGTGCTGCAGGTACTAGAGGTCAGTGACAAGAAATTAAAAAAATGATGGAAGATTTAAGAGGTAGGATGGGACTGGAGTGTATTGGTGTTGTAATAAGTAGAGGTAGATTGAGATGGTTTGGGGATGTGGAGATGAGGATAGGGGATGACAGTTGGGTGCAGAAAGTGAAAAGTGTTAACGATAAGGGTAGGGTTGCGAGAGGTAGACCGAAAAAGACCTGGGACGAGGTCACTGAGTGTGTCCTCAGGGATAAGGAACTGAATACGGAGGCTGCCAGAGATCGAGCAGCCTGGAAAGCCGCCATTAGGTGGCCAGGCCGACCCATGCAAGCATGTTGGAGCCTTTAAAAACGAAACAAAACGACGAGATCATGAAAGTTAAATCGTTGTGTGACAGTATTATAATCCCCACACAATCGTTTTGCAGTGAGGGTCAGACTTTGGTTCACACAGCGTGTAGTATTGGTAACACTAGTGAGAATATTACGTCATGTCTGTTGAATATAGGCTATGGAAGAATATTAAAAATCGTAACAGCAACTTGAATCTCAACAGTAATTTCACTGGCTACACCGAGGTTCCATTCTGCATGACGTAGTTTTCCAGCTCGGTACAATGATATATATAATTATAAACATAAATACATCCGAACGTACATAAACACAAATGATATAGTAGCATTTTTACTACAATGCTAATTTATACGTTATAACTATACTTCAGCTATGTGAGAGAAGTAAAAAGGTTGTTACATTTTTGTAGGTTTGCGCCCTATCCTTTCCCGGATCGTGCCTGGAGATCTGGAATGCTTGTCGCCTGTCTTTCATCTGTCTGCTTCTCACCCAACTCCTCCTACATAAACTGACAGGTCTAAATGAATGTTGGCATGCACGTTGGAAAACAGGCGTGCCAACCAAAGTGTGTGTCCTCTTGTCCTCCTCCTCCTCTTTCCATGATTTTACTGTTTACTTTTACGAACCACCAAGGTGTGCTTTACAGAAAGGAGGAGGAGGAGGAGAAGAAGGAGGAGGAGAAGGAGGAGATGGAGGTGGTGGTGGCGGTGGTGGCATATAATAATGCTATATGGAATGTGTGAGGGTCCTTAAGGAAGACAACCAACTTTTACCCAGTCCCATTCTTCTGCTAGAACGCACACAGTCCTTAGTAGTCCGTTTCCATCCAGGTCCTCAACTGTCCTGCTACAGTAGGTGAACAGAGTCACGGGAAGAAACACTGGAATGGGAACGACACTCATGTAGTAGCCTTGATAAGCAGTTCTAAGCTTCCTCTTTCTTCTTCATTCTTCCAGTCACACCCTTAGCCATTCTTTCATCCCTTTGCATGATGTGACCTTAATGAACCTGACGACCTATGTGGTGGAACTGCAGTGGACCGAACAGACCTCATTTACCTTGATTGGGCCCCTACGGAAGTACTCATGTACCGTTTCCTGGACCTGCGTGGTTCCGAAAGGAGATGCAGACACCAGAAGTGATACGGCTGCACTTGGATAGATAGGAATAAGCCTGAATGAGCTAGAATTAAACCAAGTGAACCTGTACTAAGCTGGATAGATCTCGGTGAACTTAACTGATCCTGAATTAAGCTGAAGTTCCATAACATATATAACCAAAGTTGCTTAGTGATGTGGTTCACGTGCATGAAGCTACTGAACCTGACTTACCCTGACATGGATTCCCATACATGTCATATCATGAATGCTGAACAAATCTGATAATGACAGGGGCGAGGAGGAGAACAATGGTTTAGTTGGACTTTTTTTTTACACCTCGAGACAGACGTGCGGTGAAAGGCCATCGCTGTTTCAGCAGTGACCGATCTCTCCATTAGTTTATCTCTATTGTCTGTGCAACAACGTATGAGGAGGGACCACCTAAAAATGACGGTATATTCTGTTAAGTCAGTATATTTGTCCTCTATAATGAATATAATTAATTTTATTATTCTGCCCGTTTCATTGCCTCTCTTTTGACCCGTCTGTCTTTTTTTTATCCATTTATCATTTTCTCTGTATTCCGTCCTTCGCTCCTTTTTTCATTCCATCCATCACTTATTCGGTCAGTAACAGGATATCGTACCTATTCTTTCAATTTAACCGCTCTTTCTCTTCATCTATGACCTTTTCGCGGTCCATGTTTTTCTGTCGCTTCAAAATTCCTTCTGTTCGTACCCACCCGGCAAATAGCAAGCTACCTCTATAGTAATTCACTTAGCCACTCATTCTTCTCACCTCTGCCCTACAGAACAGGGGATCATTATAAAATATTCCGACGCGCCAATGCCCACCCACGTATAATAATGGATAATATATTACTTTTTGTTCTACAACGTCTACCTTACGCTAGGGTACGCACGTCGCTTTCTTCCTTGACGCATCACATCGAAGAAATTTTCAGTGAACATAAACATGCGAAACAACTCTCAGCTTAAAGATACATACCAGCAAAGGAAAGTGAGAAGAGGTGAAATATTAGGGGATTATTATTTTTTTTCTCTCGACTGAGTTTTCGTCAACACCCCCTCCCCCGTTATCAGTGCTTAAAAAGTATCCTTGTACATCTCGCGCTATACAGTTTGACTCCATGGACGAAGGTGCCGTTTGGTTAATCAATACGTTGGTATATGTGGTTTAATAAGATTGGCATATATCGCTTTCTGGTGACATTTATCGGGCCATATTTCTTAGTCCACATCACAGTGAGAAATCCATTAAGGTGGTGTAGACATTTGGAGAGGATGGAGAGCGAGAGACTAAAGAGGAGAGTGTATGTGAGTGAAGTGGAGGGGGGGTGGGGAGGAAAGGGGAGGCCTAGGATGAGATGGAGGGATGGAATGGAGAGGTATATGAGAGAGGAAGGTGTGAGCTGGGAAGAGGGCAGTGAAATAGCGGGGAGCCGGGCGACAAGGAGGCTATTTGTTTTTGGCCATCCCTTACGGGCTTAAGGCGTCTGGCAATAGATAGATAGACAGATTTCTTAGTGGCATGGAAAAGGTTATCGCAGCTCAGCGATTTTGTATGCTAAACCTAAATACGAGTACTGTGTTTCAGTGAAAGGAGGGAAAAAATTGCATGTTTACTACGAACAGTGAAAAGAAACGAGGAAGTAGTCGTGAAAGTGAAAAGTCGCTTCATGTTAACGATGTGATCCCCAGTCTAATGTATGGAAGAGAAATTTGAACACTGTTCGAAAGACACAAGAGCAGCAGAAATGAGCTGGGAGGAGCATGTGGAGATGCGTGAAGAGACAGACAGAAATTGAGAAAGTGATGGCTAGTTTTGGTCCTGATATGGTGTACTGACAATTGTATATCGTTGCTGACTACCATCTGTAATGTGAGCTGCAGGTTCATTGCATCTGAGAATTACTAATTCTCCATTAAACTATCGTCGATAAATGTAGATTTACACCTTCGCTCTCTCAGTTTTAATAGTGTGGCTCAGAGTGTTTATTTCGTCGGTTCATTCTGCAACAGCTTTTACGAGATAATTGAAGGAATGTCATTTACTGTTTGTTTTCTATTCTTTTCATCACCCAATCATTTATTGTCTCATATGAGATAAGGGGCATGTGGGCTAAGTTGCTAAGTACCAGGCAAAGAGAAAACGAAGTTTAGGCCAGAATTCTGGTAGGCCTAGGAGACCTGTAGTGCCTAGTGCTTAGTTATATATTTTCCATCTTACGCTGCGCTTTCTTTTGTGTATTATGTATATCTGTTTAATATCGACAGTATTCATTAGTAACATACATATGGACTATTATTTTGTAATGTACAAAGTATAACGCTGAGAATGAAGTGTTAAGAAATCTCCAAGACCAATTATAAAATTAGTGTGGTCCCTAGAGTTGCTTTTTCATTTGATGGAACTAGGCATCTTCCACTACTTGAGCACCAAGTTGTGGTTGCATCACATTCGATGAGCGTTTGATATAAGATATTGATGAATCAACCCTTGAATCTAATATATATATATATATATATATATATATATATATATATATATATATATATATATATATATATATATGTATGTATGTATGTATGTATGTATGTATGTATGTATGTATGTATGTATGTATGTATGTATGTATGTATGTATGTATGTATGTATGTATGTATGTATGTATGTATGTATGTATGTATGTATGTATGTATGTGTGTGTGTGTGTGTGTGTGTGTGTGTGTGTGTGTGTGTGTGTGTGTGTGTGTGTGTGTGTGTGTGTGTGTGTGTGTGTGTGTGTGTGTGTGTGCGTAAATATAATATGGGATTAGGGATCACAAGTTAGTAGGTGCCATTGTGAAAACACCACCTCTGCAGACTACACCAAGTATGTCAAAAGTAATATTTAAATACCAGTATTACAACTAACGTTCGGGTATATACAGTATAACCCTACAGTATTTTTCATTAATTAAATTCAGTTATACAAAAAAATCACAATGTTTCTTTGCATATAAAATTGACCCTTTAGATTCTGCGATATTCCTCTTTGACAAGGGATGGTCACTTTTCAGTTCTTCATGGAATTTTTGATGTTCTTAAAGATTAGTCTTACCTTTGATGTTACTCCTAGCACTGCGAATCAAAGGATGTCGTTCTCATATAATTCTTGCTACCTCCAGCGATTTTATTCAGTTTATTAAAGACCATAATTATTGATGGGGTTAAAGAAGACAGCATCCAACTCTCCTAGATAGAAAAACTCTCTGCAAAACTTAACGAAATCGTCGGGTAATAGCAGTCAATAGTGTGGGAAATACGTCACTGGAGTGGATTGGTTAACCGCCTCAACCAGAGGAGGCAGTTCCACCATTCTTGCTATTTTCAGATAATTTTAATCAGTTTACGAGATGTTGTTTGGTCTGAAGAAGTACGAAAAATCCTTCAATAATCTTCTCAGCTTGATGGTTTCTCCAAGCCTGAATTAGATCGTCATGGAGTAAGAATAATCTGCCGAGAATTACATCACTGCATTCAAGAGGTTAGTATCTCAAGAAGTGCTGTCTCATCATTACTCACACTTCCTTGATGTGATTCCGTTTTTTGCTTTCCCGTTCGCTGTGATGGCGCATTACTTTATTCTTGAGAGTTCAAGGTGACTTACTTAGCTTAGAAAGGACCTTCAGCAGCGAAAGGGTTAATGTAGGTTTAATAAATCTATCTCCCACAGTTCGAGAAGCCTCTCCTGAGTTGAATTTAGTCATCTAAGGCTGCGGGCAAAAAAAAGAAAAAAAAAAGAAAATGGAGAGCACTGCCGAATTCAATTAGGCCACTGAGTACAAAGTACTTCTTATTACTACTACTTTATCTTTTTTTTTTTGTGCCATGTTCACGTTTCTAGGGACTCTATACGTTGGATTCTTGTAATGGCAGCTTGAAAATTGAAACCTTGTTACCTCCTCATGGTTGGGTCAGCTCTAGCAATCTGTTAAGCTACTGTAAAGCCACACAATTATCTTCAGTTGAATTAGGAACAGGTGCTCGAGAGTGTTAAATGTTTATGTACGCGGTAGAGGCCATCCCTTTATGTGTACACACAGCAAAAAAACTATCGTTACAGGGGGGTCCGATGTGTTTCATACTGAACAACCTGGCTGTCTCGCTAGGGTTGGTAAGCCTGACAGTGGGTGAGTTGCCAAATAGGACGAGGTAGAAATATGCAAGGGAGAAGCAATGGATATAGCTTATAATAAATATGCAACAAACACACGCAGGGATACCAATGGAGGAGGCTGTTATCAAAAACCTTCATTCGTGTGTCATTTTATATCGCGCAGAAGGTGTAACGATAGTTTTTTTGTTGTGTGTATAATACGACTACTCCTTCGTTGCTTATTTGAAGCTACCAAGAAACGATTAACTCAACCTTGGAAGGATCCCTCGGTGTGAAGGGACTAGAAACTATCTCTGTCATCCTCGTTGGTACGAAGACGTCATATTTATCTTGCTTTGTAACCCTTACGGCTTCGCTCAGCTTTAGGCAAGTCCTTTAGTGACCGGGTTGGACCATGAATTACGATGTCTTTCATTTTCGTGTGTATAGTTATCTGATTCACTTGACCCCGTCTCTTTTCATAATGTTGGGGTCGACGTAATCCTGGGTGAGAGCCATGCTATTTTTGTGGGTCATTTTGCTGGGGAAAATACTAGCATTCAGTGTCTGGATGTTGGTGATAGCAAAGCTGGGTAGTACTGATGGCGGTGCAAGAGCTGGGGTGGGTACGAGTGAAGACGTAGACAGTGAAAGTGGTGCCTGTGGTGGCGACAATGTATACGAAAGAGGTGCTGGTGGAGACTTAAGGTGTTCAGATTGTTGTCCGTGCGCAGCAAGGCACTACTCGCATCGTCAAAGCACAGAGCTGCAGACGGCACGAAGTTTTTCTTGTAATTGCACGACACTTCTCTTCAATAGCAACCTTTAATTGTTCAAGTGTATTGAGTTTTGCGGCATAAACTTTGTTCTTAAGGTACACCCATAAGTCAAGCAGTTTAAATCTGGTGAACGCGGAGGGTATTCGACACTGCCTGTTCGTCCGATCCACTGTCTGGAAATGTCTCGTTAAAGTAATTTCCAGACATCCCGATTAAAATGAGGTGGTGCCCCATCTTGTGGGAAATAAATCTCATCGTAAATGAAGAATCAATAGCATAATTTATCACGAATACGTGCTGCTGTAATCCGCCTTGGAGGTTATGCTTCGAATTCCCGTCTGCACACCGTCTTTAGAATTCTTTTATGTTTTCTGTTCTCCAGTACCACTTCAGTATGAGCTTACGTTGGTCGAATGTGTAGTCTTTGCCTGTCCATATTCAAGGGCGATTCTCGCCTGAAAAAGAAACAATATTTCAGAATTATAAGCTATTAAAATATGTTTACATATATGGAGACACCCTGTGTATATATATATATATATATATATATATATATATATATATATATATATATATATATATATATATATATATATATATATATTCACACGAGTATATACATAGATAGATAGATAGATTGATAGATATACAGACATATAGATATATTCTCATTCACTTGCATCGTGCAACTTACGTTGCACACTTTCTTACCCCATGCATCTCATACCCCATGCCTTCCTTATCTGATGCACTCAGGCAAGAACACACCTAGCTATTACAACCGACTAAAACCCATATTCTCGTCAGCTAAAGAAACTCCGTAGCACCTACTTATCCGTTAGTTTATGCGTACTGCACGTTAATATTCTCTCGTTTGTTATTTATGCAGCCAATGTCGATGTCTGGAAGAATTGATATACAGTTCAGTTGCAGAGTGTAGTATAATAATAAGTCGCTAAAGAACAGATGGTAGTAAGCTTCCTAAGCTGACGATATTAAGCTTCTTAAGCTGAAGATAATACGATCCTAAGTCAGTCTTTGTGTCGTAGTTATTGACAGTCATTAGATACCTTATTAGTCTTTGCTTGTTTTATATTCAGTCCTTACGAGCAGATTATTTATAACACACTAGATAGTTTTTCAACGAGATTCAAGGATTCATGATGTAGAGGTGTTCATAAATAAAAAGCTGGTAATATACGGCTGCAAGGCTTAAGCGGAAATATGCATATTGAAAAATAATTTACTTTATGTCAAAGAATATAATTGCATAATACACTTTTCAAGATGCTGGGTTGGCTATATCACTGAATTATGCATTACTACAGACTCTGTTAGTACATTTTGGCAGCCCATAATGTCCTCTAGGGTAGTACGGAACATAGGTTAGTACGGTGCACGGAATTATTTGGAATATCTCAGCATCAACAGTACAAGGTATTACTGTTCTGCTGGATTACTAGCAGCCAGTGTGACGAGATTCCAATAATGCACTTGGATATCAGCAGTCCCAGAAGTTTCCTCGTTAAACACCTGGCAACGAACTCGAAGTATGGAGAGTGAGACATGTGACACCAAAGCAACTGCCACGGAACCATGTCTCCACAAATTATGGAGAGGGGGGGGGGCGAGTAGATGCGAGAGAAAGTATGGAGGAGGAGGTAAGAGGTGGAGTAAGAGGCGAGGAGGTGTTGGCGCGGGTGTGGTGTGATTGTTGTTCTTTTAGGATATTAAGGATAAGTGGTAACAGATTATTTTGGATTTAAAACGATTGTCTGCTTTACTAAAACGTCTTTATAAGTTATATAAGAGCCTCGCAGCTCTATAAGCCCTATCAGTACTTGTCCAAATTAGTGACGTCTCTGCATAACGCTTAGCACTTGCACAATTGAGAACCGTTTTTGAACAACCACAACCACCACCATCCCACCATCACAGCTACCACCACCACCACCACCACCATCACTATCACCATCACAATTACCACCGCCATTACCACAGCTACCACCACCACAGTTACCACCACCACCAGCACCACCACACCTACTGCTACTACCACCACCACCACCACCACCACCACCACAGCCACCACCTCCACCACCATCATCATCACATCTACCACTCCACCACTACCACCACCACCACCACCACCACCACCATCACCACCACCACCACCACCACCACCACCACCATAATTTTCTGCTAAATAAAATCGTCTGTTTGTAGCATCAGTGAAGTAATAGGCATCGGACTGCAAATGTACCACACCCCCCTGTTTCTCTCTCTCTCTCTCTCTCTCTCTCTCCCTCCCTCCCTCCCCAAAGGTGATTGAACTGTACGAAAATGCCCCGCCACCTCCTCAACGTGTGCATCTTGGAACATCAATGAGGACAGTTATTAGGAGCCAAAACACCCCTTCAGAAAATATCAGTCGACATCAGAATGAAATTTGCCCATCTGGGACCTAATTCCAACCATCCTGCCAAGTTTCATCAAAATCCTTTTTCCAATTTTGGCTTTGCTACCTCGCGCCCGCACACACACACACACACACACACACACACACACACACACACACACACACACACACACACACACACAGGATTGTAGTATATCAGAAGTAAACTGTGAGTGTAGGAACATAGCATGTTCTACCCCACCCCCCAACTCTTTACCCTAATGTCCGCCGTCTCCCTCGCTCCCCTGTTTGTAATTCAATTAACGAGATGAAAGTGTCGGACAAATCAGACACAAACACCAATTCGTTAAATTCTGTTTTCAGTTTACTCACGTGTTGAACAGATATGTTGCACGAGGTGCTTGCACCATTACATGAATACTGACTGTGATGAGAGACACCGAATCTGAAGCAGTCTGTGATCACGAACCCAGGGTTGGCTAGATAGTGATATGACGTGAACTGAAGTGCCACTAGCACAATATACAATTGCTGCAAAACCTGTAAAACAAACAGAAAACCAGTACTGAATGAACATGCATCATAACCCTTACAAATTTCTAAGGCAAATGTGCGTGTGTGTGTGCGTGTGTGTGTGTGCATATCTTTAATCATATATACATTATGGTCTTACCATTCTAAAGTGGCGCTTTGGGTGGGGCACCAACCTCTGTACAGTGTTGCCACGTGTTCCATACCCGCTATGTGAACGACTCTGATATATATATATGTAATAGGTATCACAACTAGATAAACACATAAGAATATAATGGTAACGTGTGTATTATAATATATGAAAGAACAGTAAACTTGTTATGCGTAAAATATTTATTCGTCAATACAGAAACGTGGCATAATTATTTAAGTGTTGCTTAACAAAAAGTAGTCACTTTTATTGGCTGTTACTGTATTTCTAGGGTGGGTAATAATGTCACAATTATGATTATAAGATAATGTGCAGGAATATAAGAAAAAATATGCCAATTTCTTAGTAAAAAAATATATACATTAAAACCCTCGTGAGCGGCAACACTCACACACACCCAGCCCGACCCGGCCAGAGCTTCCTCTATCTCTTTCCTTTTGTGTCCTTGATTCAGACAGGATGGCAGATCAGCCAGCACACTACTCGCATCTACAAGACTTCTACCACCTGGGTGGTGTGGAAATAAAGTCAAATTTATAATATGTACATTATAACGTAAAGGAAAATAACCAAAATGTATCCTAAAATACCACAGACGAGAGAGAGAGAGGGGGGGGGGGAAGGCAGACCAGGGGCAGTGTTGAGTGCAGCTGAGTGAGAGATGGAGGAAGGGAAGGAAGGAGGGAGAGTGTGATTGAATGAAAACAAATCATGGCGCCACAACGAGGTCATCTGGCGCCATATGTAAAACAATAATATTTTAAAACATAATTAGATATAATAAAAAAAATAAAGAAATGAAAGCACAAGTTTATAAGTCACTCATAAAAGAAACAAAATTCCCAAGGGTGAAGCACATATCCCCAAGGAGAGAGAGAGAGAGAGAGAGAGAGAGAGAGAGAGAGTAGGCAGGCCAGGGGCAGTGTTGAGTGCATTGTCAAGCTGAGGGAAAGATGAAGGGAGGGAAGGAAGGAGGGCGAGAATTATTGAATGAAAACAAATCAAGGCGCCTCAACACCGAGGTCGTCTGGCGCCATATGTAAAACAATAATATAATAAAAAACAAAATAAAGAAATGAAAGCACAAGTTTATAAGACACATAAAAGAAACAAAATTCCCTAGGGTGACGCACATCTCCCCCCAGGAGAGAGAGAGAGAGAGAGAGAGAGAGAGAGAGAGAGAGAGAGAGAGAGAGAGAGAGGCATCGCGATATGGAAAACGTGGCAACAATGCACAGAGGTTGGTGCCCCACCCAAACCGCCACTTTAGAATGGTACGACCATAGCCGCTTAGTATTGCTACTCAACTGACGGAAGGGGTTTCCAGACTGCCGGCCGGAAAATGCGTTTTTGTTGGATAAGACTATTTTCATTCATACTCTGTCATGTGGCCTTGGATGAGAACATCTTCCCCAATTGGAGGTAGGCTTGAAAGTCCCTTCAAAAAAGTACTGTACATCGTCCAGCTGTAGCGGTGATATGGAAGTGGAGGAATGTATCTTGACTTTGTATGAATGTGTGTGCCTGTATGTTTTAGTTGCAGCCAGTGAGACCGTAGCCGGGCAGCGAGCCTCACTTACTGACTGGCTGGCATGGCGGTGTGTTTGGAGGGAGTTTTGGCCACGCCATTCGTCAGTCCCTGCCGTTGTGCTCTGTTTGTAACACGCAAAAAGGAATTCTTACTGTTTTACAGCCATCTTTTGCAACTTTTACTGAGTTTCGTGTGTGATTATTCGGGTAACAATGTCCTGCCATGCTGGTGATAGTGATGAAAGTTTTCCTGGGTACTCAGGAATTGGTGAAAACTGTGGTGAAGTTCTGCAGCAATATGACCTTTTTTGAGGGGACCATAGCACATTTATATCGTTTAATGGTACTGATCTTTGTTCTAATCAATGTTGTTTTTTACTTAAGCCATCAAGTTTTGTCAGAAAATGGAATGAAAGTTCAGAAAAATAAAGAAATATATAGATATATATTACAAAAATAAAAATAAAATTAATTAATTTTAAGTTCATAGATGTGACCAAAATATTATAAAAATTACAATCAACAACGACAAACCTTTCATAGCAAAAAAAGAGAAAGTTCTACCATCAAAATGAAAAAAAGTTAAGGTTGCGAGAATACTGTTGAATTTTGAACACATTTTCTGGCGATTAATGATTTGGAGTGAGAACACCTTACGTCAAGCGACCCCTATAATTATTCCCATACACACAGTAGTTTTATAAGCGTTACTTGCATAATGGGACAGTACCTTTAGATTTCGTATATTTTTACCAAGCCGTAATATCTAAATTATTTTTAGGCAGTGCTACTTCAGCTTAACATATCCACGCCAACACTGATAACCTCTAACAGGGTTACATATTCCGCTGAATGAAGTCATAGTGCTGAAAGTGTTAATGAAAAAAAAATCAGTTCCTTTCCTACGAAGGGTCTTTCCTATACTGGATAAACACTCGTGGTAATAAGAACAAAATATTGTAGCTTACTGATAATGAAAAATTTAGGAATGTTTTTTAAAAACTGTGCTTTCTAATCACTTCACGGGTTTCTTCTGATATTAATGAAACTGAATGGAGGCCACAATCAGACGTCCTTTTAATGGAGAGATAAATGACATCATACAAGAATGAGTAAGGAATCCTACATGATTAGTGGTCCTTCTGGTTATAAAATCTCACCGATGCCATTACCGAAGCATTACTTTATAGTATAAGGTTTTATTTTTACCAGTGACGCGTCACTACCCTACTTCTAATAATATACTTCTAGTCCGAGTTACAATTTACTCGTAGTGTACTGCAGGTGCGTAGTCCAGGTCTGACAGTTTCCTTCTTTTCTGTCTTGACCTTGAGATGATTACTTATCTCCTGACCTTGTCCCATTCCCTTAGGGTTCCAGTAAGATTGCTCAGTTCATGACTTCAGCAAATTTACTGCCCTGTTTATTAACATGGCAGTTTAAAAAACGGGGCGTAACATATACATGCAGACCACGTGACTTGAAATGCGTTTTTTTTCTTGTTTTAACATTAGTATTTCAGATCAAGAAAGTTATCATATGACGAAAGATGGATACCCCTCTAAAGTTTACTGCAGAACACCATACTATGCGTTAGACACGGAAAATTGATCCAGTTTGTCGCTAAAGTGACAGATAAGCAGGGATGTGATAAGCTGAAAATGAGATAACAACTGTGCTGATAAACCTGCTTCGATAAGATACGATGTCATAAAAACAGAGGGATGTCTGAGAGAATGGGGGGAGTGTTTTAAGTCGCGTTGTGTAAGTTGGGTGTGCTGTTGTGAGGAACGGTAACGATAATTTAACAGAAACAACCGCCATCTCAGTTGCCGCTGTACGTCTGTGTAACCCTTCTACTAACCTTCTTCCATCTGTGCCACTTACCTACCTCATCCCTTACCCACCTAACAACCGAGCTTTGTTCACCTACCGTCCTGCCTTCTTGCCATTTTCTCTTCCCTTCTGTTTACCTAACTACATATTACCCATAGATGCCTGTTTTGATTTTTTTCTTTCTTGTTGTCCTACCTTCCTACATGTCTACTTGTTAATCAAGTGGTTACCTGCCTATGTATTTTTCTGCAGTAAACTTACCTCAGCTTTCGGACGTATACTTATATTGCTTACCAACTTGCATTCTTCATGTCTTTACCTTCTTGCTTTAGTAGTTGCTCAGTATCAGTCAGTTACACTGCTATTTTCCAATATTTAAGTTTCCTCCGACTTTTTTGGTACCTGCCAAAGTATTAGCTTCACTTTTTTTTTTCCTAGACAAGCTATTTCAGTTCCTACTCCACCGCATATCTGTCTGCCTATACTCTATCTTGTCCTCTCTACCCACATATCAGTATTCTCCTACTTACCTATTTATCCACCAACTTACATATATAGATCTCACTGTGGTATGCGTACATGAATAGGTACATACCTCATATCAACCTACCTGTTTGCTAGAGTTCCTTGGAGTTTCTGCCCTTCTTAGCCAACAGTTTTATCACATTTTTAGTCTTTAATAATTGCACAGCGCCAAATTTAATCCCATCCCTCATATTACCACACACTAACACCCTTTCTAACCCATCTCTACTCAGTTACAACAGCCTCTTATCTTGTAATCACCTCCACTTTGCCTTGTCTCTTATCACTACCTACGAAGAATCATGACCGAGTCGGTAGTCGGCGTGAGCTACAAGAGGAGGGTAGAGGTAAGTGAACGAGTGGCCGTAGTAGTAAGAAAACTAGTTTTTGCGCTTCCTTTTTCTTCTTCTTCTTTTTTTTTCTTTTTTTTTTTACAAAAGTAGAGCAAATACTGGTGTCCAACATCAGTCGCTCGTTCCATAAACACTAAAATCCAAAAAAGAAAGATCATATCAAAGTGCTTGAACACTGTATGTAAGATTTGCGGTGTTATGCAAGGGATGCACAGATCATTCCAACAAACAACTGACCGTTCGTGAATTTTCACGAATAAGAGTTCGCCTTATATTTCACGTCTTTTGTTGCTCATTTACCTCTGCTGGCTAATATTTCAAAGATCAGAGAGGCTTGGTAGTTTTCTTTGACCACAGATCATTATTTTTCCGACATGATAGGAAATTGATGGACATGGCCAAAGTGTTAAGGAGATACATGTAAAGAGTACACGATATTCTGTCCCTGACTTTACATGCAGAACTGAAATTATTGGATAACTCTTGCATTTGAGATGTGGACAGAAAAGAACAGAGTATGTGGGTGAGTATGAAAAGATTGTCATCGTGCGAAAGAATGTGCAAAAGTGTGTCGGAGAACAAAACTACGCCCAGTGTTTTGCTTCTGCTTCTCGAGTTCTTCTACTGTGCAATATTCGTAAGCGGGGCTAGGTCCCGAATGTTTCACTGAAGACAGATGGCCCTATCTGGCATGATGTGTCGAGGGAGAAAGTGGTGGACATACCCTAAGTGTGAAGCCGAAGTAGTGAATAAAACATGAACTTGTGTGTGTGTGTGTGTGTGTGTGTGTGTGTGTGTGTGTGTGTGTGTGTGTGTAGAATACGACTTCGGCCAACTAATGTAAGTAGTTGTCACCGTTTATCCCAGGAAGTCTTTTTCAGTTATAACTGGTAGTCATAGACGATTCACCTAATCAGAGAATGATCGAACTTGAGGATTTACATAGTCTTCATTAACTCTTCTAGTATTATCGTGCTATCTTAAGTGGAACAAAATGATCTGGAAGTAGCATGAGTATTAAAGAAAAACTAATCTAACTGAAAAGATTAATGGCATTGTCCTATACTGATTAGCCCTTTCATTAGATGACTTGTTTTTTATTTATCCTTGCTATCTTCAGACGATTTCATTCAACTAGATGTTTTCCGAAGTGGAATTATAAGCACCTTTCATGAAGCCCATACCTGCTAGACGACTCCTCTGTGTAGTTCTTACACCAATCAACCCAACAAAATCTTCCACAGGAGTACCTACTAATGTTTAATAATATTCAGTTCAATCCTGCATCATCCTTGAACATGCTTGGGATTTCATTCTCTCGAGACTTATCTTGGAAAAATCATTGTTACATCTCTTGTAAAATCTGCTTCCAAAAGATTAGGTGTGCTAAGCCGACTCCGTACCTTCTTTACCCCTGCACTGTTGTTGACTTTATACACAGGTTTTATTCGCCCCTGTGTAGATTACAACTCTCACGTGTGGGGAGGCTCCCAACATACAGCTCTGCTCAGTAGGGTGGAGTCAAAGGCTTTTCGTCTCATTAGCTCTCCTCCTCTTACTAGCTTCCTTCAACCTCTGTCTCTTCGCCGCACTGTTGCATCATTATCTCTTTTCTATCGCTGCGTCAATGGTCACTGTTGCTCTGAACCGTCTGCTTGCATCCCTCCACCTCTAGGACGGGCACGTAGCACCCGTCTAGCAACAAACTCTCATCCCTTTTCTGTTCAACTCTCTAATGCAGGAATTGGCCGTTACTCCCAGTCCTTCATGTATGCAACAGGTCGACTCTGGAACTGTCTCCTTCCGTCTGTATTTCCTACTTCCTACCATCTCCAGTCTTTCCAACGCAGTGAGTCCAGGCATCTCGAAGTGAACGGATCTTGAATCTGGCTCTTTTGTATTTTTCGTTTTTCTTGGAAGGAACGGTTGGTGGGCTCTTAGCCTTTGGTTCCTTGTTTCTTGCACAAAAATAATAGTCTATTAACACTTCGATAAACCACAACGTTGTTGTCATTATAGTGAAATGGTTAGGAAAACAGAAAAATAAAACGAAAGTGAATGGGGGGAAAAAACAGAGCAACGAGAAGAAGAAAGAGAGAAAGGGAGAGGGGGTAATTTTTTTTAGTTGTTGAGTGGAAGTTATTAGTGAACATTTCAATGATGATGGTTGCCAGTCCGTCACCCGAGGCCAAACAATCATTCAATCAGCAGTATATGAAGCCTCACACATCCACAAACTGCCACTTGGGTATTAATGCCAATTCCCAAGATATGGTAGTGCTATCTCATTTACGACTAGTGCCATTACACTGGAGGGCTGATATTATGTAAGAGGGTATCAGATATGGAGAAGATAAGTGTAAATTGGGTCTTGGCACTCGAGGGGCTACGTTTATGACTTGTGGCTAGGTCTTACAGAGTGAATTTGGGGACTTGATTTCACAGCGTCGTATAGTTCAGATAGAAGAAATTTCACTGGAGAATGACATTTTGCTAGGACAGACCAGATGAATAAGGAATAATAACACTCATTAAAGATGTTCTTACAAGTCCTGGAAGAAATTATGCTTATAATTGTAAAGAGGAAAGGGTTGTGGTCCGACCTTGACTCTCCCAACTTAAGTAGGTGAGAACAATTTGCATCATAAACAGAATTTTTAATAGGAAGGCGAATTTAGGAACCCCTTTTTGTTTGTTTGGTTTGCCGTACACGCATATGCTTGTGCGTGTGTGTGTGTGTGTGTGTGTGTGTGTGTGTGTGTGTGTGTGTGTGTGAGAAAGAGAGAGAGAGAGAGAGAGAGAGAGAGAGAGAGAGAGAAGGGAGAGGGGAGGAAAGAAGGGAAGGGAAGGATTTGTTAATAAGGGTTCGTTGGCTCACAGTGTTTCGCCAGACTCGGGCTAGAGGACCCGATATTTTCCCCTCCCCTGTTCAGTCAGCAATATACAGGGTGACCCATAAATAAACTTCCTCTTCCATTACGCCCGTGTACTGCGGGGATGGCTCAGCGAGGTTTATCACTGTCTAACCTGTATTATTTATGCATTTCCTACTCCCTCTACCACACAAAACTGTCTGGTGTAAACAGCTCAATTCCAGTCGTATGTTAGGGAAATACTGAGACAAAAATTTATTGCCTGCCTTAGTGGGTCCATATCGTCGATAGCCATAAAGTCATGCCTTGTTTTTTAACCAGATGTACTGCCTCCCTGATCAGATAACACAAACAAATGTTACATGATTTGGGGTATTTGCCATACATTTGGACGATGTGATGCTCCTTCTATGTTTGCTACCACTAGACGGATTTACTTAGCTGTGAGAGACTTTTTGCAGTGAGGGGCTTAGTGAGGAATATCTAATCTTGTCATTTCCAATATCCTCTCCTTTGTGACAACAGCCATGCGGAGAGAGCAAGAACAGGATATAATAACTTATCGAAACGAAAGAGTTAACTTGTGCCA
>NC_137054.1:3512322-3599822 GCF_032717465.1 Coenobita brevimanus
ACGACGGGCGCGTAGCACCCGTCTAGCAGCAAACTCTCATCCCTTTTCTGTCCAACTCTCTAATGCAAGAGTTAACCGTTACTCCCAGTCCTTCATTTATGCAACAGGTCAACTCTGGAACTGTCTCCCTCTGTCTGTATTTCCTGCTTCCTATGATCTCCAGTCTTTCAAACACAGTGTGTCCAGGCATCTGGAAATGATCGGATCTTGAATTTGGCTCTCTCTTGTATTTTGTTTTCCTCTCGGAAGGAACAGTTTTGTGGGCTCGTTGCCTTTGGTTCCTTCTTCCTCTCATAAAAAAAAAAACACACACACACAAGGACAAGCAACATCGTATTTAGACGGTCACATAATTCCAAGGTTGTTTCTTCTTGTCCATAATTGTTTCCGACACCACTGAGCAGAAGGAAAGAAGGAATAATGAAGAGCTTGCACGAAGCCTTTATATGGCTATGTGGCGCTAAGACTGGCGATGAAGTGGTCTTGGCGTGAATGTGGTGTAAGGGAGAAAAGTTCAGTGTCCATGGTATGTCCTTAAAGTACAGGGTGGGATTTGCTGTCTCCCTCATCTTCTCTCTATTCTACCCCATCCCCCCCAAAAAAAAATAAAAAATAAATAAATAAATAAAAAGATTTGGATTGTTTACCTGGTTTTCAGAAATTATACTCCACAGAGCATACCATAATATTTGTTGTATCCCTCACCACCACTTCCTTCCATGCCACCGAACGCTGAGGAAATATAAGTCATGATTATGTTCCCTCTCTGACGACTTCCTTTCCTCTCCCAAAGCATGAAGGCAATGATACAGCTCGATTTTATTTCTATACCTCATCTCATTTTCCTTCCTCACCTAGAGCAAGGAAATAAAGGCCACGAAGATGTTCCTTTTCCCACCACTTCCTTACCTGTCACGGAGAGTGGAGAATATATATCATGATTTTATTACTTTCCATATACATTTCCCTTCCTCTCTTAGGGCGCGGGGAAGATAAATATACAATAAGCTTTATTTCCACCCTCTCTCATACTTCCCTTCCTCTCTTAGGGCACGGGGGAGATATATATACAGTGAGATTTATTTACCCCCTCATTCATACTTTCCTCCCTCCAACCAGACATGAGAGAGGTATGACCCACGTCTGTATTCCCATTCTCACCTCCCAGTTTGCCTCTTCTGTACAGGACATGGAGGAGATAGAGCTTGGTGAGAAGTACGAAGAGGCGGGGTACTCTGGAGGAACCCCTGACCCAGCAGCGGGGGTGACCTACGCCTGGAGAAACCTTAACGTGTATGCTGGCGGACGTGGTTTCATCAAAAAGTCTCCAAAAGTCCATATCTTGAAGAACGGTGGGGGAGTGAGAAAGTGCGAGAAATGGAGAAAATGAGAGTGAGATTGTGAATGAAAGTGTGTGTGTGTGTGTGTGTGTGTGTGTGTGTGTGTGTGTGTGTGTGTGTGTGTGTGTGTGTGTGTGTGAGAGAGAGAGAGAGAGAGAGAGAGAGAGAGAGAGAGAGAGGCCATGTGTGTAGTTTTGTGGATTTACTAAACTTTCTATGCACATATATGTTTGCTGAGCTTAAATGTTATCATGAAGAACAGTAGGGTGAGACATACTCTTTTAGTCCTTTGTTTTCACCTGACAGGGTTAGGCCCCTCACCCAGCTTGAATAAGATACAAGTCATGCTTGCCTGTAAATTGATAAGCTTTAGTAATGCAGGAGGAATGTGTCTCTGGCTGCTAATTAGATCAACCCACAAGTCTGTTTATACATGGTTTTAAGGAACGGTGAGAGGATATGCATCTTCGTCTGGTGAGAATATAAATACTATGCAATGGGTAATTGATTACCATTAAAGTGCCAAAGGATTCTCCCATCTTAATAAATATGTTGCAGCATGTAAAACACGTTACAAGTTCTCTATCCCAAACAAGAAATCTCGGCCCAACAAGTTAGAGCAACTGTCGCGGGAGAAACTGACTATTTTATCGAGGTGTCCAAGTGCCCCACTTTCTCGGTCTCTAGTCAGATTAAGAACAACTAGCGTTCGCTGAGACAGTCGGCTGCAAATAGATTTTCCCACCAATTACAATAATAAGTCTGTATAACTGCAGTCTTCTTTCAGCCTGCGCCCTACATTTTGTTCGCGACGACAAGTGATCTGGTCATGTGACTCCACCTCTATAAGTAAGATATTCATGGTAATATTGTTACTGTACAACTGAGAAAGTGAAAGTGTTTTTAAACCCCTACTTCACAATGGTTAATAATAAAACGCTTTCGAAGGGAGGTTGCGGGAAGACTGCATGCCTCCTTTCGTACAGAAATCAGAACGTCAGATCTCATTTCTTGTATGTCGTGCATTTTAATAACGATATGGAAAACCAGAGATTTGCATTTGCCATCCCGTCCTTAGGTTTAATATTATGAACGTTAGAATTTACCTCTCATAGATCAGATTAAAAAAATTACCATCTTGGTCTTGAGAATTCTGCCACTGCTCGACCACCTTACTTACACCAGCATCGCATACTAAAAAGCTGTGATTACAGGGAGCCTAATCTACCTCAGTAAAATTATTAACTGACTTTAGAATATATCCTACAACAGGAATTACAGCTTGAAGGTATAAAAAAAATACACTGTACTTCTGTTTTGTACTCATTCTTTTATATGTTATGTTGTCACTGTTGGTACAGTATAGCTACAGGCTGGAGTAGTGCAGGTTAAGAATTTCAACAGAAATGTTGACTCGAATGTAGGATGCATAAATAGAAAAGTTTCGCTCAAAAATGTGTATGATGATGATGAGAAGGAGATAACCCATGTTGACGATAATAATTCTGATGTTGATGACAGTGGTGATGCTGCTGCTGCTGCTGATGATGACGACGATGACATTCATGTTGGAAATGATGGCGATGATGTTAATGATGATATAGTTTATGATGTTAATAATCGTGGTGTTGTTTGCAATAATGAGTTTGGTACTGAATGATATTTAAGCTGATGTCATGTGAACTGTAAATGCAATGTTACAGTCACTGATACTGATATCTGTTGTTGCAGTGTCGGGGTTGTGTGAAGGAGGGCAGCTGTTGGCCATTATGGGTGCTTCAGGGGCAGGCAAGACCACTTTACTTAACGTCCTCACATTTAGGTGAGTGCACCATCGCCTCGTTTAAATTTTATGTAATTATATACATGTATTTCCAGTGTACATGTACATGTACTGTATGTATATATATATATAATCTCTCTCTCTCTCTCTCTCTCTGAACCCAACCCTACCTACGCCACCATTAGAGGGTTTCCTGAGGGCAACCCTCCATAACGAAAAAGTGTTCGGAGTTGACTATGCTTTGCACATTCTTACTTCTTCCTTTTTACATTTACAGAAATAAAATCACCATGATATAACCCTGCCAACTCCATATGTACGCTTCCATATTAGCAGTCTATCTGATATCATATTTTTTCATGCCAAAGTTTGCCAACTGGACAATACGAATGACCTTCACGTCATCCTTAATACAAAATCAGCTCGGTTCCATGTATCCTCTTCTGGTCGGCCAGCGTATCCTTTATCCACCCTCTTATTTCCAGAGCACGCAAACTGATGTGAATGAATTGCCTCTGTCACACTTTCATTGTTCTATCAATCCATTTTATTCCACTGATCTGTTCTTTAGCCTTCTCGGCCAGAAGTCCATATCAAATCAACTTCTGTGTTACCGGCCAGTTTTCTATTAATAAATTTATCCGATGAATCCTGAAATGTATCAAAGGTTCTCCATTGCATAAGTGGTCCTAGCTCCACTACTTCCTTTACATTCATCAATCAGTCAATAATCCAGCAATTTCCATTTCAAAGATATATCAACTACATCAATATATTTCTATTCCAGCCACCAGTCGCCTATTGATCGCTATCACAAAAACTTTCCAACCCTGTCTATCCACTTCTGTTCCCCATCAGCCTAACCTCTTCCATTTTTTTTTTTTTTTTAATCCCAGAACTCCCATATAGCGAGATCGAGGTTGACAGTTACATTAAAATAACTGATTCGTCGTCACCATAAAATCTCGGCATCACCTGTCCACTTCTATCCCATCAGATAATAGTCCATTCATCAGGTGAATAGTGACAACTAAATGTCCACATCAGAAAATCTCAGCTATACATGTTCATTTTTATTCCGTCATCCTCTAACCCGCAGGACATTCTACATGGAGACCAAGGATGACACTTGCACCGTTCCCATCACAAAACACTATCATTTCCATAAGTCTATCGTCTCTTCATACCCATCACAGAATCATCTCAACCCTCACTTATCGACGTTTGTCCATCCCAAACACAAATCACTCTCAGCTCAGTAAATCCAATTCCCACACACTATCCTCAGTCTCTTGCAGATAACTCTCAGTTCATAGATTCAATTGCTTTCCACTATTCCATCCTTCTCCCCTCTTACAGATGCCTCGCAGGTCACCTGACCTTATTCATCCCGAGCAGTCTATCCTCTGTTCCCCACCTGTTTATCATCTGTCCCACCTGTCTATCCTCTGTCCCTCTCGCTGTCACCAGAACGCGTAAACTGGACATCAAGGGCGACATCTACATCAACGGGCGTCCAGTCAACCTGCGGACGATATCGGGTGTGTCGGCCTATGTGCAGCAGGAGGATCTCTTCACGGGGGTATTCACCGTCAAGGAGCAGCTGCACTTCAATGTGAGGGAGTGTGTGTGTGTGTGTGTGTGTGTGTGTGTGTGTGTGTGTATGTGTGTGTGTGTGTGTGTGTGTGTGTGTGTGTGTGTGTGTGTGTGTGTGTGTGTGTGAGAGAGAGAGAGAGAGAGAGAGAGAGAGAGAGAGGGGTGAACTTAGAGCAAACACTCTGGGAAAAGAAGATAGGAACTTGGATAAAGGAACGGACTGAAGTGAAGCATAAGATGGACATAATAAAATAAAGCCAGAAATGGTTACGGGCGAAACAAATAGCTTGAAAAGAATCAATGGAATAGAAGGCAAATGACCAAACGAATGGAATGGTAGTAAGCGTAACATGATTTAGAAGCGATATGATATACAGAACCGTGTTTCTAGACAACTTTGGATATTTCGTAGCTCATTTTCCTCAGTGATATATCGTGTGCATTACACTTTGAAGCTCTCATTTGTAATTACTTGTCTCTACTAACGACAATGCTTATCTCAGGAATGTACAAAAGGATAACTGTAATACTGAAAATAAATCGCCTGGAAGGTGTGCTAAGAAAGAGGTACCATAAAACACATCCTTGAGATGCACAGTATGTATGAAAAGCATGGCAAAGGCTGACAGTCTAGCGAGTCGCGCAGAATGTTGTGAGGTCTTTGATCAACAGAGTAAAATAGATTATGGTGTGTGTGTGTGTGTGTGTGTGTGTGTGTGTGTGTGTGTGTGTGTGTGTGTGTGTGTGTGTGTGATAACTGTAAATATACAGTTACTCAGACACACAAACGCACACAGTCTCTCTCTCTCTCTCTCTCTCACTTTGCCTGCGTGCCTGCCTGTTTGCTTACATATCTGGCTACGTCTCATTTTTCCCTTGTATTCCAGGCTCAGCTGAGGATCGGAAAGGAAGTGTCACAGAGAGAGAGAAGAAAAAGAGTGGCGGAGGTAATGACGGAGGTGAGTGAAGTAACGAAAGGAAGAAAATAAAGGGTAATGATGAAGATATGGAGGTATGTGAAGTAATGAAGAGAGGAATGAAGTAAAGAGTGTCGAGGAAATGAAGGTCAGTAAAGTAATGAAGAGGCGAATGAAGTAATTAGTGGCGATGAGGAAATAGAGATCTGGTGAAATTAATGTTTAGTTCGAGTCAGTTGTGTTTCCCTTAAATCAAACCAAGGAGGCAAAATTTTACCTTAATTAGTTTAAACCTTAGATGTGGAAACAGTCGCAGTATTACGTAACTGAAGATTAGATTTTGCTTGATGGACACAAGTAGAGAAGGACGTGAATGGAAATTAATTATCTGAGAAGAGCGTGTCATACGGAGAGAGAGACAGACAAATAAGGATGTCTGGGAATGTTGTGCCGTTAATGATGATGATGATACATCCACGCTTACCTGGAACAGCCCTGTTCACTGGTTCATCCCTCCAGGCGCGTCTGTTGGTATTTGGTGCAGACATTGTATCCAGTTTCTTTAACATGCATCCGTGATTTAGCAGTCAACTGCAGTGCATGTAATGTACAAAAAATAACCCTAGCCTCTATCCCTTCTGGGGTGGTTTCTGATTAACGTTGAAACAAAATTACAGAGTCGGGTATTCACCTGTTTTTGTTGTGCAAGTGAGAGAGTGGCACCAGACAGATCCTAAGTCTGAAAACCCTTCATGAAGAACGAAATTCAAGTTCTTGGGCGTAATCATTGTTTCCGCTTCAGTGATACATATCAAGAGAATCATATTCATTACTTACCTAATGCTGCTGTGAGTCCTCCCCCTGGCGTGTTACACTTCACCAAGATAATGTGTGATAATATTACTTGTTACAGCGCTTTATTTAGCATATTTCGTCACAACATTTTCTTTTCAATGATTTATCTCAGTCTAACTGTGACATAATTTGCATCAGTAGTATACAAGATGACCCTGGTGTGCAGTGTGCAGAATATATTGCCATGTCTGATTTCAACCTCTGTGTAACGAGGCTCCAATCGTCAAAAACAATATATGGATAGAGGACGGGTGGGATGCAAAACAACCATTGATAAAGTGAGCAATATTAGAAACACCTAACCACCTCCCGCTTTTGCCGTAGATGTCTTTTTATTTTAGTGTTACCATCTCCAGGGGACTGTAACTATTTTTAGTGGAAACGTTTCTAACTGGATGGATCTGATAAAATCTTCACCAACCCCACTACTAAGCCATCAATAGTGGGTGATGTGAGGAGCCAACTGATACCTCCAGAGCACCACCACTTTTCACTGAGCAATGTTTACGTGGGGTCTCGATTGCAAGGCGGCATGTAAACAAACTTCTGAGTTAATTAGCACCATCATATTTGTAAGAAAATGCACTCACTTTCTGTAAAATTAAAACTGGATTTTGATATATGGTAGGAGGAAGAATGTGGCTATTGCTCTTTAAATCTCTACTTCATATTTCCTCCTATCGTGTCGCTCTCGTCCCATTTTTTTTTTCTTTCCCTCTCAACTCACGTCCTCCTCCCGTTCCCTTCCCCTCAGCAGTGAGCGGCTCGAATCTTATTCACGCAAGGGCATGTCAGTTTGTCGTAACACACATTTTCGGATGGCCATACGTTCTCGAACCATGATCCTAACATTACTGACTTGGTGTGAAAGTGTCCGAAGTATAAAGCGCTTTTAGAAGCAAGTTAAAAAAAAAAAAAAAAGTTCGACTCTCATGACTGGCAGAAAGCGACTGGTTTTCCAAAGAAAGAACTCCTTTATCCTTGCCATATGCTGATCTGTTCCATTATGTGTGCTATGAATCGGATATAAACCTGTGTTGTTGATCTTGATATATGACCTTCTCTTTTGACATACTGTATTGTTTTGAAAAACATTAGGTCTCTCGCGAGTGCGTGCTTGATAAAGTGCATAATACGTCATCAGATTAATGGGTTAATAATAAGACCATTGTAACCTACTATTACTGACAAATACTGATGTAGTGATAAGAGTGAGTTTCATAAACTCTGGGATTGAAACGAAAAGAATAGTACCGTATTTGCAGGTTCACCCTCGATATACGGTCTGCATCTCTGTTAGTCTTGCTGTCATCAGACTCTCCTAAATGATTAGATAGATTTTGTGATGCTTGGCATGGGAAGTTAATTTGAATATCCAATTGCCACTGATGATTTGGATTTTCCCCCATGATTATTCCTCCTACCATCTTTCACCTTCTCCCCCCATTTGTAACCTTCACTACCTCACTCATATTCCTATTTCCCACTTTTCATTCACCTCACTCACTCTGTTCACGTTGTCCCCCTACTTACTGCACTCATTCCATTCGTCCCCTCATCCCTCTCCCTTTCACTCACCCATATCTTCCCTGTCCTCAGCTTGGCCTGAACAAGTGTGCGGACACCCGAATAGGCATACCGGGGCGCATCAAGGGCATCTCCGGGGGTGAGAAGAAAAGACTCGCTTTTGCTTGTGAGGTAAGTGTTCAAGGGTGCTGCGGGCTTGTAAGAGTTGTAGGTGGTTGTTGTGGGGTTGTGATAGGTTTGTATAGTAGTAGTAAGGAGAGGTCATTTGCTTCAAGGGAATTTGGATAGGCGTACCGGGGAGCATTAAGGGTATCTCCTGAAACGAGAAGACATTCGCCTTCGCTTGTGAGGTAAATGTGTTTGTGGTTGAGGTAGGCTGGTTTGTATTCTAGGTGCCTCAGGAGACTTTGGAACACCTCCTTTAATGCTTTATTCAGCACTCTACACCTCAGTATTCTCAGGTATGTTATTGAATCAAAGTATGTCAATATTTAAACAATCTGAATAGCACGCAAGCTGTTCTCAAGTGTAATATTCAACGAGAAGGAGCAAAGGAAAAAGAAGACGAGGAGGAAGACGATGACGACGACGATGACGAAGAATATGAATAAGAATGAGAAGGAGAAGAAGAAGAAGAAGAGGGAGAAGAAGAGGAAGAAGAAGAAGATGAAGAAGAAGAAAATCGAAAAAAGGCGTGCTTCAGGGTGATACAATTTCTCCGAAATTTTTTAGAGCCTGCCTTAAAAGCATTTCAGAATGCTAGAATAGGAGAAAGGCGTTAACACTGATGGAGAAAACTTGAACCATTTATGATTTGCAGGTGATTTTTCTTAATCTCAGAAATATCAGAGACATTTCAAGAAATATTAAATGATCTAACAAGAGAAATTCTCATAACAGGTCTAAAGGTAAACCGGAATAAAACAAAAGTTCAACCCAAATAACAAAAGTTCAACCCAGATACAACAAAGAGTCATCAAAATAAGTGAAGAAACACTTCAAGAAGTGGAGGAGTACAAAATACTTGCGGGTAAATTATCAGGGCCGTCCGCACGTGTTACCCTGTGTTTCTAGTCTGTCCCGCTGCATGATACCTTATAGTCATCACCCAATAAACTAATTCATTTTATTTAATTAGCTAATAGATTTACAGTTGGCTGTTATCTTGTCTCTTCTGGGGGAGGCTTACTTAAAACAGGAAGCTTTCTAAGAAATTCAAATGTGAACTGCATCTTGACTTTTACGTCATTTACAAGCGAGTCTAGGGGCGACCTCATTAAACATTAAGACAACTGTTTCTTCTAAAGTGCATGCATATGAAAGGACAAGATGAAACTCAAGCGGTTACATAAGTAGTCTAATTATTAATTAATTGAATCGTGGCCTTTTCTCACAGTTCAAAAACGTAAATACATAAATATATGAGTCACTAAACAGTACCGGATTAAATCTGGCCACCTGTGCCAATGATACAAATAAAAATATGGTAAATTTCGCTTGCTTTATATTAAGGAGGCGAATAGAAATATCTGAAGGATGTTTCTGGGTCGCAAGCGGCAAATTAGGAACCTCTCTTTCATAGGTATCTTACTGGCCAAGCTTTATCGACTTAATCTTGCCTTTCCACCTTCATTCCAGCGCCCTGTCTGCGTTATAGAAAGTATATGAAAAAAGTATTTAAAAAAAAGTCTTGTTTGCACGAAACCACATATAATTACTTTATATATAGTTACTGACATACATACATACACACACACACACACACACACACACACACACACACACACACACACACACACACACACACACACACACACACACACACACACACACACACACACACACACACACACACACACACACACACACACACACACATATTAACCCCCGCCACTCCCGTTCTTTCTAATTCTCACTTTCATTTCCACGCAGATGATCACCAACCCCCTACTCCTTCTCTGCGACGAGCCCACCTCTGGCCTGGACTCCTTCATGGCCCAGAGCGTGGTGCGTGCCATGAAGCGGCTCACGGGCATGGGCAAGACCGTCATAGCCACCATCCACCAGCCCAGCTCCGAGGTCTTCGCCATGTTCGATAGGCTTCTCATTTTGGCCGAAGGGAGGGTAGCCTTTCTAGGTACCGTCACGGAGGCGCATGCATTCTTTACTCGGTAGGTGTGTGTGTGTGTGTGTGTGTGTGTGTTGACAGCAGGCAATGCGGTGCTTTGGAGCCGCCATTGAAGTGGTCGAGCCTGCCACTGACAGTGAACAGTCGCACTCTCATGAATCATTAATAATATATCTTTGTGCGGACTTATGATTCAAATTAATGTTTGTAATGTGTAGAGGAATTATTTTTTTCTCAAATAATTGAGAAGAAATGAAGGCAAACTACTTATTATTTTCATAGTAATACGTAAAAAATATTTATCCAGCTAGACTAGCATCAAATGAACTCCAAGATCCTCATTTATTTTGCATTAGTAGTCTTTTACTGTACTGAAAGAGGTGGAGGTACATTACTCACTATTGGCTGGAACGAAATACTTTGTAATTGCCCTCTTCAAGTCGATTACTAGCCGATATAAGTAAAAAATCGGTACGACGCTCGTAACATCCCAAATATCCAAGTGGCGCATGCGCATTGAAGGTACAGTCCCAGGGACAAGATAGACTCTGCTTTTGTTTACTAATATTGCGGCACCCAAGATTTTGTAATATTCACATTTGAGGACATCAAGATAATTTCAGAAAGGCTGTCTTAGATAAATATTTTTACAGATCAGCTTCTAACTAACTGCTCTATGCTGCAAGATATTACCAAATTCTTCTGTTACTGTGCTTTCATTTCACCAAAAATTTTGTGTGCATGTGGGACAAGGGGGATGTTATTGATAGTGAGGTGTGAGTTATGACTGTGTTCTACCATAAAAGAGGCCATTCTGAGTCTTTTTGTAGTACACCAGTCATGAAGTGTGTGTGGGAGTGTTAAGTCATCTGGGTAGGAAGCAGTGTGTACTTTGTGAGTGAAAGTGAAAAGCACATATTTTTATATATATACATATATTTTTCTATATATACTTATTATAGAGAATATATTCTATTCTGGATTGATTAGCCACTTTGAGAAATATATACATACTGTATATGACACTATATTATCCAAATTGTTTATTTTGTAATTTCATCATTCATAATCTGAGGAAATTGATGGCCACCCCTATTAATGCACAGGGGAACAACAACAGTACGATCCTGACATCTCAGATTCTCAGCGTGCGTCCTCTCGACTTCAGTCCTGCCTTCCGACCTCTCTCAGAGCAGGCAAAAAATGACTGTTGACCGTTCCTGGATTTGAGACGGTTTGTCGAAATCGCTGACTGAAGGCGAATTTAGGCATTAATAAATTTAAGTTAGTAAATCGTCTCAGAGGAGGAAAATATGACTTTCCTTATTGAAACCATATATTAAGAGATACAAATCTACTCATTTCTAAAGAATTAACATAGAAAACATTAAATTATAAGGGATGAATGAGCTGACTAGTTGCTAGACTTGCCAGATTAGAATATTTTTACCTTTTTGTATGACTCATACAAATGAATAAGCTCTTGTTGTGTGTATTCATTGGAGAGTGTAAGTGGTTTTGTAAGTAGGAATGACATTAATCCTATCACAAGTGCACACAAACAAATGCAGCATATGATTCATGAGCATGCGTGTTCTACGACGTCTGTGGCAGGCTCGACCATGACGATTGTCAATTGTCTTCCACCCCATAAAGCACCCCACTATATGTACTAACTAGCTGTCACTTGCTATATATGTCCTGAAATTACACGTATTTTTTCTGGATCAAGGAAGATAAAGTAATTAATAGTGATTCCTTTCATATCGCAATTAGAAAAACAGTCGTTGAGATCTGTAGGTTCAGTAGACTTGAAATATCCACTCCAAGGTCCCATTCGACTCCCTATCCTTCATCATCTCGAACACAGCGTCTTTACATATCCTATTCTTTGCTTAGCGTAGGCCTATCCCAGCCTCCACACCATCTCTCTCCCTCTCTCGTGTCTTTCCTTTCCATTTGCCACTCCAAACCATTCCCACACTCCCCTCTCCCTCTCCATCCCTTCGACTCTCTCTCTCTCTGTATCACGATCATCATCATCATCATCATCATCATCATCATAATCACCATCATCATAATCATCATCATTATCTTCCTGCTCCTCTTCCCTCTCCACGTCTCTCCTTCTCCCGACTCTTATCTCCTCTCGTCCCCCTCTCCCCAGGTTGGAGCGCCCCTGCCCCGCCAACTACAACCCCGGGGACCATTTCATCTATACCCTGGCCATACGAGGCGGCATGGAGGAGGAGTGCAGGCAGTTCGTCTCACACGTATGCGACTCATTCAGGTACTGCTTTAGGAGGATATGTCGGATTATATATATATATATATATATATATATATATATTATATATATATATATATATATATATATATATATATATTTTTTACTGTCTCTGCCTCTGTGATGGGTGTAGAAATGTGGGGTTATGTAATTACCAATTTTAGGTGTCTGGGTCATATTTTAGGTGTGATGTGTGGGAAACTGTGAGATTATTTAGTTTTAGCTTCGATTTGTCATTACCAGTACATGTCGCGTGTGTGTGTGTGTGTGTGTGTGTGTGTGTGTGTGTGTGTGTGTGTGTGCGCGCTTCAACATCGTCTGATGCGTATTATTTAAGTTTTGTGGATGTATGTATGTATGTACGATATATAAAATAAAGATAAAGTGCATCATTACCGGGTTATATCCCCTAAACAATCGGTACATTTTCTTCTCTTTCCCTCTCACTTATCTTCCTCCCAACTCAGAGAGAAGGAACCAGATATAACTGAGCACATATACTACGCCATGAAATCTTCTATAGACAATTATCCCATTCCCTCTTTCATCTCTGCCTCCTTTTCTCTCTCCTTTTCTTTAACTCTGCTTATCCATTGAAAACTCAGAGAGAGACAGGAAGCAATCTGACACGTCAAGGAAGTTATAAAGCTCAAAAAATATTGGAACATTTTGCTCCTCCTCGCTCTCACAACGGGACTACCCCTCATATCTCTCTCTCTGTCTCCGTCTGTCTGTCTGTCTCTCTCATACTTTCCTCCCTCTTGTCTATCAGAGACTGGGAGGGACAAGAGGTGAGCAAACACATCGAGAAAGCCATGCAGCCCCCCAAAGAAGGCGATGCTCTGGCCACCATCAAGCTTCCCAAGAGTCCCTACCGGGCCACTTGGATGAATCAGTTCCTGGCCATGTTGAGGAGAAACTCCCTGGAAATCATCCGGGACCCCATGTTGCTGGGAATCAAGATATTCCAGGGTCTGGTGAGTAGCAGGGGGTGATTTGGAGTGGGAAAAGGAATAGGAAACTACGATGGGAAGGGGTGAGCTGTGGTGTAGGGTGAGAAAGATGAGCAGAAGTGGTGAGTGGGCAGGGTGTGAGTGGTGAATAGAATGAAGAGTAAGGAGTGGTGAGGATGAAAGGAGGTGATGAGAGGGAGAAGGGGATAGGTTGGTGAAGGAGACGGACGAGTAGGAGCGATGAGTGGGAGGGGTGAGGGGAGAGTCGGTGAGGTGAGTGGGATTGAGAAGAGGGATACAGTGGGGAGTGGTGATACCGAGTAGGTGAGGGCATGTGGAATCGGGATGGGGGTTGGCTGTTGAAGAGAGAGCTGGGTAGGATGTGATAAAAAATATGGTTAGGCGATACAAGCACGAAACGATAGATCTTGAAAATATATTTGCAGAAAGGAGACAGCAAAGACCGAAGCCCATGTCCATATTTTCATTGCAGTGCTTTATATTGTGCTGCTTTCAGGTGACTCTTAGAATTCAGAAAGATCTCTCATACAGAAAGTTTATGAAGGCTTCGTCTAATCAATCGAGTTCGAAAAATATTTCCTGAGTTGAATAAAATCGTCTGGCAGAGGCTAGAATCAAATTAGAACTGCATAATGGACCGAATTGCTTTAGAGATTTGTCAACACGTCTCACTCCTGCTGCTCACCCCACTTATTCTTCTCTCTCTTCCCATTCAGGCAGTTCTCTCTGTCTTTATCAGCCCATACTCCCTCCAAAAACACACTGTGCTTTCTAAATACCTGACTTAGCCCACTAAGTTCTCTGACTCATTCCTACCTCACTACTTACTCCTCTTACCACTCATCCCTATCCTAGACGCATCCCTCTCATCCTACCTATAATACTCGTATACTAGCACCTTTTTCAGATCCTATCCCCTCCAGGTTCACTCTGCTTCTGTATTACCGAATCACATTGGTGGTAGGTGGTGGCGACCATCATCCACTAACCTATGTAGTGCTGCCTACTCCTTCCTTCAACCTTTATCTTTTTGTGTGTGTGTGTGCGCCTGTTCTCCTCTCTACCTATTTGTCCCATCTCTTCTGTCACTTTTTATTACTCATCTTTTCATTTCAGGTGGCTTTGCATTGAGTGACAGGCCTAATGGTTTCCTGTAATCCAGAAAACCATTTACAGTGCTAGGTTGTAACCATATAACCAACCCAAACGTGTTACCTACGTGTCAGAAAGTGGGTTGGTGGAGGGTTAATGCCCCTCCAAAGACAAACGGCCACCCCTTATGGGATTATAACGTTTTGCTATAGACAGATAGATAGACACCACTCATTTTGCCTATCCCTCTCCGCCCACTCAGTTCTTCGCGATTGTGTTTGGCCTCATCTACCTGGACTTGGACGCCGACGGTATGAACGAGACAGCAGCAAAAAACATCACGGCCGTGCTCTTCGTCTTCCTCACAAATATGACTTTCTCCAATATGTTCCCCGTCGTCACCGTGAGTTTTATCTAAGTTACCCCTGTTTATTTATTATCGACTGTCTTATTTATTATTTAGCCCATTCAGTTACTGGTTATCATGTTAATTTTTCAGCTATCCTATATACATTGTCATCATTCATTTATGGTAATGGTGAGGGTGTTCGTGATGATGATGATGATGATGATGATGATGACGATGATGACTGACATACTGTTTTTATCAACGATTTTCAATGCATATTTTGTTCTTCACATTTTTTCCACTTTCTGTCCATCTTCGTCTACAGACAGTAACCTTCGCTAACATTGCTTTACGTGCCACCTTGGGTTCTTAATCATTTACTGCTTGCCTAGTTAATGATGTGTATAAAAAAAACATTCTTTTCATTTCTGCATATTCAATATCAGTTATCCGGGAGCAACTTACACTTTCACTCATGGCTTGTAGCCTGTTATTTCTCTCCTTCAATTATTAAGTGCCTTGACGATTTAATGACCCACATGTATTCTTCGTCAGTGCTGTTCAAAGTATCATTATTATTATTATTTTTTTTCATCATCAGCTTCCACTTTCACCATCCTCATCTTGTCTAACAGATTTCATGATTTTACCCTGAGTTTTATTCTTTGATCTTTTATGCCTGTATGTTTTTTTAACGTGTATATATTTATTTCAGTATTTACAGGTTTATCGTGATTTTTGTGCATGATTGACATTTTGTTGTTTCCTTCCATATCTACCCCACCAGCTTATAGATTTTCCTGTGTCCTCGTCTATGTCTGTCATTCTGTCTTCCTGTCTGTGTGTCTGTCTATCTAGCCATCCTATGTCTGTCCATCTATCCATCCAATATGTCTGTCAATCTATCTATCTATTTATCTATCTGTCTATCTATCTATCTATCTCATTCTCTATTTCCAAACCCTTCATTTCATGCCTGTCCCTCTCTCGCCAGACCTTCTCCGGTGTGATGCCCCTCTTCCTACGCGAGCACTGGAATGGACTCTACCGCACCGACGTCTACTTCATCGCCAGGAATATCGTCGAGTTACCCATCTACGTCATTGGACCGTTCATCTTCATGGCCATTGCCTACTACATGGTCGGCCTGAGGTAGGACTGAGGTGGAAAGGCTTGAAATGTACAGCTGAATTCACAAGTCTATGGTACACTGGGGGGCTCATTGGGTAGGCTAGAGAAACAACTGTGATTTCCTCTAAGTCGTGGTGCCTTTGCTTAAATAACATGAAATGACCTCTTAATGATGACCAGACTGCTTACTTATGTATTTCCTTTGTATCGACGCAGGCTGATAGTTCCAGCTTCTGTAATAGGAGCTTCTGACCTTGGTAGTATGTGGCTGTGTTTAGGCTGATTCGGGGTGAAGAAGTGGGAACTCTGCTTGGCTGGTTGAGGAAAAATGGAAAATCTACATGGTTAGGATCAAGGCAGGCCGGAGTGCAAAAATGGCAATTCTATGTCGTTGGGAGCAAGTGGGTTAGGATGGAAGGGTGAGAATCCTAAGTAACTGGAACCGAGTGGTTTTTGTTTGGGAAAATGTAAGATGTATGTAGTTACTTCAGGTGGGATTGGGGTGGAAATGAGGAGGATATCCGAGGTTTGTTGCTTTGTTCGCAAACAAACCCATCAGTTGACTTTTGATTGGTTGATCTCAAAATCAGTGTCCTCTGTTCTAGCCTTACCCACAACCCTTCTGGCAAGTTTGGTTTTAACTGGATAAAAATTTGTTTTAAAGCTGACCTTCCTAGGTCAAACTATGACCTAGCCCTGTCACCTGACCTTTAACCTAGTATTATAAAATAAGGTCAATCCCTTGGTTCCCAGATTTGGCTGATATAGAAACAAACTCTTTGGTTTATTTTGTTTACACACACACACACACACACACACACACACACACACACACACACACACACATATACACATACACATACACATACACACACATACACGCAGCACGCACATCGAGTCAAACAATATCTTGTTCTCGCTTCACGAGTGTGAGTGTAACAATGAAGCTTTAGGTGAACATTGTGAACTTGAAGTAAGATTTTTAAACTTCATAAATTTTCCATGTCGGGAGTTGTTCAGATGAGAACTAAATCGCACACAGTTTCAGTAGGTTGGCACAATTTCTTCCACAGTTCAGGCAAGTTAAGTAAATCTGACTTCATGTATAAATTTTGACATGGATTCAGACAAACGAAAATTTAACTCCTTCAATAGGACGGCCTTTTGTTTTTAGATCATGTAAAAACCAATCAGTTTTATATAACTAAGAACGTGCTGAAATAGATAGAAACAATTTACAATAGCTTTTTCAGTTCTTAACCTCTCCTTTTAGTTTATTCTTGCTGCCTGCAGAAAATATTCGGAGTAGGTGAGATATATCCTATTAAAAGAGTCTAATTACGGTGTAAAATTTATTTTGGATAAAGCCTGATACATATCTTTTTAAGAAAAAACTATTTTCAGTTAGGTTTCAGAGAGATAATTTTAATGTTATTTTTCAGAGTATTGCTTTTTTTTTTTTTTTTAATACGTTATTATATGCACTTCATACAATGTTCATATTAATTTTTCGGCGTATTTGTTCACCCTATTTATACATAGCAGTATTAGTCATCCGCTAATTTCTCTGGTTGTTGTCATTTATTTCACCACTCGTTGATTCTGTTTCATTCCTTTTAGTAATCAGAAATCGAATAATTGCTTTTATTTCTGTAAGGGACTTGGAACTTTCGTCAGGGTATAGTAAACGCGATATTGTGATGAGTCTTTATTTTGTCATGGATTTATCGTCTTATTTATTTTCCGTTTCTCGCTCCCTTGCCACAGACCCGAGGCAGAGTACTTCTTCATCGCCTCAGCTATCATCATCCTCGTGGCCAACGTCGCTGTATCTTACGGTGAGTCTTGTTCTTACTGTATTTTGCGATGCCGTGTTGTTGTTCGTATTTTGTAATGCTTGAATAGGAATGAGCTTTTTGATTTTTTAATAATGTTCAACTTTGAAAACTGTGCTTATGTTGTACTTTGTAATGCTATACGCATTGTTGCACTTTGTAATATTGCTCACGGTACTGCTGTGTAATTCTGTGCATTGTTGTACTTTATGTGCCTTTTTTGTGCTAATTTCTACTGTTGTTGTGCTTTGTAATGATGTGATATTGAACTTCGTGGTGATGTGCAGCTGTATACTGTGCAATGCTACGCTAGCATTGTAGCAATGTAGTGCTTTATTATTGCTGTATCTTGCAATACAATCCGATTCGTGAGCTTGGTTATTTTACTCGATAATGATGGTGCTGACGGGGAGCCTACAAGTGATGGCGCTGTGTACCCTAAATACAACCAAGCAGCTGCGGCGTAAACCGGGGAGCCAAAATTCCTCAATTTTTCCTTGCACCACGCCGTGAGGAAGGGCCCTGGTCTGACCGTGGTAAGGCGCTGTCTACCAGAAGGAGTGCCGGTTCTCTGCACAGTTTATGTGATGTACTGTACCCGTGGGACGGCCCCACTGAAGCAGTTGCTTACCTGTGATCGACGGGCATGTCGGCCAGACACACCGGGACTACGCAGCAACAGCAGCAACAATAACAACAGCTTAGCAATGATGACTATGTTGCTGCTGCTGCTGCTGCTGCTGATGATGATGATGATGGTGATGATAATGAGGTGAGGGAGGAAGGCATTAATGATGATGGTGATGATGATGATGATGTTGATGATTATAATGATTATAATGATGTAACTAACGACCATCAAAGTGCTCTTTGTAAGCGCGTGACGAGCTAGCGAGCTTTTACATACGCCTATCATCATAGTTTCACCTTGGTGTAAATTTTCAACATTTCTGGTGAGGTAGTTGAACAATAACAGAGGAATAATTAAGCTAAAATATTTACTTTCTCACGTTTCTCTCTCTCTCTCTCTCTCTCTCTCTCTCTCTCTCTCTCACACACACACACACACACACACACACACACACACACACACACACACACACACACACACACACACACACACACACACACACACACACACACACACACACACACACACACACACACACACACACACACACACACACACACACACACACACACACACATACATATACAGTGCACGTGCACGCAATCAACATATGAACGAGAAAAACAAATCATACCTCTCATATGTCACTTTCATAGTGCTTTAAATCTATTTCATAGTGCAGGATGTCAATGGAAGCCCATGGTACATTCCCTTGGAAAGCTGGGATTCCAAGGGGTTTCTTCTGTCTGATGAGTGCTAAAATTTATTTTGTGCTCATATACCACAACATTTATTGATTGTATCAACTACCTGCTGAAAGAATCTTTTCTCTATCCCACATAGTAGAAAAGTTATTAGCCCCTGAAAACCATTGCTGTCAGGCCGTGCCGTGTCGGGTCGGACCGGGTCGTATCGGGTCGCTCATTTCTCAGCTGAACGTAAACATCGTTTCCTTACGCTTGCTCGCTTGGCTTGCTGCGCTTACCTGCTCGTAGTAATGATCATAGAGACACTAATAATAATGCTGTTAACGAAGCTGTTCGTAGTGAAGACGCCAAATGTGATTATTTGCCTTTGGTATTGTCGGCCTTGCAATCCTCCCTCCTATACCATCTCAACCTTCTTATGGTTCGGCTAACTCGAGTATATTATTTCAGCTAAAGCCAGACGATTCTTTTCAGCCAGGAGGGAGTTATAGGAGTAATAATGCGTTAATACTATTACCATTTATCCTTTCGTGGTCGGGATAACTCTATTATTCTTTTCCAACTAACCTCTGACGATGTTACGCTGCTAAGAGTGAGAGAGTGCTAAAATTTATTCTGCGCTCGTATACCGCATTAGTTTTGTACCCTCCTCTTGTTTCTATTCTTGTACTCTTCCCTCCTATATAATGCTAATGTTGTACGGCTCCCCTCTGTGCACCCCAGATCTCGTGCTTCTTTTTTCTTCACCTTAATTTCGTACTACACCCTGTACCTCCTTCAGTCCTTCACTCGGAAGACGTACCTGTTCAGTACAACAGTGTATATATTTTTAGACTACCAAATGATTTTACTCAATATAGGAAGGACCTCACGTAATGAATGGGTTAATGATGGCTATATCTAACCCCTACAATGTAATAAATTACTACGGATCTGGAAAAGAAGAAAAGTAGAATCTGATGGCAGCAAGGAAAAAAAAAAGATACGGATAACTCTCTGCAACTGACGGTGATCATCTTGTAACCATAACTCTTGTAATATCGACCTTTGTATTCCAGTCGCATGTATCACCCTAATTTTGTACTTGTATTTCTTGCACTGCTTGCCTTTGATTTATCTGACCCGTATCACCTCAGTCCTTCCCTTCGTATATATTGCATGTCTTCCACCATTAGACTAATTATTTTACGAACTAATACAGTAGCGACAACGGATCCCAACTGTGGGAAAATTGTGGGAAGGTTACTAAGCGTACTGCAATCCGCCTACCGGCTAATAATCGCAAAGCTCATCGGTCCCTACGTGGGGGTTCCTCCATTTATTAACCTTTCAAAATACTCAGTTCCGTCCCTCTTAAAGGACCATGGGCATCAGTGGGTGAAGGACGTCTAGTAGTGACTATATTAACGAAGGCAATATCTAACTCCTCCAGTTCGAAAAGCCTTCCCTATTGAGAATTAAACAGTTTGAAGATGGTAAGATTAAGATATATGTTGTGTGAATGCAGGGGTTAATCTGGCACCCCTCCCTCCGATACTCAGTCATTACATTTCTCCTTGTTATATCACCCTAATCTTGCACTACTCCATACCTGTAACTGGGACACATGTTCGATTCTCGTGCCAGTCGTACTATTGGATGAGTTTTTCCCCTTGTTCCTTTTTGCCCAGCAGTCCATAAACGGACCTGGATATTAATTTGAATGTTGATGGTCGTATTCAAAGTGAAAGTTGAGGCTTACAGAATTACTGATTGCTTGTCCTTTTTTTTCTGTAATCCTCATGCAGTCGATAAACATTAACCCAGCCCTTCCATCTCTTCCTCCCTGTTATAATTTATCAGCCTAATCTTGTTCTTTTCCTCCCCTCCACAGGTTACATGGTGTCATGCATGGCCAAGAACTACCAGACGGCCCTGGTTCTCTCCACCCCACTCACACTGCCACTCCTGCTCTTCGGAGGATTCTACATTAAGGATGGGTACCTGCTTATTTTCTTTCTTTCTTATTTTTTTTTTCCAAAGTCCTACTGTACTGTATATGAGTAATGTGTGCTTCCATTCTTGTTCTGGCAAACATTTTGATTCATGCCTTCACACTACTACTATCGTCCAACATATTATGCTCATCTTCACACTGCCACCCAGTATACATTGTCAGTCTTCACATACTGTAGAGTACTGCCCACTATCAAGCCCCAGTACCCACCACCATCCCAGGCCATCCTACTCACTTCTGGTCACTCAGCTCCCGTTTGCTGCAACACATTCTCACTCGGAGATTTCTTTGAAGCTGCAAGAAGTTATCCACAGTGACAAATTTTACACTGTTCTGATCATTACTTGTTGTCCTGTATACAAGCACAGCAAAACTCTGCAGCCCCGGTCCACAGCAGGAGACTATGATACTTGAGGGGAAAAATTCATAATACCATAATTCGTGCCAAAGTATTTTCTGTAACTGTCCTGGTAGTTTTCACAACGCTTACTTTTAGGATCTCCTCTTGGGGAAATAATGCTCTCTTTTAGAATCTCTGCCTGGAGAAACGCTATGTCTGTTGCAGTCCCAGTGAGGTTTGAAATGGGAAAAAGGAATGACCCTCTCGTACTGGTATATTAATTTTAGCTTTGCCTACTCACTCACCCCCAGGCTCTCTAAGGACTCCTGTACACGGTCAGTTACCCTGTATGGTGATCCATCATACGCTAGATCACTGGTGAAGCTTGGGGATGGAGTAGGTACAGACCTCTGTTCAGTTGACTGTTTGCTTATATAGAACCTTTTCGGTGCAGTTGTCATTTTTAGCTTCTATCTGTTCTGACTGCTTAACGTACACAATTTCTTCCTAACGATTCTTGGTGTGATCATAATATTTATTTTCGTCACATATCTGTATTGTTCCCTACAAACTTTCGGTACTATCTCCGTATCCATTACTTGTGGCCTACCATAAACATGTTCGGTATATATGCAATTCAGTAAGAAATTAGATCTACTGCCTTTGTCCACACAGATGATGACCTAGACTCCTGAAGGTCACTGATGGCAAGTGTAATGACAACACAACGTCCATTGCTGTTTTTAACTGCTCTATCTCTGGGATGTGACAGAGTTATACATACGTGGGCATGCAGTTAATAGAATCTCACATGTGGCTGCTTGAGAGGGGTTCGTGGTTCAGCTCTGCCGTCTACAAGATAGCTGCCTAACCACAGCTGTGTTACCATGCTTTCAAAACACTCTCCAAGACTGACTGTGTAAATGTGCCCTTACACGTTTTTTCCTCCCCCCACCACTACACCCAAACACACACACACATCCCCACTTGTGACACAAATAGCAGACTAGAAACATTGTCGTGGTTTCACAGTGCTGTGAATTGTTCAGATGAAAGGATTACATTTGCAAATGGTGGTGCATGGGTCAGCACATCCGGATTCCAAGTGGAAGAACTAGAGTTCTGTTCTCTGACCGATTAAATTGGTAGTCTCAGCTTGGTTTCCCTAAAATCATATTCACTCAGTAGTGTAGGTGGGGAGCTGGATGTTAGACTATTGCAGATTGTGTTCTAGGGGAAGAATGAGACTTGGCAAATACTAATTGTCTACCTTAATGACCCTCGTCCAGTCGACAGGGAATATATATATATTTTTTTAACCCCTACAGAACCGCTCCTGCCTACCTGGATTGGATCAGCTATCTCTCCTGGTTCAACTACGGCTTCGAGGCGCTGAGTCTGAACCAGTGGGATGGATATATGAAGTGCAACACTACTATTGATCCAGAGTGCAATAATGAGACCATGTTTGGGGATGCTGTCCTCTATTATCTTCACTATGATGATGTAAGTTATGGTGTTAAGCTAGGTAGGGTGGATGGTTGGATGGATCAATGGAAAATATGAATTATGAAAATGTGGATGGATGAGATGAAGGGGATGTACATGAATGGAGAGTATGTACGAGTATTATGAGAATGTGGGTGAATCAGATGAGGACCTGTGGATGAATGGATGGATAGGAAGTATGTTTTACGAGAATGTGGATGAGTGAGATAATGGTTATGTGGATGGATGATCGAAGTGAGTCACGGAAAAATGTATGGATGTGGTAATGACGTGTACTGGTCCATGGTTGGAAGAAAGTAACGAAATGATGAACGACGTATAGATGGAAAGATGGAACAACTTACTAATGTACAGACAAACTGGAGAGAAAATTGGACTGTGGATGAATGACCCAAAGAATGATGAAGAACTGGAATGCTAGATGGATTAGTACCTCACCTGTTTATGAAGAGGGATAAAAGTGGATGAAATGATGGAAAGACGAGATAGGAAAGGCTAGATGAATGACATTCATGGAGATGATCGTGGTAGAATGAGTAATGGACGAAAAGATGGATGGATAGATCGATGATGGATGATTGGATGGATGGATAAACAGAAGGACGTACGTATGAATGGGCGTAAGACGGCTATGCAGGTGAGTGGGTGATCTGATATACAGATAAAATAAGTAAGACTGAGTCGATGCACGGATGAATCACTGAAAGAGGATTTGATGGACGGACGGACGGATAGATGAACAGGCCTGCACAAAACTAAAGACTCTAAATGTAATTCGATATTTCTAAAAAATCTTCAACCAGAACTGGGGAGATAGTTGATTCTCTGATTACTACTGACTCAACCTTTTTCACCATTCCGTAAGTAGGAATGGGACATTTTCAAAATGGCGTCGTGTACATAGGGTAAAGGGGCATTTGAGCGAAGACGGTCGCAAAACCCAGTTCTAAGCTTATGAATTGTAAGACCTTCGCTATTCAAATGCAAAACTACTCGCAATGTATTGCTAACCTTAGTAGGAGTCGCAAAATCGAACCGCAAAAATGTCGATATGTTCTTTCTTTCTTCATTATCAGTCATAACTCCAAAATAAAAAGGCGTACACGGGCTTGCTATACACCAAAACGCTGCTTGTCAAGTGTAGATGTTTCTTTTCACGTTTAGTAAAGTATTCAGGCTACAGTTCGCGAGTTACGGCCTGGAAACTGCATCACGGTCACCCGTAAGTACGCCATTTTGCTCAATATTGATTAGCTACAACTCACCTACAGTTAAAAAGTTTACCAAAACTCTTCTTTTCACAGGAAGGCACCCCCGTACTAGTCTTTAAGTATGCCATGCATGAAACAATCCAAATCTAACATTTGCGTAATGCATAATTATAATTCCACAAAAAGAGCACAAACTAGAAAACACAAATTTTCTGCTAAAATGGTTGTTAAGAAGTAGGAATGGCAAAAGTGCTCATATAAGAGATGAAAAAAGTACAGAAACAAGAGGACATTCAGAATAGGAGGAGATATGGAGACCTATACCCATTACTACATTCCACCAGCTACAAGTTTGTGGATAAAGTGTGCAATGTAATAATGGATATAGGTCTCCAAATCTCCTCCCATCCTGAATGTTCTCTTGTTTCTGTGCTTTTCTCATCTCTTATCTGTGCACTTTTGCCATTTCTAGTTCTTAACAATCATTTTAGCAGAAAATTTTTGTTTTCTAAGCGTTAAAGGATATAAGTAAGCATTTGCTCTACATCTAAAAATCTGAGCTAGGTTGATGCTTGTGGTTCTCTTTACACTCATCCATTTACTCGGCTACATCCCTCGTCAAATCCTCCTCTCCCAGTGTTTTCTCTAGCCGCTGTCTTATATTTTCTTCCCTCTCGCCTTTCGAATCTCTTTCCACCTTTTGCCCTTGTCTAACGTCATCAAAAATTACTCACCTATCTCCTCTCTCTCTCTCTCTCTCTCTCTCTCTCTTACTCCCCTTCGTTTCCTCCACCCCTTCTCCATCTCCGTCTTAGGTATCACTTCGGTTGTCCTTTGTGGTCGGAGTGCTCTTATGTTCACCTCACCACAACACACTCATCGCAGCGTAAGAGGTCTAGGGGGTAACACAATCCTACTCTTGTTATCCTCTTATATTCCCGCATCTTGTTCTCACTGTATCCCCCTCTTTCTCTCACTTTAACCTTCTCCCTCTCCTCTTCGTCTTTATCTTTTCCTCTCTTCTTCCTCTTGCTCTTCCTTTCTTCTTTCTATATTCCTGTCTCCCTATCCTGATCTTGTTTTTTCTCTCTTTCTTGCTCTATCCCTCTCTTCATGTATTTTCGTTTCACTTTATTCCTCTCTTTCTCCATTTATATCCTCATTTCTCCCACTTCGCCCTTTTCCTCTCCCCAGATTCCTCTCGTCCACTTCTACTTCTCCATATCCTCTCATCGTCTACCCCTTTTTTTTTTTTTTTTTTTCATATGCCTTCCTATCTTTCTCTCCCTCACTCCTAATATCGCCCTCTTCTCCCGGTCTTTTCTCTCTATAGCCTTATCTTCACCCTTTTCTCTTTCCCGATATCCAACTCTTTCAATATCCCTTCCTACTCTCTGCCTCTCTCTCTCTCTCTCTCTCTCTCTCTCTCTCTATCTCATGTTGGCTTTCTCCACAGGGTAACATCGGAGTGGACATCGGTGCCCTATGTGGCCTGCTAGTGGGCTACAGGGTAATCGCCTACTTCCTTCTCCTCCTCAAGACCATCAGATGAGTACACTAAGGACACTGACAAGAATTAAGGCCCTCCGCTCATGAACTCTGTTTTACTTTATTCTTTATTTATCTTTTACTTTAGGAGAGATCTTGTCACATGAGGGGTTAGTTACAGGAGGGACGTATCGGGGAATTATATTTGTGGGAGGACTTTGACTTGAGAATCCAATCTGTCTTCTTGGCAGAAATCCTGTCCTTTGTGCACTTAGTGTTTAAAGTGTCAGTGTCACCCACTAGCAACGTCAAGCCTTAAACAAGTCATGATAATACTGTACTAATTATCGTGTCATAAAATAAGTTTGGAATATTTCCCGCTGTAGGCCTGGTCTCTCATTCATTTTGAACTTTGCGTGTTGGTTAATGAACGTTCAGTATTCTGATTAGTGGCCAAGTTTAAGGCTTGGGGTGTAGGGGAGGGGGATCAGAGGTCCCCACCCACAAACACGTTGGGGGTTGACATGCAAGATCTCCGAGCGCTGTCTAGCTGTTATCAGGCGTTTGTTGGATGAAAACCCTGCCGTTGCCGCCGGGCAGCTGAAGGAGGAAAATCTCTTTCTTCCCCGAGACGGGAGTGTGCGATCTATTCAGAGCACCATACAAAAGCAACTGAAATCACGGAAGGTCGAGGCCACGAAAAAGCCTCTTGTTACCAATGCCCACATAAAAAGGGGTTGCTTTTGCAGAAAAATGTGCTTCATGGACTATAGATAACTGGGGACGAGTTCCTTGGACTGATGAATCGATGTATTGATGTTAGTGACACCAAGAGGCAAAAAGGTGTGGCGTGGAAGAGTCTCGGTTCTCTGCAGCCGAAAGTTTACGGTGAAGACTGTCAAACACCCAGCCTCCTTTATGGTATGAAGAGCCTTCTCTTATGTAGGACTACCCGGCCTTAATATTTACTCTAAAAGCCAAAATGTCACCAAAAACGTTTGTTTTGGTCTTTAAGACGACCACTTGGCTGACTATTGCGGCGACTGGAGACGAAGTGTTACAGTAGGACGGGCTTCCTGTCGTACTGCGAAAGTCATCAAGACCTGGCTTTGCAAAAGTGAGGTGGAGTGGATTCGTGATTAACCAGGGAACCGTCCTCATATGTCATCCATTGAGAACCTCTGGACCATCGTCAAAGACAAATTAAGATACGAAGACAAGTCTACAGCGGCCAAAATGAAGGTTGCCCTCCGTCGTATATGGAGCTGTTTTTCCCCAAGTACCCTCAGAAAATTCGCTGACAATGTCCCAGATAGTCTATTGGAAGTGAAAATAACCTTTCCTTATTTGCCTTTCCAATCATCATCAAGTAAAAAGATCGACGGGGAGTATTCTGAGAAAAGAAAATTGTATTACACTCTTTATTTTGGTTGCTATGATGACTTTTAGTACTGTCACAAATTTGTTTTGCGCGGTCACGTGGAGTTGACCTGACGGTATATATATATATATATATATATGTGTGTGTGTGTGTGTGTGTAGTATTATCTTATGACGCCATGAATTTACAGGTAATTTGCTAAAAGGAGACGTACTGTATATATCTGTCAGATACGATCATTTGTCTATAATCTGGTGGTAACAATTTCAAAATGAAAATATAGGACGTAACTTTATATGTCTTTCTTTCTCAAGGACTCCTGAACAGATGTTCACTCGTCAGCCAAATTCTGAATTCTGTTTATTCCTTATTTTAACCACTTCAGCAGAACGACATCTTAGTTCCTTTACTGCTTTTTGCTTTCAGAAGCCTAACATAATTAACAGTGCTTATTGGTGGCAAAAAAAGAAAAGAAAAGAAAAGAAAGAAAATGACATAGCTTGTTAAAATGAACATCAAGGTCCTCCGCTATGCCACTTTCATTATTCACTTTCTGCCGCTGGATGTGTTAAAATCCATATAACTTCTACTTTCATGGACGCTTCTGCAGTCATAGCTTTTTGTTAAGTTGTTAGCCAACGAAATTCTCTCTCTCTCTCTCTCTCTCTCTCTCTCTCTCCGATGAAAAATAAATCATGTATGGACACAGCCTATAATAAAAAGGATTATTTATAGTGATATGTAAATAAATCAAGTCTGAAAATGTTCCTATAATAATGAATATTCTTTCTGCTGAAGGGCAAACAAGTCATCTTCAGGAATAACTGGATAATATCTGCAGTTAATTTTGTTGAGATGTAAATAAGTTAAATCCGGAATTAATCCTATTAGACCGAGGATTCTATTTGTTGAGACGCAAATAAATCCACTGATGGTATGATCTTTCAACTGAATATATAATCTAATCATATTGTGAATTTCTCTCTCTCTCTCTCTCTCTCTCTCCCTCTCTCTCTCTCTCTCTCTCTCTCTCTCTCTCTCTCTCTCTATTTACAGTATATATGCAGAAAAAAAAAAATACTGTGAAAGCGACCCTGTATTCCTGTTTGTCTAACATCTGATTTCATAATGAGTGTGTGTGTGTGTGTGTGTGTGTGTGTGTGTGTGTGTGTGTGTGTGTGTGTGTGTGTGTGTGTGTGTGTGTGTGTGTGTGTGTGTGTTAACCTCCTATCTTGTTCACATTTATAAGTGTGTGTGTGTGTGTGTGTGTGTGTGTGTGTGTGTGTTAACCTCCTATCTTGTTCACATTTATAACTACTTTCTAATTCCAAGAATTCCCCTTCCCTACCCTCAATTCCCCCACCTACCCCAACCCAGCATTAACACCCCGTTGGTCGCTTTTTTTTTCCTCTCTTTTATTTCCCGCTGTAGGCCTGATCTCTCATGCATCTTGAACTCTGCGTGTTGGTAAAGCTCTGCCACAACATAATACATTACTAATAAAAGTGCTCAATATAATTTGTTATTTGCTGATATCTCTTAATATTACTGTTTGTCTTGCTTTATACTGGTTTTATCATTAATATTATTAGTGTTATTACCGCTATTACTATTACCGTTATTATTAAATTTATTATTATTATTATTATTTATTATTATTATTAAGTTTCGCCATACATATGGAGAAACTTATTGATTTTGTATGTGATGTCACTTTTCTTGGCATTTTTTTTTTCTTAGATCTTGATGTTAATATACAGAAAAGTACCCTAGGGCAACTCGAGTACTTGTGCCAAATATAAATGACCATGACCTACTTTTGAAGGTCATATACTAATTTTTGGTACAAAACTTGGCTTTTTGAAATTGAAATATCTCAGAAACTAACTGAGATAGAGCTATTTGGTTGAAAATACTATGATAAAAAAGTTTGCAGAGAAGTTTGGCTGAATATTTTGCCATTTAACCTAGTGGAATATATCGAATTCAGATCTCCTCATTGTTTTCACTGTAACACGTTTTAGAGAAAGCCACAAAAGCTGTAAAGCCGTAAGTTTACAGAAATATAGCTGTGGCCTCTCTCAGTATCTGAAAGGAATATTGTTACAGTACAGTTACCAAGTTATTAAGACAAATGTAAATTGCACCCATGGCGAGGTTTCCTTATTGTTGTTACGCAGTGAGTAAATAGCTAACTAGTTATTATTATTATTATTATTATTATTATTATTAGTAGTAGTAGTAGTAGTAGTAGTAGTAGTAGTAATACTAGTAGTAGTAGTAGTAGTAGTAGTAATACTAGTAGTAGTAGTAGTAGTAGTAGTAGTAGTATCATTATTATCATTATTATTATTATCATTATTATTACTGTTACCAATATCCCTATTATTCTTAATAACATGTTACATGAAAATTATAAGTAATGACTTAAAGAGGTTGTTCTTCAACTTTTCAGTATCACCTTATCTTTGTAGGTTAAGCCTAAGTGTAGTTACTGGATTTGTATATAAGTAAATATTAGTTCAGACAATTACCCCCTGGGGGTAGGGGGGTTTCAAGAATACTCCCCCAGTATCCCTGCTTGTCGTACGAGGCGACTAAAAGGGTTGGTGGTGGGTTAGTGCCCCACCCCGTAAAAAGAACTAACTAAAAAAGCAAATAAAGCGCCTCGGACCCGGACGGACCATACGTTGACGACTAAGGAACGGACAAAGGACATTCTGAGAGTAGGAACGTGGAATGTGAGAGGAGTGAATGATGAAGTGAAAGAGAGAGAGATTGTCCAGGTGCTTGAGGATGCAAAAGTGGATATATGTGGATTGACTGAAACTAAATGGAAAGGTGAAAGGATGAGAGAATGGGAATACGGTGTAGGTATATGTGCGGGAGTCAGTGAGAATGAGAGGGCAAGAGAGGGAGTATGTCTGATGATAAGCAAGAAGTGGAAGGAGAATATAAGAGAGTATGGAACAGTGGGTGCAAGGATTGTATGGGTGAGGATGAAAGTAGGTATACAAGCATGGGCGATTGTATGTGTATATGCTCCAACAGAGGATCGAGTGGCAAGAGTGAAAGATGAGTTTTGGGCGAGAGTAGAAGCATGTATGGACAAGTTTGAGAGGAGCGAGAGAGTGCTGTTGATTGGAGACATGAATGGCAAAGTCGGGAATGTACGAGTGGATGGAGTGGTTGGTCAGTGGGGTGTGCCAGCGGAAGTAGATGGGAATGGTAGTGCTTTGGTGGACATCTGTGCTGGTAAGGGGTTGGCAATAGCCAACACCTACTTTCGTCATAAGATGATCCACCGGTATACATGGAGAGTAATGAGGAGGATGGATGGTGAACTTGTTGAACGAAAGGCAATGATAGATTACGTGTGTGTGGATGAGCGAATGAGAAGACAAGTGTTGGATGCAAGGGTGTGGAGAGGGTGGGGGAATGGAGTCTCGGACCATCACTTAGTGATGGCCAAGGTAGAGCTGCAAAGAAAGTGGTTGAGGAGGCGAAGGGGAAGACAGGAGGAAGCAGCTCCTGTGAGAAGAGTGGAGAAATTGCAAGATAGTGAGAAGAGGACAGAGTATAAGAGCATAGTGGAAGAAAGATTGGGAAGGTATGAGCTAGAGCAGATGGAAGGGGTGGAAGACGTATGTAAGATATTCACGGAAGAGATAAGCACAGCGTGTGAGGCGGTTTGTGGAGTGAGGAGGAGATGCAAGGGTGTGCAAGGGACAGCATGGTGGAATGATGAGGTGAAACGAGCTGTGGAACAAAAGAAGAAGGCATATGGTGAATGGTTGGCGAGTAGAGGTAGGGGAGAAGATGAGAGAGAGAAGAGAGAGGTATATGTGAGCAGGAGAAGGGAGGTTAAGAGACTGGTGAAGGAGAGTAAGAAGAAAGTGGATGAAGAGTTTGGGAGGAATCTGAGTGTGAAATGGAGGGAGAGTAAGAAATTGTTTTGGAAGGAGGTAAAGAAAGTAAGGCAGTGTGAAAGGGGAAATAGTAGGGGAGTGAAAGATAGGAATAATAGATTGTTGGTGGAGAAGAGAGAGAAATTGAGGAGATGGAAGGAGCACTTTGAGGATTTGTTGAATGTAGAGAGTGAGAGCAGTGTGAGTATAAGTGGTTGGGGAATGGCTGGGAGAAGAAGAGATGAGAGGAGGGAGGAAGAGATCAGTAGGTCGGAAGTAGTGGAAGCGATGAAGAAGATTAAGCTGGGAAAGGCCCCAGGAATTGATGGAGTGTGTGGTGAAATGCTTAGGTATGGGGGTGAGATTGTTGTGGAGTGGATATGGAAGTTGTGTAGATTGGCTTGGGAAGAGGGAAGGGTTCCAGAGGACTGGAAATCAGGTATAATTGTTCCTCTGTACAAAGGAAAAGGGGAGAGAGAAGTATGTGGTAACCATAGGGGTATTTGCCTTCTTAGTGTGACTGGTAAAATATATGGTAGAATACTCATTGATAGGGTTAGGCATATGACAGAGGAGCTAGTTGGAGAAGAACAAGGGGGATTTAGGAAGGGAAAAGGGTGTGTAGATCAGATATTTGTTCTAAGATGTTTAGTGGAGAAGTATCTAGAGAAGGGAAGGAAAGTGTACGCTGCCTTCATGGACTTGGAGAAAGCTTATGACAGAATAGATAGGAAAGGTATGTGGAAGGTATTAAGAATATATGGAGTGGAGGGGAAATTGTTGAGTGCTGTGAAGAGTATGTACGAGGGAGCTAGGGCTACGGTGCGAGTGGATGGTGAGCTGAGTGAGTTCTTTGATCTCAATGTGGGACTGAAACAGGGGTGTGTAATGTCTCCTTGGCTGTTTAATATATATATGGATGGGGTCGTAAAGGAGGTACAAGGTAGGGCAGTGGATGTGGGGGTGGCCTTAATGAATGAGGGTGAGATTTGGAAGCTTCCGGTGTTGCTGTTTGCTGATGATACAGTATTGTTGAGTGAAGATGAATGGGAGTTGCAAGGTTTGGTGAATGAATTTGGGACAGTGTGTAGGAGGAGGAAGCTGAAAGTTAATGTAAACAAAAGTAAAGTTATGGTGTTTGAGAGGAATGAAGTCACAGAGTGTGCAGTGAGGTTGGATGGTGAGGATATGGAGAATGTGAGTGCATTCAAGTACTTGGGTAGTGTGATGAGTAAGGATGGAACTTTGGGGGATGAAGTACGTGAAAGGGTACAGCAGGGAAGGAAGGTTGTTGGCACACTGAAAGCAGTGATGAGAAATAGGGAGGTGAGTATGGAAGTTAAGAAGTCACTGCATGATGGTATTGTGATCCCTACCCTGACGTATGGAAGCGAGGCGTGGACCTTGCAAGAGGGGAACAAGTCAAGAGTGAGAGCAGTGGAAATGAGTTACTTGAGAGGAGCATGTGGAGTGACATGGAGGGACAGGTTGACGAATGAAGAAGTGAAGGAACGTTGTGGGGTAGATGTGGATGTGGTTGAAAAGATTAGGAGAAATACACTGAGGTGGTTTGGACATGTGGAGAGGATGGAGAATGAAAGACTGACTAAGAGGGTGTATGTAGGTGAGGTGGAGGGAGGGAGAGGGAGGGGTAGACCGAGGATGAGGTGGAGGGATGGAGTTGAGAGGTATATGAGGGAGGGGGGGGTGAGTTGGGGGGAGGGGAGTCAAGTGGTGGGTGACAGAGTGACTTGGAGGCGTTTTGTCTGCGGCCACCCTTTGCGGGATTGGGGCGTCGGGCTATAGATAGATAGATAGACACAAGAAATATTTTGCTCATACTGTCTACCTTTGTCAGTATCACAGGTGGTTGGTCTGAAATATATAAATAAACACGTTTTCCCCTAAAGGGACTACGTATACTCCCTAAATAAAAACACAAGCCTTAAGAAATCACTTACCTGCAGCAACACGACTACACTTGTCTTGTGAAGCTGGAGATCACACTATGGGGGAAGGGATAAACAATAGCAAACGGAGCACGGGAACTCTCAACATCCCTTCCCTGTGGTTTTGGTGACATATATTAATTCAAGCTTTACGATCAGGAATCGAATTGTAAGATAATAAGGTCAGAAATTCGTCTTGATTGAAAATGTGAAATTTACAACAAGGATACATTTACCAGCATAATGCTATTCTCTTAATATATACAATTACAGAACGTGACTAAAACGTCTCCATTTCAACATATCTTAAGCTTATTCATTTATTTATTTATTTATTTATTTGCAGAATGATTCCCTAGCCTGAATAAACTGACCATGGTTTGTCGCGGTTAACAAAGATGCCAGGTTCAAAATTAGCAAACTAAGAGGTTAAATCCTATATACTGTTACTCCTGCAAGTTTTTTGAGCCAAATAATCTGGAGGATAGACTATATTATGTATGTCCCTGTGAAATGGATAATGTTGCTACAGCCCGGGGATAAGACGGTAAATTGTTCTTGAACAAATGTTTGTGCATGCGTGTGTGTGTGTGTGTGTGTGTGTGTGTGTGTGTGTGTGTGTGTGTGTGTGTGTGTGTGTGTTTTCATTGCCTCCTGCCTTACAGGAATCCATCGCCAAGCAGTCAGCCTCACGAGGAATCTGTGGTCGTACTTCCGACCATTCCCTAGTTAATGGTTTCTTTACTACGTACCATTCTTTTCACGTCCACCCACTCACGCACGCATGTACGCACGCGCGCGCGCACACACACACACACACACACACACACACACACACACACACACACACACACACACACACACACACACTCAAAGCCACACTCACTCTCCTGCACTCACAGTCCCACATTCATACACTCACAGCCACATGCTCACACATTCACCTTACGAGTCTCTTACACTCAGTCTCTTACTTTAACCTTCATTCCTCTCTCCAGATCTTACCATCTGACTTCCACTACCGCACGAAGCTTGACCAGGCAATACTTACACCTTCAAAGATCATTCCTTGTTGATGTCTAGTAAGTTGTCTTCTCTGAACTATGCAAAAACATGAGAGACAGTCCGTCAGAAAACAGCCCTTTCATAACAGTATTTTATTTATGTCCGTCCAAGGATTAGAAAGATTTCCACTCATTACTGACTCAGTACCTTGAGGTGCATTCTCGCATCAGCTACAGAAAATTAATAATGAGAGAGAGAGAGAGAGAGAGAGAGAGAGAGAGAGAGAGAGAGAGAGAGAGAGAGAGAGAGAGAGAGAGAGAGAGAGAGGGGGGGGGATGAGCGTTTGATAAGGTTAGTCAGTATATTTTAACAAACACAAAAAGAATTTAGCCAAGAGAAACTCACCTAACTCATTGTTGACATTTTCTCAACCAGTTTATGATGCTGGGTTTAACTCTGGCTATCAGTTTATGGTTGTATTCAACACAGTACTGTATAATGGCTAGTTGTTTCCCAAAAGACAGCCGTTTCTGAACAGCTACCACCACCACCACCACCATCACCATCACCATCACAACTACGACGACCACCACCACAGCTACCATCATCATCACAGTACGAGTATACGAGTCTGAGGGCAGAAATAGGAATGGAAGACTAAGAGCGTGAACTGGTGTGCTAAGTGACTGTGTGAATAAGCCAAGTGTAGAAGCCGTGGAAGCTAATCCTTATCTACTTCATCTTTTGAGCCACCATATCCACTTTATGTGTGTGATGATAACACCTAAGTACACTCTGTCTTTCGCCGACTGATTTCCTTACTTTCATTTGTCCTGCATTTGAACACATCAAGTTCAGTCTGCAGTCCAGTGATATTCCCTAACAGCCATATTGATACTGCTCTTGCTATTGATACTTAACACTCTCGGCATTCCACCCATGAAACTTACAGTCATACGTAAGTGCAGACGTTAACACACTTCCATGCAGATATTTTCTATTTTCTGTAATCAGATCTTGGCCGGAACGATGCCTTACCGTGGCGAAGAAATCTATACAACCCAGTGAGTGACAGCTATATTTGTCAGGGGCAAGCATGCAGGGCAGGTTCATTGATAAGAACTGATCGAAAAACGGTGACAGAGCTGACTCTGTGAGATATCAACTTCAGCCTCTTTCTAAACCAAAATAGCAAGTTCCTTTAAGACATGGCCTAGACTCCCAACGAGTATGGAGTAACTCTTCATGACAGAGGTCAGCTTTGCTCTGGACAAGGAGTTCTGAGAACTCAGTTTCATAATTTAGCTGCTTTTAGAAATTAACCTTTCGTTATGCAACGTCCGGACTCTTGCTAATCAGGCCAGCTTAGCTAGTCTTAAAGAAGTGAACAATGTAAACTGGACTATAATGGGCTGCATAAAAGCTCTCCTTGCCGACAGGCAATGTGAAAACACAATTCCCCCTTAGAGTAAAGATCTATGATTGAAGTCATTGTTTAAAGATGTATTGAGGACCCTGCCCCAACCAGGCACTCTCTATTGTCCTCGTTCAATTTGCTCACAGTTGTATCTCGCCTTGGCTCAGTGGTAACATGCTTGCTAGGAGAGCGTGGTGGGGCCCGACTTCCAGTCCCGGCAAAGGCACTGATTAATGTGTTACTCTAATTCTTCGTCTAATACACTGGCTTGCTGTGCTGTAGAAGGTGAATCGAGTCTTCGTTGGCAATTTGTCTAAGATGTTGGTGTTCCTGGCAGTAGTGTGTACACACAGTCTGAGAAGCAATGCCTTTAACTTAAAAAAAAAAAAAAAAAAAAAAAAAAAAAAAAAAAAAAAAAAAAAAAAAGAAGAAGGCCGGAGGGGCACCAATTCCCTTGTCGGTTGCTTCCATCAGGCTAAGAGGGAACTTCGTAACTGGTAGGACAAAGGGGCCGTGTCTCTGACTCCCAAGAGCCTTACCTGTACGTATCCCTGGGACATAGGAGCAGATTCTCAGTATCCCCGATGGTGGCCTCCAATGCGATACCACGTCTGTCTGTTGTTTTCAAACCTCACCAATGTAGTCACTGATGTGAAAAAATAGTGTAATGAGTGCATAAACATCTGCACTGTTGGTATGCAATATGGGGATGACTCTCTGACTAAGCGTGGCTCGAGTCTAAATTGCGGCCTGCACAGAGATAAATTTAAACTTAATTTCAGTTATTACATGGATACTATAAATTTTATTGAGGTCAGATATTCTCAGAACTGTCTGATGTTTGCATAACGTGCTACAGTGGCAAACAAGAAAAAAGAAGGAGCCTGGTGTATTATTTTTAGTTAATAAACGCCTAAGTTTTAATATTGCAGAATTCTTAAGTATAAATGAAAGAGCAGATGCCTAATAAAAAAAAACTTCTTAAGTGATATAAGATGAAAATAATACAAGTTTATGTTCCAGCACGGTCTTTGAGAGAGGAGACATTTTTAAAATTTATGAAGATGGGGAGGAATCTATGAATAACCAAAAATCCAGTATAGGTTTGTGATGGGAGACTTTAATGCAAAAACAGGGAGGAGAAGTGTAAATGAAACTGGTGGAACTCTTTTGGAATCTGCTGAAAGGAACTGCGGTAGTGTTATGAATGCTTTCTTTAAACTGAAAGTTGGAACTGGACTGCCAATGGATAAAATGGTGAAACAAAGACTGAAACAAATTTCATCCTCACCAACAAATCACATGACGGTACAGGGAAGCAGTAACTTGCACTCTACACAGGAACTGTAGGAAATGAACACAGAACGGTTATAAGTCAGGTGGTAATGAACCCCAGAAGACAGATGGAGAGGCTAATCCGTTGGAAACAAACCAAGCCTTGCAGAAGGAAGAGAGAAGATAGCGGAGTTTAGTTTGATACTCTCAGCCAATAGATGATGTTGATAGCGACACGGGAGAAATTAATGAAGATTTAAAATTAACTAAATAATGCAACTTCCAGAATCGGGAAGTAGGCAACCCCAAACCAAAAATAGTAGACTTTCAGACAGTACAACAACATGTGTATAAGACAAGAGCAGAATTGCCCTGGGACCTGTGCCGAGGCTCTTGTTTCAAACAGTTTGCTGTAAAAAGTAACTAGCCTTAACAAAGAGATCCACTTTTATGTCTCAGTGGGCTTAAATGAAGAACTTTTATTAAAGTTGTCGCTAGAAGACACCATCACAGGTGTCAACTGATGGCAGATTTGGATTCTCCATGTCAAATTACCTAACACTGCACCATTTTATGTCTCCAAAGGCCTCCTGTTAACAAATCCTTTAGAAACAGAAAAAGTAGAAGAAAAAGATGAACGCTGGCCACTCACTGACATGTTGGCTATCACCACAGGTAAAAGTACTGACCTTCATCGAAAGAACCTGAAGAGATCACACTGAAGTCCTATAGTAAAATGTACACAGACGTTGTAGATACATGACAAATTCTATCGATAAGCCTCCATATACTAATTAGGTGCAGGGTTCTTAATCGTTGTTAAAATCAGAATGTTGTCTGTCAAGGTTTTCTCTCGGCTGAATAAAACCAATCGGTTTATCCAGAACCAAATACATAAGTGATCACTCTCCCAATAAAAGGTTAAAAGTTGTCCCTCACATCATGTGTATATTATATTCAATCGTGTGGTCCTTCAGATCATGTTACATTATAATAAATAACTGGCATTAATAAGGCTTGACAACCCGGATTCAGGAGCTGCGTAAAAGCAGTACGGTAACCTATAACAATTGAAAGCGTATGCTATATACATGAATTTTATATTCTGCATGTTTATTGCCATCAAAATATACACATTCGAAGGGATAGAATGTACTGGTGCTTATCATGAGTTGGAATTTATATAGTCAATTTTACAGGACAATTACTAAGGGAAATAATATAGAGCAGATTAACACAAAGAATTTGTATATTCTGATTTATCAGACATTCATAATTTATATCCTGCTTATCCTCGGCTTTTTTATATCATACAATTTCGCACTTAATCATGTTACTCTTGTCCCGTAATATAATTTCTGATTTTCTGGTATCCAGACGGTTTTTACACTGCTAAAGATCTCTGGTGGTGAAGGAGTTAGTTAAGACTGTACCCATTCCGTCCAGGTCGGTGTCTTTCCGAATCTGAATAAAAGTTTTAAGTCAGCAAGAATTACACACACACACACACACACACACACACACACACACACACACACACACATATATATATATATATATATATATATATATATATATTTGGTTTGTAATTTTTTTGCTCTTTTGGGCTTTGATTCACACATAGTTTGTAATCAGTTTTCCGTCATAACTGTGACGTGATTTCTGGAAGGACAAGAGAGCGATCAAAGCCAGAATGTAACAGCCAAGACACTGAATCACAAACGATTTTACTATATACCTTTTTCTGTGTCTCGTAACTACTCGTAAGATATATTTTTGCCGGAGGAACGAGAGGCGTGGGTGTCTTCTACACTCTCCCTGTCCTTTCTGGAAAATTATGTTATTGCGTTTACGTCAGGGATTTGAATGTGACACGAGGCACTGCGTATCACTTCAATATGTTAAACCCCTTCAGCCCGATGACTTTGTTTTTAATTGATGTTCCTTCTATTCTGGTCGGTTTATTCATCTAATAAACGTAACAAACTCTATTTCGAAAAGGAGGGTTCAGCTGGAGCCTTCATAGATTTCTTTACTACTAAGGCCCTCTCCTAGGCTGAGTAAAATGTCTGTTTCTAGTCAAAATAAAATATGGAAAAGACGTCACAGTATCAAAAGGATTAAATAGTGTAGGATAAGAGAAACTTTAAGTACGCCTAAAATAACATTCATTGATTAATTAGAGCTCAAAGGTGTAACAAGAATTTTATACACAGGCCAAAATTAATCATATTTCTCTCTTTTATAGTGCATTCCATTGTATCCTATCTTAACCTATTATGCTGTAAGCTCGTACTTATGCACTTATACTAAGAATGTGAGCGATGGAAAAGTGATTATATATATATATATATATATATATATATATATATATATATATATATATATATATATATATATATTAGGTAACATGAAATATATGCAGGGTGTCTGGTTTTCAAAGAAACAAATCTTTGAAAAGAGGGGGTCTTGGTTAATGGCTTGGTGCATAACAGAGGGCTGCTATATTACAAAGGGACTGATATATAACAGAGGTGGTTCAGATATCACAGATGAGGCGTGGAGGGCTGACGATAGATATGTGAGAGCTGACTGATAAAAAATAGAATACAGTGGATAGAATTTTGCGAGGTGAAACAGGAAAATGAAAAAAGGACAAGTGGCAAACAGGTAGCTAGTTACGGGAAGAGAGAGAGAGAGAGAGAGAGAGAGAGAGCTACGCAGATATAAAGTCCATACTGCTCATCTTGAGTTCTTACACAGATGATTAGGGTGAATGTTGGCAGGATTACCCTACTGAAACATAATTAAAATATTTCAATTGGGTTTTAAGATATACTGCTGGAGTTCAGTCATCAGTCTCTCTTCATAAGTATTTCATGTACACAGAGTGCTTGGAGGAGCACAGATAAAAATATATAAATAAACAGAAGTAAAAACAATGACATTTGTAAAGTAAAATGAAAAAAAGTTAGTGTTGGCCTTTAAAACATACTTACAAAAAAAAAAAAAATGAGGAGGGTTTACAAATATGACAGTGGCTTCAAGGTGCCAGTGATGGGAAGGGGGGGGGGGTGAAAAATGTCCCATATCTTTTCAGCCATATTCATGGTACCGAATATTTTTATTGACCTAAATATAAAACAAAAAAGTAATTTAATAAACTTAAAATTATTGATATGAATAAGTAGACAAATAACTAAAGATCCTCTTGTTAGTTCACATGCTGGAAAATCAAACTAAAATATTATGTAAACTCCCTGGATGTAAACTCAGTGGATTTTAGTTATCAAAAATAATGACCAAAGTAACAAAAGTAAAAAAAAAATTGGGGTTTAAGCTTTCAGTGAGGGAGATTTGGGGTTCATATATATATATATATATATATATATATATATATATATATATATATATATATATATATTGTGAGATAGACAGATGAGGAATGTAAAATTATGTCTGTGGGCGAAGATACCGCTAATGACCTTCTCTTGAATCTAGATTTCGTAGAACTGAGTTCAAGTATCACTTAATATTTTTTCTGTAGACTGTAACTGTCAAACGTAAGTATGCTATATGCTCCAAAGGAAAAAAAAATGAACAAGACGTGTGGGATATTAATTTAGTGTACTAAAGATAATTGAACGATCAAAAATATATAATAATATAAATAGATAAATAAATAAATACAGCAAAAATATGCGGCATATAACTAAAGAAATTCCTCTCGAGTTCAGATGTCGCAAGATGGTGGGCAGGAACACGGTGTCGGGGGGTGTGGCGGAGTGTTGGGGCAGAGCCCCCTGTGGTCAGAGCCGAGGAGCCGAGATTGCTGGCCTCTCTGTAACCAGCTGGACGTCGTTCGCGTTGACATCTGCTGGCAAAGGGTTGATATTAAGACTATTGACATTTCTGCACTGTTTCTCTTCTTAATGTCTAGCTATTTATCCATTTGTTATCTACCTTTATTATCTACCTAGATGCCTATCTTTGGGGCTATCTGTCTATCAATTAATCAATCAATTAATCAAGCCGAAGATCTAACTATATACCTATTTACGCCTGTGAATCAGTCATTTCACCTGTCAGTCTCCCTATCCTCTGTCATCTACATCAGGCTTGACGCTGTTCGCGTTAATATCTGCAGGTAAATGGATGATTTTAAGATGATTTATGTATCGGTGGCAATATGGGAGGATTTTAAAGCTAGGTATATTTCTTTAAGATGAAAATGTATACTAATGAATAGCTGTGTACTTACCGGTGTGCTTGTCTATCTATCACTGTTATCTGTCTATCTATCTATATGTCCGTTTATCCATCTGTCCATCAACATATCTTTCTTTTTCTCTATCTATTTTTCCTCTCTGCTGCCAGCCAGACCTCGTTCACAGTGTCAGCCGCAGGCAAAGAAGAGGATTTTTAGACGTTACTTGTCAATCCTGCGAAGCAATATGGTACAGTTTTAGGTAACCCGCCCTATACCTTTGCCCGATTCAGCGTAAGTGTGTGTGTGTGTGTGTGTGTGTGTGTGTGTGTGTGTGTGTGTGTGTGTGTGTGTGTGTGTGTCTGTGTATGTGCTTTAATTCTAGGCCACCTGATGGATTTGAAAGAAATTTCCTCGGTGAAAGTGTCTGGTTACTGTGAAGGCCTTCCACTACATACAGTTTTCCAACCCATGACTTTTACGTTAGATGGTTCAGCTCCCTCACCTAATTAAAAATTCTCAAAAATAGTGAAAAGAAGGTCGATATGATTTATATCTTAGTGATTGCTGTCCAACGGATTTTCATCCTTAATGCGATTTTAGGGGAGCGTGACCCCCCCAAGTAATTTTTAGAAGGGAGAACCCCCTCCAAAAAATAAGAACGATCTGAAACAGGGAAAGTGAGTACATGGAATTCGAAGACACTACTGTGGTGAGTTTGTTTGGTTCTTTGATAAGGTCATCCACTCCACAGAATTTGTCACCAATTTTTTAAGGGGACCAGCCCCCTCCAAAATTAAGAAATGTTACAAAATTTGGGCAGGAGAGGAGATATCTTAGTACATACTGTAAAGTGAACTCTCATCCGTAATGCGGTATTTGAGAAGCGTTACCCCGCCCCCCATGATTCTTGCGGGGCCAAAAATGCAAACGATCAGAAATGGGGGGGGGGGAGATCTGAATGAACCTTGCCAGGTGAGTTCGTCTGGTTACTCCAAAGGCCTTTCACTATAGAAAAATTTCCAATCATGTTTTTTTTTTTTTCGGGGGGGTGGGGGGGGCAGTCGCCCTCACTTAATTAAACATTCTCAAAAACGGTGAGAGGGCAGACATGGCTTTGATATAGCACATGTGCTTTTACAATGGACTCTTATCCGTAACGCGATATTTGGAGGAGCGTGACTCACCCACTGATTCTTGGGGAGTTAGCCTCCTCCCAGAAATAAAAACGATCCGAAATAGGGAAAAGTGAGCACATGGGTTTCAAATAAATCAGCATTCATATCGCAGGATTGGGTAGGCAGTTTCCATGTTTTCTCCAAATGCAGAGGAAGAAACTGCATATGTTCTTTATCTATCTGAAAATAATTTTAAATTGAAATGCATGTTAACTGGCTGTCTGAATATCTGTATGTGATGCCGATTGTGCTGTACGGAAACCATGCACGAAACTTAAATGCTATGGACCGAAAAAGGACAGAAGTGTTCGAAAGAAATGAAACTTGTAACTCTTTATGTGAGGTGTGATGGTTTGACAGACTAAGCAATGCAACGGACAGAGAGAGGTGTGGAGGTAGACGCATGACTTCAGAATGAACATATGATTACAGAATGTACAGGACCAACTAGGATGCGATAAAAGGGTGTGAGCAAACAAGTACAAACGGCACCACTTATAAGCACCACAGGAGCTGGTGTGTTTTTTGTCTTACAGGATGAGGCAGCAATGACTGTTTACATATCACGCCTGATGTACTGGAACAACCCCGGTATAGTGGCGAGATCACACTAGGCATGAGACGCAAACAATACAGTGGTGCCACGTAAGATACCAAACGCACCAGCTCCTGTAATACTTACATATAAATTAAGGCAGAAGTACGGGCACACACTCATGCATTTGCACTTATGTGTGTATCCATATGAGCCTCCCGTCCCACCACCCCCACACTCCACCGAATTTCTCCATCCATGTCTTCATCATCACTGCATTATCCATAGAGAAGAGAACTGAGGATAACTCCACCGAAGGAAGATACTATTTCGGAACCATTCCCCTACCAAGTGTTCTTACCCCGAATTTCTAGATGGAGTACAGATGATTCAGAGCAAAGGGAAGAAACTCAAATCTCTGTACAGCACACTAACCCATTGTATTAATATAGCAAAGAAACGCTTCTTTGGACGCCAAAACAGCCAAAGAACCCTTGTCCTTCTTGGCATGAAAAGTTTCTTGATGTTAATATACTGAAAAACTTAATGTATATGTAGCTTCCGAGTATGATTACATCATCAAGAAAATCCTCATCAAGAAAAGCCCACCAAGCAATTTAGGTGCTGAATATAAAATTCCAAGCAAAAACTGAACTGAATGTTATTAAGGACAGTCTGAAAAAGACTTGGAGACCAGGGGCCGTACTTATAAAACCTGCATCATAGGTGAAAATCAGAAATGTGAGACTTAAGGAGCGGTTCATCATAACAAAGTCGAGACTTTGTTGGTCGAATCATTAGCTGCTGAGATAGCGGTTTGCTATACTGTATGTAGCACTTGTGAGCTTTGGAAAAAAAAAAAAAGCAGAGAAAAGAGGTAACAAAAAATCTATAATTACTACGATATTTTTCTTAGATAGATTTTCGGCAAAAAGTCACTGAGTAATGCCAAGTTCTAGAATTATTTATTTACCACTTTGTTTTACTGCGGACGAGAACATGTTGCCTCGCAGCCTCACCACAGCATCCTGTAAACAAGGAACACCACCGTCACCAGCAGCATGGAGAACTGCAGCAGTACGACAGAGCAACACAGAAGTGGACGTCACCATTACAAAGTTGCGTTTTTTCCAGTTGCAAGGTAAGACACCGTTAGAATAACTTTTATTTCTGGCGTGAGAGCCTTGTTTCTTGCCATTGATCTTGTTAGGGTCTCCCGCACCAAATCTGTCTCAGAAATTATGCATGCACGGTCCAAGCGGCATCTCTTTACCAGTTCTGCATCGTTTAGCTCGTTAAGCACATCTTTCCTGTCACGAGAACGTCTTGGCGGTGGAGAATTTGTTGTAGTTGTGGTGCAGCGGCCATTTTTACCGTTATGACTGGGTCCTAGCCGCGTCCTAAGTGCTGTACCAACTCGGGAGGTGTCTTTAGCTGTGATTTAGGTTCAGTCGAACATGAGGGTTATGACTTGCTCCTGTAAATTTAGGACAGACTTTCGTCGTATGACGCAGTCTTAGTGTTTATAAGTACGGTCCCAGGATCTCGTAGCATAAGTACAGTGTATGGACGGCCCAACAGTGTGGCTTATTTCAACACAAATCATCCATTGATCACCACACTGATTCTGCTCGTTCTGTGATACCAGCAAGGCCAAAAAGTTTTCATGAATGAATGGTAATTGAATCACACTTAATATCTGGAACAAATGAATATTGAACTACGGTCATTCAGTGATAAATTGATAAAATAATTAATTATAAAGCAATAGTCCCAAAGTAACAATCTTTGTATGTGCTTGCAATGATTGAGTTGTTAGTTCAGCCGCGGTGAAGTGAGTTGAGGTGAGGTGATGTCATGATATGGTCGTGTACCTCTCCCTGTCGCAAGTGTGTATGTAAGATCTTTACACTCATTTCTTTGTTTCACTTTGTTTGAAGAACTGAAGATGTATTATACGAAAGTATCAACCTATCTATCTATATATCAGTCTATCTGTATATGTATAAAAAACACGATAAACTATACCGTTACTTCATATGATTAATGAAATTAAACATGCATGACTCCACAACGAAACCATTTTAATCCATCATCCAGGTCACACCTTTCTCGACGCACCATCCATGCTCACAGGTAATCTTTCTTCAATAATAATTTGGATCCTTCGAGTAGTCTGCCTGTCATCCAAAATATTGCTAATTCGTACCATGATGTGTACTGACTCTTGTGTTGCCCATTGTGTAATTAATAATAATAATAATAATAATAAAAACAACGCAAAAGTTGTTTTACTTCTAACTTGCAAACCATTTCCAGTAAACATACTTGGATTCCTGTTACGTAACTTGCGACTTGTAATATACTAACCTTTAATTTCCCTGGAAACTCAAATGCTTCTAGAAACTAATAACTGTTTTAACCTTCAACAACAGTTCTAGTAAGTTCTGAAAATTCCAAGAATCTCATGCTTCTTTTTTTTTTTTTTAATGACAACTCGAATGATTAAAGCGCAGATTCACAAAAAAAAAAAAAAAAGTGAAGAACGACTGAAGAAAGCAAATATATGTCTTTAAAGAAACATGGACTCAGACGAGAGCTAATAAAATTATTTAATTTTTTCTTTCGACGACCCTAAAGATGATAATAGGATCGAAACAGAGAACGTTGCTATGATGAGAAATAATGTGATGAAGCTCAGACGTATGAGGAGGAACGTTAATATAGGGAATACTTACTTTGAGGTACCAGCAACAGTAGTCCGTGGAAATACTTTAATTGCAATTAATTTATACCTAGATAAATATTTAGAACTATAGGTCACATAAAATCAAGTGTTGAATATTTCCATACTGACCTGCATACTACTTACAATGAAATAAGTGCTTAATTGCAAGGTCATTCTGTGATTGTGTAGCCTATGTTTTTTATTTTACTTATTCTTTATTGGTTTATTGGTGATTGCAGAGTGCATTGTTCTACACTTATGTCTTGCCAGTAAAAATTTTTATGCTTAGTTTTTCTAGCAGTAATGGTGGGTTTCTGCATTTTTCTCTCCCTACCCCGTCTTTTGCCGGATGTCGTGGTGGCTTTCCTCTTTTCCATCCTTTCCTCACACACGTTGTTGTTTTCTTTCTTTCATTTTTTTTTTTTTACAAATAACCTCGTTATGGATCAGTAGGCTTCCTGTTATCAGCACTTTTTATGTACTGCTTTGCCAGTGTTATCCAGCAGAATGGCAAGCTTAGGTTTGCGGAAGTTCTGAAAGACATTATGGCCTTCACTGCTAGGTTAGGTTGGTTAGGATCGATTTTCGGTATTTCCCCAATCACTTGTCCTTCGTACTCATATACCCTGGTCAGGTTCGAAAGATGATAAAATAAGGTGTCAAGGACGCCAAAGTTAGGTCGAAGGGTGTCCAGTGAAGGGTCTACGAATGTTTTTTTCCAGCTAAAGTCGCGATTTATCAGGGAATTCGTTATTCCTCCTTAAGTTGATGATTTTCTTCAATAAATGGTTATCAGATTTTTAAAATGGAAAAAAACGACTTGCAAAACATAATGCTTCTGCTCAGTGTTAATAATAATAATAATAATAATAATTTTTATCCCGGCTAAAGTTTCATACGAGAACGAGTGACACAGCATGGAAGATAAAAGGCAATAATAGTACGAAACAGAAAATTGTCAGCTCAGATGTCAGTAATGTGATCCCAGTGTCTCCTAATATTAAAGCAAATTTCGTTTTTTCCTTGCATAGCTTAACACACATAAACCATCATTGTATTTGTTTACAAAAATTTCTGCCTCCTGATATCCCGTACATCACGTAGCCTATTTGTTTGTGCTATTTTCCGTGTATCGAGCCACAACTTCTGCTCCCAGGGTACTGCGACTATACTTCAGTAAAATTATGTGTGTCATCGTTAATGTGTATCTCAAAATCAAAACTCTGAACGACATGATTGTACATCCCTTCAGTGTTGGGTGAGCACACATCCAGCGGGAGACGAGGCTTCTGGTAGGCGAGGCTTAGTGACGCGAGTGCGTCGTGTCTAAACTCCCCTGCGTCCACAGTCCATCTTGTTCAAGATTTTCTAATACTTTTTCCATTTATCCCACTCTCAAATACTCTGTTACAGTTCGCCCAGGTTGAGTTTTATGTTATTTAGCAGCTTATTTCAGTTCGATCATTTGTCAACTATTTTGACAGTTTTGCAACTCTGTATTCTCTCCATAACAGGTCACCGTGATGACCGCCACATTCTTTTGTAATTGTTGTTTGTTGTGTTGATATTGAGGTTCATGAATAAGTGGACGTGAATGCGGTAGACTGTAGAATAAAGCAGTGCGGTGTCCTGCAGTCCACCATTTTATTATCGCGGGATGGCGAGGGGGTTTAAAGCTGCGTGTGTTCACCTGTCGTCCTGTTTTATCTGTGTTGTTCACCACACTGCCGAAATACTTAATCATCACGTCTTTCTGTCTGCTTCCCCAAACCACTGCACATTAAACTGCAGACTGAAGCAAAAAATCGTGTTGTATCGCCCATGTTGCTCTATAAGCACATAATCGTCAAGTAACCTTTCCTTTGTGGCCTACATCAATCCACCAACACATCTTTCACCAGTGCCAGTCGCCTATCCACTCCACTGACAAGCGTATGTTTCTGAATCTATTATTTCTCATTCTCAGAATCGTATGACTCACTCTGTTTCAAATTTGTCTTGCACTGTATTCTAGTGTGCTGTTTGCAATACAGAACAACGGTACAGTACACCCGGAAGCACTAATTTCTTCTCCCCCCCCCCCCAGTAGCCAGAGTCGCGGCCAGTAGCGACCGGGCAATCGTACACCCCACGCCCATCGCCCCTGCCTCAACCCCAGTGTAAACATTGTTGGATACATGTGGAATGGCCAAAGCTGGTGATGTTACAATGTGTCAGTATTATTTTTATAGACAGTCAGAACCAGTAGGAATAAGTATATAAAGACACTTATGGTGTAATAGTGTGCCATTATCCACAAGGTAATTGTATGGATATGAGAAAGGCACGAAAGTGGAAGAAGGCCTACAATGTAATAAGTGTTATTGTCTATATACTTACATCCTGCCTTACAATGTTACAAACAAGTATTGTATAATAAACAGCATCAGATGAAAGATGTCTTTTTCACATCCATTCTCGCTCCCACCTCTACCACCCTTCCCTCTGGGTTTCTGTCTCAGCCACACGCCTCTCTTAACGTCCCGTCCCTCATTCCCACACTTTGTTAACCAATATAAACAAAAATAATGAAAGCCCTCCCCCCAAGGTGGGAATCACGCATAGTTTTTCAGTGACTGATGAAACAGTCACTGAAACACTAGGTCATCTATTGAGCACCATCACCAACCAATTCTGCCCAGAATGCAGATGCAACAATACTAACATGATATTTTCACGGGCAAAGTAAAGTTCCAGTCATGCGTGTTCTGGTGTGCAAACATTGGTTTACCAAATCATCTATTTTTTTGACTCATGAATACCTTGATATTTATGGAAAACCTATCAGTATGTCATGTGCAAAAGAAATCTAAGTAGTTTTCCACGCTCTAATTATTATCAGGTCAACATGATCAAACTGAAAACTGACATGGCAACTTGGCACAATCTCCGCGCGCCCCCATTGCCGATACTTGCAAACCAAATCCATCCTTAATCTCCCGCTAACCTCTATCCTCTTCTTCCACCAGTCACACCGTGGTCCCACCCCCCCCTCCCGCAACAACCACTACTCACTCCCTGCACTCCGACATACATGTCACTTAGAAACGACCCAACACTTCTGCGTAGAGGCCCTCTCGGCGTCTCTGATTGATTTGTCAGGGGATCTATATCACAGCCAGGAAATAGTTTATGCGGATGGGAAGGTGAACTAAGAGTGCAACAAAGCTCACCGCTCACGGAGCTGACCATGGAGGGTAAAAGGAGGGGTAGGTATGACTTGCGCTGTTGTTGTTTTTGTGGGCCATTGTGAATAGAACTAATGTTGTTTTTAAGGGCAACGGTGAGTAACACTACGATTGTCCTTCTTATTATTCTTGTTTCATAATAAAGCAAATCCAGGTCAACAAAAACGAAAGCAAGAACGACAGTAATGATGTTCACTTCCCACTTCCTAACCCTACCCTATCCTCCATACTTGACTTCGTCAGTGATGCTGTGTTGCCAGTTCGGCTTCCCAGCACAACACACCACTCTCGAAGTGTGGTACTTTCATATGGAGCAAATTGTACAATAACATAGGAATTCTATATAGTGTTATATTGTGATAAATAGTGATATACCTCAGACAGCTTGAACTGAGAGGGCTGTTTCAAGGCAACAACTCCTTAACCCTCCTCACACCATTAATTCTAGTCATCCTACGCCACTGTACGAAGGTTAGGTCCAAGGCTTCCATGACCAGGCAAAAAAGGCTGGTCAGTGCCTCACACCACAAGGCCAAACGACGAAATTATAATGCGGCCACTTTCGAGAAAAAAGTACTTTCATAACTTGGCATTTTTTCCTCGGCGCTCCGTGACATTAAAAACAGTACAATGCCTCCATAGGCTTTCCATAGCCCTCTTTCCTCTCTAGCACCGTTTGCCAGTACCACCTCATGTAGAAGCGGTGAAGATGGAGACATGTAAATTTTAGTCCAAATTAACGTGGACAGAGGTTAGCTAGATGCATCAGTGTTATGTGCTCTCTCTTTACCGTAGTTAGGTAGTACACGGCTGTCAGCGAAGAGAAAAATTATACAGTATACAGTACAAAATATACAGTGCATCGCAGCCCCGCCTCCTACATCAGCCCAAGCCACTTTCATCTACTGTGTAGCATTAAGCTCCATAAACCTGACCCACTCACCAAGGAGGAAAAATAAGAGTTTTAATGCGAAACAACCATACAACCACAAAGCTATCCCGTCTGCGGAGAGAGAGAGAGAGAGAGAGAGAGAGAGAGAGAGAGAGAGAGAGAGAGAGAGAGAGAGAGAGAGAGAGAGAATCTGCTTCGTCATACCAACGTGACATTCTCCACAGATTATTATTTTTATTTAGCCATTAATTTTACTTTCTCATTTTTTGGCATGAAAGATGTTACTGTAGTTTTCTTGATACCCGGTACGAAGGTTAAGACCTCTACAAATAAGACTTTTAATGTTTTGAAACTTTAATACGGAGTTTACTTTCTAGGTGTTCTGTAATAAGTTTTGAACCCGGCCTCTATAATATCGTTCCTACGCAGTGGTAAAGATGATACATGTGCTTTTTGGCAGAGGAATAGTTAATGTGCAGTCTGTTTTGAGGTATACAAATACTCGAAATCAGTTAAACGTATGGATACTGCTTATGGCGTTAGCTTAAAGTCAGAACTCGTACCGGTATATATAACGTCTTCTAAACTTCAGTTACGCATAAGATTTGCCAAATATACATTTACTCTTCATTTATATAGCTGCCTACCTGTACCACTTCACTACACCAAAACTAGAAAGCCACCTCCCCCCCCTCATCCGAGTGCGAATCTCATCCTGCGCTAATAACACTTATGAATACTCCTGTAGTTCTTCCTTCCAACCAGACGAAGACTTTTATGGTTTCAAATAGTAAGTTAATTCTATCGTCTTAGTGTGCCCTGTTACACATAGTCAGAGAGCGCATACCTCCGCCAACGTCAACAGAACTTAAGATTTATTCCTGCATCTAGTCCCGGATCCGCTTCAAAAGTTAGTCAGATCTTCCTCGATGCACTGCTCACCTATCCGCCAGATATCATTGTAATCCGATAAAAACTTTTTGAAATATCTTTTACACAAACAGATATGGGTGAGTAAAAAGCCTTCGTCAAACTTCGCAGGCAGAAACAATTAATGATAGTGAAAAAGTACAACCAAACACTTTGATTCGCGATAATAATTCTACCGAGGTTTGGTTATTGTTAAAGTTGGTTAGAATCCTGTCTGAACAAGATCCTTAATGATTATATTGGGACCAACTCGCAGGTACGAGTGTTCTTTCCTGTGATTAGTTGGATTATCTAGAGAATTAAATTTTTTTAAAATACTAAAAGCCTTAACCATTTGTACTGAAGGGGTTAGCGAAAACCTAATCTAACCACTCCAATATGAAAAGTCTCCTCGAGTGATTAAGGCCATCTGAAGATAGGTGAAATAAAATAAAAATATTTCCGTGAAAAGAAGGATTTGATAAATGCCACAGTTTCCCACAGAACAAACAGAAGTAAATTTGATTGAGATTCTTTTTTTTTTTCCCAACAAGGGACTTCTCCCTGTCTGTTATTCTGTGTAGCACGGTATTCTAAGGCGGAACAACGGGTGGGAAAAAGCGGACGCCATTAAAGTGCATGATATTCGTGGCCGGTAATTGCCCCATAAAAGACGTGAAGCCACCCTGGATCTGAATTATACTCTACTATATAGTATCGTCTTTTCAACTATACTCCTTCAGCCTCCAGACGATTGTATTAAGTTTACGTGAGGCTTCTTCGAGCTGGAAGAGCTAGACGTAGCTTTCACACACCTCTTCAAGATGAGAGACCATTCCTAAGTAAAATGTAATCGTCTGAGAGCAGCGACAATATAATACAAAAATGCGGTACCGGAGCGTTTTCATTTGCCAGCAGCAAGAATATACACAGCGGATTTCCTCCTCCTCCTCCTCCTGCCGCTGCCGCTGCCGCTTCCGCTGCCGCCGCCGTCGCCGCCGCCGCTGCTGCTGCTGCTTTCATTATCATCATCATCTTTTTCTTTACGTGACAAAAAGTCCTAACACTTTCAGCCTAGATGATGTCAGCTTTAAGAGTCGCCTTTACTAGTAACAAAGAACACTCGTTCCCACCATAAACTGTTTAATATTTCTAACGTGTTAAGCGGGTTAACAAGTTTTTTTTTTTTTATTCCACACAAAACGGACAGTTTCCAAGAATTCAATAGGGCACTCGATACGGACAGCAATGTGAACGAGTTTTATTCAGGACATCAGAGATTTATAGTTAGGTCAGAAGAAGATCAGAGTGCATAAATGTAAGAAGAGCTCCACCAGTAAAATTATCACAGTGCTACAGGCCTGTTTGCATTTCAAATGATACCACTTAGGCTGTTATGACTCATAGCAACAGAAACTTGTCTGGCGTTAGCTGAAACAAAATACTGATGTCTTTAAACGGCTAATGACGATGCCAGCTACTCCCTCAGTGGAATAAATTCGTCTCGAATTGTCAGGAATAGAAAAACTATATTTGTGACCCGTCCCCGCCCCCACTCTGTTTGTCTGTTTGTTTATTTGTCTGTCTGTCTGTCTGTCTGTCTGTCTGTCTGTCTGTTAACAACTTTACGCGAAAACTATTGGTGCGATTGTGGCTAAAATTACAGGGATGATGGGCTATGACTCTTTCATCACCTGAATAAATTTTGGGCCAAACTGGGCCAAGGCCCAGGCTGTAGGCCCAAAAAATGTTAAAAAACGGGGACGGATGAGAATCGTTTTTCGCCATAACTTCTTTCAAATTCGTCATGCCGACATGAAACAAAACCCTATAGGTGCATCTTTCAAATCTGCATCCTATAACATGCCTCATTACTTTAGGGGGATCAGTGTCAGGTGGGTCGGGCCTAAAATTTCAAATGGGCATAAAATCGTCAATTTTCACCCGATTTACACCAATTTTGATATGTGACATCTTTGACAGAATATCCAGTTTGTGTTCGTACGTCAGCACTAAAATGACTGCTGGGGGTTTTGCTGCACCTTGGCACCGCTTCTTGTTACTGCTGGTTTCAACTGGAAGGTTTGGTGGACGGGGGAGGGCTTTCTTCTTTGCTCTCCTTATCTTATTCTAGTAGCTTAGTCACATTTTTGTGGAAGCTGCTTTGCATGAACGAACTGGCCCACTGCAGTTATGCTGCCTTCTTGAGTTCTTATGTTCAGTGAGGGTATATTTTTTATCCCTTCAGTTCGGATAACGTTTAGTTTGGTTGTTTTTTGTTATTTTCAGACATTCTTTTTAGCTGTGGTGGCGACCATCTTCCACTTACATGATGTAGTGCTGCCTACGTCTTCCTTAGCCTTTATCATTCTTTTCTGTGCCTGCCCTCTTCTCTTCCTATTTCTCCCATTTTTCTTGTCACTTCTTAATGCTTTTCTTTCCTGTACAGGTGGCTTTACACTGAGTGACAAGCCAAATGGTTTCCTGTAAGCCAAGAAACCATTTATATCGCTGGGTAGTAACCATATAACCAAACCATACGTGCTCCCTACGTGTCAGCAAGTGGGTTGGTGGAGGGTTAGTGCCCCTACCCGTAAAACAAATAACTCAAAGTCAAATGGCCACCTCTTACGGGATTATGGCAGCTGGCAATAGATAGATAGATAGAAATTTTTTGAACAGGAAAGGTCACATACAGCTGTCTCTTGTATTTTGTTTTTCTCTCGGAAGGAACAGTATTGCGGGCTCATGGCCTTTGGTTACTTCTTCCTAGCATAAGAAAAAAAAAAATCAATTATCCCCTTAACAATAGGGGACCGTCTTATGTAATGTGAAATCGTTTGGTTGCAGCAAAAATCAAACAAATGGATGTCACTCGATTTAAGGGGTATAAATAGTATTCAGTAATAAAAGTATCAGAGGGGTATAGAAATGGGCGTGGATTACAAAAGACTTAAGTGGGAGGGGATGGAACTGTGGTTGAGGATGGAGAGATGTGATGAAAGTATAAATCAAGAAAGTGGGAACAGCAAGATGAATTATATTTGAGTGCTATAAAGGTATGTTTCAAAGTATCCAGCTAATAAGGTCGGGTTGCCCTCTCTTACCTGGCGTCATGCAACACGGGTAAAAAGAAAAATAGAAACTTGATTAATGGTCTAAGAACCGCTAATCTAACCGGTTCTTGAAACTATAATACAGTATTCATTCATCATCAGGAAAGCTACATCCAACTAGACTTTTTTTTTCGCATCCCTAAATCATTCATTATTGTAACATATAACGTCTCCTAGATCAAACGAAATTACTCACTAATAAACAACTCACCGCATCTTGTTCCTCCCCATCCCTCCCCCTCAACCCCGTACCTGCTCTCCCTCCCTCATTCCCTTCCTGTTTTCTCTCGCTCATTTACTTCCCAGCTCCCTCCCCCCCCAACACACTCTCTCCATCTACTCTCCGCTTTCTCTTCCCTCCTTCCCTCCCTTCTTCTCTTCCTTTCTCTCTCCTCCCCTTCTCTTCTTCCCTCCCTCTTTTCTCGTTCCCCCCCTTCTCTCTCTCTCTCTGATTATCAAACCTCACCTGAGTCATCACTATTTAACTCTCTCTCTTTCTCTCTCTCTCTCGGCCCTACTCCACCTACCTGCCCGGAGTGGAACCTTCCCCTGTAGAGCATGACATAAGAGTTGGATGGGTTGGAATCCGTGGTGGGGGCCCTGGGGGGAACCACCGGCCACCGACTCATGTTGAACACCATCTTCACTACCTGCAACAGTGCAAGACACCACAATCATCTTTAGCAGTTAGCATTAAAATCATCATCATCTTCATGGGTCTGCTGCTCCTTGGCACCGCTTTTTGTTCTCGTTACCTCCTGACAATTTTATACAGGTCAGGAATGTTTCCACACACTAATGATAGTTTTATATAACCCCTCTCGACAAGTCTCTCCTAATTTATTCAAACCGTCTGGAGGTAATAAGGGAAAACAGTAAACTTCTCGCAGTGATATGGTTAAGGACGAAATTATTTGAGACCGGTTTTGTTGCTGGGCTTTTTCAGGGGTGAAGCTCGCATCGGCGGATTTTTCTCCTGCAACATGATATTGTTTTCCTACAACACTTTACCCTCTTACTCTAACTTGGCCTAAAATTGCCATGTCTCCTTACTGAATACAGATTTGTAACAATAGGTAAGTGCTAGCATATGATGCTAGTCACGAAGAAGTGCTAGGAAGTGCATGGATAGCCGTAGTCTTTTTCTGCTTATAAGCTACGTGAAACGAGCCGCAAAAAAAAAGAAAAAAGAAAAAAAGAAAACTAAATAATAACGAAAATCTAAGTCAAGTTAGTGTAAAACAACTATAGGCCGCTCATCTGCAACACCAGATTAATTCACTCTGTAACACTAAATTATTCACCCTCTTCAGTTCATTATTCATCTGAAATTATTTATTAGCATTTTCCCTGGCTACCAAAATAAATCGTTAGAAGCCCAGTTCTCTTCTGTCGCAACACAACATTACTCACCAACAACATAGACAATTTATCATCATCATCATCATCAGCATCATCATCATCATCATCACCATCATCATCATCAACATCATCATCAGCCAAATTGGTAGAAACACAATAATACCTTAGAGGCTTAGAGTAATACCAGATTATTCATGGCGCCACTTATGCAGGCAGTTAACATCAATACCATAATGATCGATACCTGGTGTAAGTAAGCACTTGAGTCTGTATCTCTACCACGCTGAATATATTAGGAAATCCTGAAGCCAGATTCAGAAGTATTCAGAAATAAAAAATGAAAGTTTCTCGATTGCGTATAACTGAAAGTCATTATTATATAAGCATAAAATAAATTGATGTGTAACTAAAGGGAAGTAATGTAATAAATGGCAATGTTTTGGATAGTGCTCAATACGAAGAAACTCGAAAATATGTGTAGTATAGACAGGTAACAGTTAATTAGTAGAGGCGAATTAATTTTACGTACTTTGTGACCAGGATGTGTACATGAATGTTAACTGAAGATTATTTAGTATAACTGGGTAAAATAATGATGCCATAAAGATATCTGAGTAGATCTCTCTCTCGCTCTCTCTCTCTCTCTCTCTCTCTCTCTCTCATTATCCTAGTAAGTTATAGAACAAGCCACATTTATTGTAAAGTATAATAGTCCTGACTCTGTAAATGTTGCTGGTCCCCTGAATCAGAATAAAAACGTGGTATTGCAAGGGGGAATGTCCCTGAAGGCAGTAATCATGTAGACGGCCTCAATACTTTACCAACGTAATCGGACTGCTCTTGAAAATTTTCAGATCCATTGACCAACCTAATTTAACAAGCTCATCTGAGCTTGAGCGAAGGAGGCTGAGAGTGTTAGTATTTTCACCATTAACTCTCAGATGGCCGGAACATCCCTAGTATTCTGTTTAAACTACCTCCACACGACTGTAATCAGCTGTTGTTATTGTTGTTGTTTAACTGCGGTCTGTCTGGCCAAGCAGACCCGTCGACCACAGTGAGACTATGTCTGCATCTGTGGGGCTGTCCTATAGGTACGGTACCGTACAGTACAGTATGTACACCTTATGGGGATCCTGTGCCCCCATGTGAGGTGCTGGGAAATATGACCAGGTTTAGCTCCTGGGTGGACGCCGCAGCTGCCACACCCAGAGCGCCCAACGCCACCATGTCTAGGCACCTCGTCAGCGCACGTAGATCACTTAGAAAAGGTAACTTCAACACAAGACATGGATTTAGAAGACGAAAGTCATGTTTCACAAATCAAGAAGACTTTTGTGAGAAAAGGTAACTTCAGCACAAGACATGGATTTAGAAGACGAAAGTCATGTTTCACAAATCAAGAAGACTTTTGTGACACACCTCCATGATGTATATTACTGTACTGGATGTAATATAACTTGCTTTTCAGACACTGTTTGATAACGTCTCTCAAATTAAATTACTGTCTGTAATTAAGGAATTAGGAATTACTGAAGAAATATATAGTTGGCTTGATAGCTGGTTGCATGATAAGAAACAATATTAGTTAGGTAGTTAGCAACTTAATAATCTTTTACTATAACTTGGAATAAAACTCCAGTTTCTCCATCTTCAGTGCAGAGTTTTGACAAGAGACTAACAGTAGAATAAGGTGCTAGTCACGAAGAATTGCTGTGAGAAGGATGTTGAGCCGCATTATTGCCTTATTCTGCGAGTGAGCTACGTAAAATAAGTTGCAAAAGGATGAAAATATAGTGCAGGTTAAGGCCAAAATAGAATATTTAGTTAATGTAAGTCAGCAGGTGATGGTGTACCGCAAGGTTCAGATTTGGGGTTCGTTCTCTTCTCTATATCAAATCTTCATTAGGATGATGTCCATTTTACTGTGTATTTCTGCTACTTTTAGTGGATGTTTTACAACTTAATAAGGATCTCTCGTATTGAACGGGTTAATGGAGGATGCATCTAATGCCTCCAGTTAAATAAAAAAAAAAAAAAAATCCCAAGCCAGACGAAAAACATGTAATCGAAGTGAAGGAAATATGACTTGCAGGATGAAACAGTTTCAAACTAGAATTCGCGAGGGCGCTCGAGAGGTAATGCCATCTTGCCTTTAGTACTGGAATAAAAATACGGCGAGATTAAAGCAAAATAGGTAAATGGTCATCTGCCTGTCTGCTTTCATTTTACGTAAATAAATGTCAAAGGCTACATGCTGGTAATCACAGTAATAAAGCGTGAATAAATTATCTCGGGATGAAGAAGTTGGGGAGAATAATGTTGCCAAGGATCAAAGTGTAACGGTATCATTTAAGAATGTCTTCTTCCAGCACTTGATTGACATAGCCAAGATATTTACTGAACTGTTCATTAGAGGCTTAACATTTTAAAATATAGATATTTAGAGTCTCTCATGAACTGTCAATAAGGCCACACACGGATTATGTCGGACAATGTTGAAACTGACACCTGAGGAAGAACATACCAATATTGACACTTTGTAGAACGTAGGCAGCTAACTTAATTACTGCTAGTCGTAAGAGCTGGTTGTAAACAACTTGTTTGGAATTCTGATACAAACGTTAGATACAAGGATACTACAAATATGTAGGCAAAATAGTAATGAACTTACTATCCTTAAACAGATAATTTCATTACATTTTATTTAGTTATGTCCAAATGTGGCAAAATTGAAAACTAATATATGTTCACCAATGACAGCATTAATAAATGGAAACCATTATCGGAAGTGGTTATGCAAAGCATTCCGGAATATCTAATGATTACCTGTTAGCTATCCGAGTTACTTTGGCAGAAACTGGGATTTTTCTGAGAAAGTTGGAATAATGTGGCATGCCAGATTACTCATAAGAGTGTTGTAATGAACGAGCTTCATGGCCGTAACTGTCAGTGCAAACGACACTGGCTCACCCTCTTGCTACAAAATGCATACTATTACTACGAAGTTATTTTTTAAGCCTCGTTAGTTAATCGCGGTAATTTTACTTGCATCGTCGTAAGTTGCCTGTTGTATGAGACCAAGCCGACATTATCTTTTTTTTTTTTTTTTTTTCTTTTTGGAAAGGGAGGGAAGAAACTTTTGAATTAACTCTTACGGCACTCAAACGATTGATACCACATAAGGCATATCGAGTGGGTATACTCACATGCCTTTCCCCAGTCCCCATGACAGGTCCAATTTATCTTACTTATGTCTTTGTTTTCCACACCCATTATATTAGCCCCTCTCCTCCGCATTATCTTTCTTGGAGGGTACATGATATAAACATTCAGTGCACTTAAACCACCAAACACTCAGCAAGCATTTTCGTTGGGTAATCCTTCCTACCCCAGCCACACTGTCCACCGCAATTCCTGCCCATCTCATCCGTCTTTTGTTTACCGGATCCATTCCTTTACCCGCTTTAGTAGATTCTTTATGGCGCGACGCAGGTAACGCGGTCGACGAATGCACTAAGTATATAACTAAATCCCTAGGTGGTGAAAAGGTCACTGTGATGATGATGATGATATTGATCCCGGCATTCCCCAACACTCCGGAAAACACATGGTTCATAACTCACTATTCTTCTGTGTACTAAGACTCTTCACTACACCGCTTTTTTTTTTTTTTAATTTACATAACAGCTTGTGGTGCGAGGGAGCGTATTATATATATTACTCCCTGTGTGTGTGTGTGTGTGTGTGTGTGTGTAAGTAACGAAATAACTCAGTACTTCTCTGAATTTAATAAAATTTGGTGACAGGGTTGGCGGTCAGCCACTAGATGTTAATGGGTAAAAGGTTAAAAGGTAAGGTCAAAGGACAGGATTTTTTTTTTTTTTTTTTTTTTTAAATCAAACTGAGGCCAAACTTTGTTGATAAAGTGAGGATACCGAAATGACCAAAGTCTCTATTTAGAATAACCAGTTAAAAATAAAGATAACTGTGAAAGGCTAAATGCCAAGGTCACAGTGAGGTCAAAAATCAGGGTCACAAGGCAAGGTCATATTTCTACCCGTGTGCTTGTGTTTGAACAACTCGCAGTTTTTATAAGATTTCTGTGAAGCTTGGAGGAAATTCTGAAGGATGACCAAGGAGGTGAGCAATTCGTTTACAGAAGAAAGGGTCAAAGGTCAAGGTTACAGGACTAGATCAAAGTTTGACCTAACAAAAGTCAACTTCAATAAGTTTTATTCGATTTCAACCAAACTTTGAGCAAGGGTTTAGGGAGAGGCAAAATCGATGTAACACGATTTTGAGAAGAATAAAAGGTGAGGGTCATAGGACAGAGTCAAAATTTGACCGGTGTGTCAGTGTGTTAATAAGTAAGAAAATGTTCATCTGATTTGGACCAAACTTGGTGGAAGTAATTAGGATCAGATTGAGGATGACCAATCATTTTTTTACAACAGGAACTCAAAGGTCAAGGTCACATGGCATGATCAACTTAAGCAGTTTTTCTCCGATTTCGACTAAAGCATCGGAAGTGTTCAGAACAGTGACAGGACAAAGGGATTCCGTTTTTAGGGCAATCAGTCTTTCGTCAAAATAACATGGTTAAATGTCATAACCACAGTCAAGGCCAGCTTAACGTTATTGCGATTTGAACCTACAGTGATGAAAGGGTTAAGAGTCAGGCGAGACTGAAGAAACTCAATTTTGAGGTCAATAGTTCGAAGATAGAAGTCACACGGGGAAGTAAATGTTTTGTCATCTGTCCAAGACCAATTGGTGGAAGTGGATATTGTACTCTTATAATTCTCATTCCTCTCCCCTCCCCCTTTCCCTCCAACCATCATCATATTATAGTGTTTAAGTTGGTAAAAGACCTCTATGAGTAAATAAGTCAATGATTACTATACTCGTATGTAACCCAGACACTTCGAAACGTCTCCCTTTACCTGAATGACTTTGTTTTGAGACAGCAAGAATAAATTAAGACAAGTCATCGGAGACAAGTGTGTAAAATTATATTCGGCAGACACGCCTTACATTAGTATTTGTTTTTATTTTGTCATACATATCTCTGTTCTTGGGTATGGTCACTGCATTTTTCCACTCAACTTGTACAGTCGGGATGAATATAATTCGTCTAATATTTCTCTTTTACTTCCCGCTTCCCTCCGCTGGCTAATATTTCTAACCTGAGAGAGACTTGTTATGCTTCTCTTCCCGTAGGTGATTATCTATGATATGATGCGTCAGGGAAGAAAGTGGCGAACATACTCTGCACTTAAAGTGAATACAGTGCAACAGTAGAAGAACTTTTCCCATTGACTGTGGATTGTGGAACTCCTGCTATCCAGGCGCCTAGGCAAAGCTCCAATGAAAAGGTTATTCCACTCTCAGCTACATCTTATCGTTCATGTGTATACTGATAATTCGAGCCTCACTTGAGCTCGTTTTATGTTTTTTCGTAGTTTATATATATATATATATATATATATATATATATATATATATATATATATATATATATATATATATATATATATATATATATATATATATATATTATATACCGTATACATATCTAATATATATCTATAAATATGAGAGAGAGAGAGAGAGAGAGAGAGAGAGAGAGAGAGAGAGACATTCATTACAATATTTAGTATATAAAGTAAATAATTTTGGTTAACAGTGAACAGGAAAAGAAGTTTTTCTTTTTTCTATAGTTCGTTTTCACACCTTTTTTTAAGTAGTATTTCTTCCTCTCATTAGCCAGCAATTTTGTTTTTTTATTTGTGTGACCAGTAAAATGGAAAATGTGACACTTATCAATCCCTCCTCCTAATTTTACTCTTCTTTCTCCACACATTTTAACTACTCTTTGACATTTTTCAACTAAAACATTGACATTAACTGCGACAAAAAGGGTATGTGAAAATCACTCGTTCTGTTCGTGACAATTGTTTAAAAAGAAAACAAAGGCCTATCATTATCCACGTGACCGCATTCGCAAAATTTCTTTGTGGGTAGCTGTGTGGCTAAAGCTACCTTGTAACTTTTTCCTCAGTTCCAAGAAGCGGCCAGTTCCAAGAATCGCTTTCAGTTCGCGAAGCTGTGGGGGGTTGGGGTAGGGAGACGAAGTTCCGAGAAAAGCGTGTACCTGTTCCTTGTGTAACTATCCAGACGGGGGACGCGGAGCAGGGAGAGGGCTGGGGACAGGAGAGGGAGAGAGGGAAGGGGGCACGGGTCAGGGGGAGGACTGGGGATAGGGAAGGAGAGAAGGAGGGAGTAAGGGTAAAGGGGAGGGGGAGAAGACAGAGAGAGACTGACTGAGGAGGAGGGTGAGTGGTCAGGGCTAAGGAGGATTGGGGGGGAGAGGCGAGGGGAGGAGAAGGGGGGAGAGTACTTGTATCCAGGAGGTAATAGAAAGCAAACGGCGACAGGGGAGGCGTAGAGGGAGCTAAGAAGGGGAACAAGGTGAGTGGAGATAGATGGAGGAGGAAAATGGAGGAACAGAGAAAGTGGATAAACAAGGGCGAGGGAAAAAAAAAGCGGTGATGATGTAAGTATAAGTGGAACAATGAGGAGGTGAAATAACACGTTGGGTCGAAAGAAGAAGAAGGACGGTATATGGAGAATAGAGGGGAGAAATTAGTGCGACGCTGAAGGAGAAAAGGGGTGGGATGCTGTGGAGATGAATAATGATGAAAGGGGAAAAAAATGTACGGGTGGGGGGCATGAATATGAAAAATATGGACATAGTGGGAGGTAGGCTTATCTCAGGGGGGTGAGGGGAGGCTGGCACGATTATTCATAGGACGGAGGTGTAAGAGAGAGAGAGAGAGAGAGAGAGAGAGAGAGAGAGAGAGAGAGAGAGAGGGAGAGAGAGAGAGAGAGAGAGAGAGAGAGAGAGAGAGAGAGAGAGAGATCGGGAGGAGACTGACGGAGAGGGGGAAGGATAGAAAAGGGGAGGGAGTAGAGAACGAGAAGAGAAAGAGTGAGTACGATTAGATAGAAGAGAACAGAGTATATTATACAGTGGAGTAAGAAAGGTGATTGTAACTCGGTTCAGAATCGCAGAGTAGGATACATATTTACTAATACTCGAACAGTAAACAGATTAAGGCGCACACCGTGCACTCACTCGATGATGTGTTTTCTTCTGGTGACTCTGCACTGAATGGCAAGCTAAATAACATACAGGTCTGTAACAGGAACCATTTTCTACCTGGGCATTAACCATATAACTAAATAGAACTTAGTGACCTAGTGGTTTAAGGTGCTCCAGCTGGATGGGACTCGGAGGGGTTTACATCCAAGGATTGGTTGCATTTAATTGTCAACATAATGACATGCGAGGGAAGGAGACTGGGCACCGTCGCTACACCGTCTAAAAACCCGGAGGCTGGAGGGATTTGTCCCAGATTTTTTTTTCTTTTCCAAATCTGAAGGGAACTCATTAAAACAAGATGGCACCAAACTAAAAAGTGTTAATAATAATAATAATGATAATAATAATAATAATAATAATTAATAATAATACTAATGATAATAATAATAATAATAATAATAATAATAATAATAATAGTAATAGTAATAATAATAATGATAATAATGATGATGATAATGATAATAATAATAATAATAATAATAACAATTTTACGAAGAAGAAAAAGAAGAAACAGAAAAAAAACAAAAAGACAAATACAGTAGTAAAATGGCGTTCAGGAAAACTTCAAAGTATAGTATTGAAAACAATCACTAGAATTGATGTCGAACGTCTGCTCAGTCGCCTAGAATATTAATTTGAAGATTTTGTATGGGCTGAAAACTTGGGGAAGCAAACTCAGCGATTTTATAGACTCTCGTAGCTTATTCCAGTCCATCCTGTGACGCATTTAGTTATTCGTACTCTTTCCGGATGATTTCGTTCTCTTCAGGATGGACTTTTCAAACGGGAGGGAGTTATGGATGACTCTGATCAACTCCTGCCATAGAAAAATTGAATACAATTGTGAAATAAAAAACTTGGCCGTATTGTAAATTGATATGAAGATGTCACCCTAGTGAAGGGATAGTGTATGTAAAATTGTTTGTATATACGCTTACTTTCACTCTTACAGCTTCCGATCACCCTAAAGTCACATCAGATTGAACACTGAGGTGAAAAAATACGAAATGAAAAGCTACCTGTGATGACAGATAACTATAGAGGATGCTTATTACGCTACCTGAATAACAGCCTTTATTCATACTTTCCTTGGTTAATACTCTATAAAAGTTGCTAGAAATTTTTACAGAAATGAACTCAGTGATGAACAACTACCCCACCAAGAGAAACATGAGAACGCCCAGCCAGACTGCAGCGTGGTCACTACTCATTCTTGCCACAATACACAATACCAACTCAAAATACATCGCAAACTGTCCCACCACGCGCACACTGCAGTGCAACCCCCTACCCCCCACCCGCTACACACACCACAACACACTTATTTCAAGCACCACACTATCCCAGCACGGATAATCCTTCAATATAACATCAGCATAAAACCCCTGGGACCAGTCGGTCTCGTGTTATAAACCAAGCCTTCTTTTTCTAACGGAGATAATAGAACAACATTCCACGTTTGCACTTCCACTAACGGGAGAATAAAACAGGGCAAGGTTATAATGCAGTAAAGAAAGGTTCAGGTTACATAATGATCACTCTCAAACAGTGAATTTTGCAGCTCTTCTTTAAAGTAAGACTCAAAAATGCAATTCCTTTTGCAGCAAAACTTCTTGTCTCAAGATCAGACTGAAAAACTGCAGTAAAACTGTACAGTTCAAAGGGTCGCTCTCCAAGGTCAGCTGTTGACGCAGTGTTGAAGGACTGTCTGGTTGCGGCTCCTGTAGGATGATATTAGGTTGATGGCTCAGCATGGCTGCTGTGGCTGTGTGAGTGGATTTATGTGTTCAAGAAGTATATTATTGCATGAATGAGGATGGATTTTGTTGGGATAATGTGCGTGGTATTAGACAGCTGTTTGTTTATTGTTTCATTGTGAAGAAAGGTTATGCAGCAGAAAGTTACAATGATGGGAGGGAAATGAAAAATTCTGTCCCTCTCATATTCATATGATACATAATTGGAAGTGTTTTTGTTTCTTGATTTTGGTAGCCTATATTTTTAGCGATCTTAGTGCATCATCTTAATATTTTTTAGTTCTTGTGTTTTGTGAGGTTGTCCATGTAGGCCTATGTTTTGTTTAAAGCTGAAGCCCAATCTGGGTTTGCATAATTCACTGTTTTTTTTTTTTTTTTGTAATGAATAGCCTGTAAACAATTTTCAGGGATACTTTCTTCTGTTCGATGGCAGCTGCTTCTAAGTATCTTCCGGGCACTGAGTTTGCTGGATGCTTTTGCACTGATGTTACTTATATGCTGAGAAAAGCTCATACATGTATCCAAAGTAATATCTGAAACTTGGGAGGGTCTTTCCAGAGTGAGTGGTTGGCTAAAAAGGGAAACTTGAGGATGTGTTTGAGACTTATGTCTGTTTGAAGTGAAAGAATGTAATGGTTGATCTGGATGAACAGGCGGTCATTCTGTTTTTTATCGATATTTAGCGTCCTTTTAGCGACTACTGAAAGCAGGTTCAGCAGTATTTTTTTTTTTTTTTTTTTTGGGGGGGGAGACAATCTTGGTCATTAAACCAGAGAATCAGTTTTTGTAGTCTCACTCTTCCCCAGACTACCTCACCCAACCTTCAGTTTACAATCCAAGTCGAGCGTCAGTTCAGGGTGCAAACAGAGACCTGGCCCAAGGTTCCCGTGGTTGGTCCGGGAATTCAATCTGGGATCCTTTGGTTGCGGGATGAATGTGCTGCCGATCCAAATATACGCTGGCCTCTATCCCAGTCCCTTCCTCCCATTCCGGATCAGATGTAATCAGTATCAATTTATACCGGTAAGAAGGTAAAAGATTAGTTAAAAGAGCAAAAATCCACAAATTAAACGCTGAAATCGTTGATATTAATGAGCGAAGTGTCACTTGTAATGCTAATTTTGGAACGGTCTGGTATGTTGTTTATTATGAACACATGGCTTGTTTTGATTGTGAATGTCTGGAAGTTTCAGTTGAGAGGCATCTGTTTGGATTATATACACTGATAACAGCTGATCATTATCATTAAGAGGTTGTTACTTCAGATGTCATGACTGCTCTTAACTGTATGGGTTAATGAAGACCTGCAGCAAAAATTGTAAATTCAATTTACCATTTACACTATTTTTATCATAAAACTGGAATTTGGCCATCCTATTACTGATCATAAAACATGATGACAAACCTTATATAACAGCAACAGAATCTGAATTTGAATTCATCTAGCCAGAGAACAGACTGATCGTGACATGATGATTCATCCAATGATGGTAATTGAAACTATAAAGTTGCAAGATGAATGCCAGTCTGAGGACAATCTTTCATAAAGGGGCAAATATTCACCCAACTATATTAAAGTCACCACTGGACTATCAACGTAAAATACATCTTAAGTCTTTAATAACCACCGCAATTAGGAGAGGAGATGCATAAGTGAAAGAAGACAGAAAGAGAGAAGGCACAGAAGGAGGGGGAGGAGTGAGAGTTGTATAAGAATGAAGAGAGAAGGGAAGGTGCTATTGGAAGGAGGAGACGAGAAGATGGAGTGTCTCGAACCGAGGTGAGGGGATATGGAGTGTATTGGAAGAAAGAGGACTGTAAAACGAAAAGGGAATTGGAGTGATAGAATGAAATATAAGGGAGAGGAGATGTGTAGAAGGAAGAGAGGAGGGGGTGTGTCTGGGAAAGAGAGGAGGAGAGAGGGTGAACAGAGAGGAGAGGGGGAGCTATATGAAGATGATTAAGGGAGCAGCTAAGAAGAAGAGGGGAAGAGGAAGTTGATAGGAAGGAGGGGAAAACATAGAAGGAGGAGGGGAAGAGCAGATAGGAAAAAGATGGTGAAGGAGCAAATAGGAAGGAAAAAGGCAAGGAGGTAGATAAGAAAGATAAAGGAGAGGGAGCAGATAGGGGAAGATGGATTTTAGAGGATAAAGGAAGGAGTACATACGAAGGAGAGGGAAGACAAACTAGATGAGAGGCAAAGAGAAAAGGATTAGATACATGAAAGAGAGAAGAAAAAGTAGGTCAGAAGGAGAGGGGAAGTGAGGAGGAAAAAGGGGAAGGTGATGTTTATGAAGGATTCAAGGGGAGAGGACTGAGTGTCAAGGATAAAATTCACTGCGTTGATTCACTGAGAAGAAAAATGTAAAACTCGTCTCTCGTCAGCTGGAATGAAATATACATCTCTTAGTTCATAGTTAAGTGTTAACCTCTTCAGTGAGGAGTTGTAATTTTGAGTTTATTCTTGCTATCACCCAAAGATCTTATTCAGCTAAGCTAAACCCTCTCGTTATGAAGTGGAGGTATTTAGACATATGCATAGCCTTTACTCCACCCTTCACTAATTGGTTTTCCACTATGACAGGTTTTCCTGCTTATAAATAGTACTCATCTGTAATAGCAAGAAACGCAAAATATCCTCATGCAGTAAATGCTAAAAAATGATAGCAGGAGAGGCAGTGATAATGGATAAAAGATGGGAAGGACCGAGACGAAGAGAGACAAGGAGACGAGTATGGAATGGGGTGTGGTCAAGGGGAATGGATGGAAAGGAGGGACATGGGGAAAGGAGAGGAAAATAAGGTAGGAATGAGAAGGAAGAAAGAAGAGAGACAAGAAGAAGAGGATGGTATGTGGTAGTGAAGAAAGATGAAGAAAGAGAGATGGGGAGAGAAGGATGGAATAGGGTTGTGAAAGAGAAGGAAGAGAGATAAGGAGAGGAGGGTGTAATGGGTTAGGGAGGGAGAGGGAAGGAAGGGAGACAGAGAGCGAAATAGAATGAGTTACAGGGGGTGAGGGTTAGAACTGTGTGTGTGTGTGTGTGTGTGTGTGCGCCCCCCCCCCCCACGTCTACTTTATGTGCAACTTTGTGTGAATGTTTCTGTATAGGTGTGTGTGAACTTGTACGTTACTGCTGGAGGGGACACTTTCCTGTGGTTGTACCAATAGAGCCGGGAGGTGGCGCTGCCCGATGATGACATATGATGGTATGTGGCACGTAGAAGGACAGCCGGGCCTAAGGGAACGGACTATTAAGACTGCCTCGAGTCGAACACACACACACACACACACACACACACACACACACACACACACACACACACACACACACACACACACACAGAAAAAAAAAATCTCCCTCACCTCTCCTATTCTCTGGCTTGAAATCTGATAATTACAGGAGAAATACGATTTCAGCCAACATACCAGACAGCTTACGTTTAGATGAGTCTGGCGTCACAGCAACAACAACAGTGACGACGACAACATGTGCATCCATGTGGATGTGTGTGCTTGGGTGTGCCCATATATATATATATATATATATATATATATATATATATATATATATATATATATATGTGTGTGTGTGTGCGGGGGAGGGGTGGGTGAGTGGGTGGGTTGGTGTGGGTGTGGGTGACAGAGGTGGAGGGGGCGGGGAAGAAGTATTTTTGTTTTATAGCATCCTCCTCTGTTTATAGACCTGGTGTTGTATTCATAAACCACCCACACCAACCTTCAGGAAAAACAAGTCACCTTGACAGCTAACTGCCATGGGACACTGTTTCTCATCATATCACTTCAGATTCATTATGATATAACGGTAGCTATAGAATTCCTGACAGCTGTCACAGTGAAGACAAACGCATACACCAGCAATCTTAGGCACTACTCGAGCTAGGCAGAGTTTGTAAATACGTAGCTCCTAGCAACGCAGTGACACAGGAATTGTTACCGGATGAGTCGCTTGCTTGATCATAAAATTGGTCTTCAGCCAGGGGACGTATTTTGTATTCTGTTCTTGCTGCAACTAGACGATTTTATTTATTTGGGATATTCAGTAACGATGAGGGGTAATGGCTCTGACCTGTCCATATCAAAAATAAATTACTAAAGGCTGCTGTATCTAATTAAAAAATATGTATTCTGAAAGTTTTCGTACCCTCAGTTACAACCCAAGACTCATCTGAATGTGAGCCTAGCGACGTCTGGCTAAGTTACCCCCGTCTCCTTTAGCCCGGCGTCCTCTTTTGGGGGTGACAGAGATGGAGGTGAGGGACTTTTGTGTAACCGGGCAACTGAGCCGACCGGTTTTATCAGTGCCATTGCTAGAAGGCGTCCCTCTCAAGGCAGCGAAGATATAATGGAAAAGATGTAACCAGAGTGAACTGGTTAACTCAGGCAGAGGACTTCGTTTTATTCTTGCTGCTGCCAGACGATATCATTCAGTTCAGGCTACAGGTTGAAGGGAAGTATGCTGGGTTTATAGACGAGAAAAAGGAATAGGAATGGGCGAACATGGGAAGGAAAAAAAGAAGTCACAAGCTCTTGGAAAGTCTAGTTGTGGCAAGTGGGTTAACGTTTTCCGTCCTGGAGATATTATAGCCACACGATGAAGGTTTTCATTTTGAATACAGAATAAAGCGAGTTAGGTAAATGTCTCCTTTTAGAAGAATTCACGGCAGTTTGAAAAGAAGACACATTTCCGGCCTGTTATTTTACAATCCGCCAAAAACACAGGGAAGGGATGCTGGAAGTTCCTATGGTCCCAGTAGTCCTGAGTTTGTCCTCTCTACTATGACCTCCAGCCTCATAAATGCAGCCTGTTGCCTGTAGGTAAGTGGATAGTTTTTAGCCCTGTGTTGTTATTAAGGATACCCATATATTTTCATTGGGAAAATGTATACGTTTATATATATTGGAGGCCTGTAGGCAGTAATTGGGAGGTCAGTGCCAAGCATAAGAGGTAGGGCGGGACCGGGAAGAAGTGCTCACACGTTTTATAAACTTCTTTATGCGATTTGTTTTCTAAATGACGTTGGAAATTTCGTAAGACCACTTTCTAGCGGTAGAATCTACACACTACGCCTCAGTATTATCTTGCATGTTAATACCTATATACCTGACAAAAAGAGAATGCCAAGACGTAAGGCCTAAATATATTGCGAGCAAAAAAGAATACGGCAAGGCGTAGAGGGCTAACTGTATCACAGACTTTTTTTGTTGTTGTTATGCAAGGAAGAAGGAACCAAAGGCCAGGAGCCCGCAAATTGTCCCCTCCAAGGAAAAAAAAAAAATACAAGATAACAGAGAGCCACATTCAAGATCCGTTCATTTCGAGATGCCTGGACACATTGTGTTTGAAAAACTGGAGATCATAAGCACTAGGCAGTAGGAAATACAGACAGAGGGGGACAGTTCCAGAAATGACCTGTCAATTACATGGTTGGAAGTAACGGTGAACTCTTGCATTAAAGATTTGGACAGAAAAAGGATGAGAGTTTGTTGCTAGACTGGTGTTACGTGTCTACCGAAGTGGTGGAGGGATGCAAGCAGACAGCTCAGAGGGGCAGTGGCCATTGAAGTACCGAAAAAAAGAGATAAAGATGCAACAGTGCGGCGTAGAGACAGCTTGAAGGAAGCCAGTAAGAGGAGGAGAGTTAATGAGCCGAAAAGAGGCGAATAATACCCGTGTATATAGTCAACAACCGTGCTGCGGTAAAGAAGGGACGGAGTCGGCTTAGCACACCTAATCTCTTGGAAACAGATTTTACGAGAAATGTATTATGTTCTTCCCGTCCCCCATGTAGTGAAGGTGCTAATTAACACTGTACCTGTCCCCAAAGAGGTAGAATGTTTTTTCCAAAGCAACATATATCAGTCCGAAGACAGCAAGAAACAAGTGTAAAATACGTGAGTAAAGTAAAGGAAATAAATACTGTGGCACTTTATTTTTTCATCTCATTTTGACTGGTCATCATGGAAAAAAACTACATTATTCTCCTAGGCTGAATGAAATGTTCTGGCAGTTGTATGAAAAACAAGAAGCAAAAATTACGTCACAATTCTAAATGGTTTATGGAAATTGTTTTTAACTTCTTTACTACGAATTAGTATTTAAATAGGATTATCTGACAATAGTAAGAAGAATAAAATTCATCCTTCTGGAGTTAAGATCTGTCCTTGTCCTTCCAAACCAGTTACACAGTTGGTTTATTGGCTGATCATTGTTTGTGCTGGGAGCCTGAAGAACTTGTCCCTTAAAATGAAAATAATAGGAACAAGTAATATATACAAAAAACAAAACAAAAAACAAAACAAAACTGAAGATCCATCCATGTACGTCTTGAACCGTGGGGAGAATATCAATTTGTACATGAGTGAAGATATATTTTGATTCTTGCTTAAACAGGTTTGAAAATAAGAGGTGGGATGGTGCAGCTATATGGTCGCTGCTTGCCCTCAGTAATGAAGGAGAGGGGGGGGGGGTGAAGTTTCGAAGTAGGAAGTTAGAACCCCAGCAACCAGAATAGTAGTGACGAACGAGGAACAGACTGGTGCAGGAGACATTCCGGTAATCAGTCTCAGCTGATCTTCCACAATACCCACCGGCGAGCCATAAAAACATCGCTGCTAATATCATCATATAAGTCCTGAGGAGGATAACCTACGAATTTATTCCGTATGAACACAGGGCGATCCTACCAACCAATGACGCAGAAAGGTGTGTGGCGCCATCAGCTGCGGGTGAACAGACCATCCGACCTCATGGAAACGGAAAAAAGAAATAATCGTAAAATGTGTATACTCACAAATGCACCCACGCTACTCAGGCATATTTAATTTATCCAGGAAACTGTGCATTCTACCGCATTCGTCTATTATTATAATTTTTCTTAAAGACTCGAAAAAAAAATCATTCACCTTGAGACCTAAAATGTCAGTCAGGTCGGCCTGATGATAATGGATGCGGGTTTTTTCTTATCACAGTGATGTCCATTTTGGGGAGGATTTGCACGTGTGTGTGTGTGTGTGTGTGTGTGTGTGTGTGTGTGTGTGTGTGTGTGTGTGTGTGTGTGTGTGTGTGTGTGTGCGCGCGCGCCATTTACTAGGCTTCACATCCTGTTCCCAAGGCCCAGTAGTACTCCTATATACCATGCACCTTCATATGTCACCATTTTGGCGCTGACACCCACCGTCCTTATTGAGTACATGCTAGACCAGTCTCATACAGGACTGTTGTATTGAAGACATGTTGGCGTATCTTGTGTTAGACAAGTAAAGCCGGCTTTTTATTTATCTACAGTATATTCATTTATTTATTTTTGACACAAATCCTTAAACTTTTTCTCTGCCCCAGTGTGTACAAAGACCAGATAGAGGACTAAGCAAGTAGAGATAATTTTTGAAGTCTTTGAATTCTAGGGCTTCTCTTAACTAAAGAGAATGGTCAAACATTTCCTCAGATGCCTTGATACGCCAAGCACAATGAAAAGGTTAAGAAGTTGTGGCTGCTGTTGCCAACCTCGTCACTACCAGAAAAAAACGTAAGTGACATTGTCATACAAAACTGGTTTATACAGATCCGTCCTCAAGCAAAAGTTTGCTCAGTGGTTGCCAACCTAAGGGGGAGGAGGGGAGGCGATGCCACGGAAGGAAAATAGCGAGTCGTCTGAGCAAGTGTGTGTGTGTCACGATGAACTTTCAGTTACTATTTACTCTTTGTTTTTCGTCTCTGCGGCTACACTGGAAGGATATCATCATTTGTACTGTTATGAGGAGCTGGTTTTTACCCTTCACCCTGACAAAGTCAGAGGAGGGTGTTATACTGGGATCAGTAGATGTCTGTCCGTAGAGCTGGCCGGCAGGGCCGCTGGCCAGGCGTAGAGATTTCGTTTCTGAGCCAGAATTTGGAAAGTTTTCACATCAGAGTCATGAAATTTCACAAAGTTATGTGTCATATAGTGAACTGGTGCCATTTGATGGGTAGAATGTTGTGTCTTAAGTAGCTTTTTTGAAAATAATGAAAAAAAAAAAAAATCCAGAGATTTCAGTGTGTTCAATGTGATCTGCGCAAGGAATCTGAAGGGCCCAATTTATGTGTCCTCAAGACGTTCTCCTTACGCCCTCCTTTAAAAGATTGGAGGGGGAGATCGTGAGGGCCGTTATGCGCTCGGGGAGGTGTGCAGGAATGGTGGGGTTATGAGCTTGGTCAGGTGGATGGTTGCAACATATGGTTCTTAATACAGTATTCCTATACTGGAGAACGTTTTTAATCATACGAGTATGACGGAATAAAAGAGGAGAGGGGTGGCGTGGAGATGTGGGGAAACCGTGAAAGAGAGGCGCGACCCCCCAGAAAGGTTGAGAACTATTGGTTTAACTAATGATACTCTAGGAAGTATTTGCCTTATACTGTATGACCCTGGGATTAAGGCTTTATACACTACTATGTTCTTAAAAGTCAATTATTTCTTTACTGCTGTCTGCAGATGACTTATTCAGTCTGAGAGTTTTTTTTTCCCCTCGAACTTGGGGACCAAACAAAGTTTTTACTGAACCCTTCACTACATAACGACTCCCCTAAAATGAAAAACATCGCCTGGATGTACCAAAAAATGAAACAGTGAGTGCGTTGTTAGATTCAAGGGGTTAATTTCTTTCACTCTAAAACCTCATACCTTCCATTGACATGGATGAAGCGAATACGTATGCTTTTCATAGTCTTCTCACTGAGGAGTCGTACAAAGAACTATGAACCGTCTCATTGGCAGCTGAATAATCTGGCTTAAATGGAAATAAATGCAAAAGTTATTTTGATCATGAAAGGCGTAACGGTGACAGAATTAACACTCTCAGACTCCTATGACCCTCCCTCAGGTAAATAAACTAGCCTGACGTTACCTGGAACAGAATACTAGAGTCATGAGAGAGATAAGTCGTGAGAGCCAAGCGACTCATGGCGTCTATCCCCATCTTCACTCACATACTTGGGTTTGGTTGCAGTAGGTTGTTCAAGTAGGTACGAGATAGGCTAGATTACAGCAAGTTAGGTTAGGATAGATTACGTTAGGTAAGGCGAGATTCTCTAAGGCTATGTTACGTTATAGTAGGTTAGTTTAGTTAAGGGTACGTTAGGTTAGTTTCAGTATGGTAAGGTTAAGATTAGGCTAATGCCGAGGACTTAATAAATACTGCATTTTTTGCCATCCATCCACGGATGACTGTATTCTGTTTAATAGAGACATTGTAACCTGGCAGGATGAGGGTTCATCAACCTCTTCAACACGAGAGGCTACATTTGGTACGGTCACGGCCGACTTGATTAACGAGGATTATGACGTGTGGTTTGATTAGCCTACATTACGTCAGCGAGAGAAAACAAAATTGAGGTTAAAAGTCAGTGTGCAGGGGTTACTGAGTACAGCGAGTTGTTGCAACCCGTCTGGGAGACAGTTCAGCTGTTAGCCTTCAGTCCGATAACGAATTTTTCCCTTTTATTCTTACTACTGAAACACGACTTTCCTTCAAGTTATTGGTGACATCTACTTGTGAAGAGGTTAATTAAGGTTATACTATCATACTCGGTTCGAAAAGTCTTTCGTTTGGTAGCAGCAAAAATTATATAGATAGATAGAGAGATAGATAGATAGATAGATAGGTATAGATAGATAGGTATAGATTCATATAGATAGACATATCGATCGATCGATAGATAGATAGGTATAGATTGATACAGATAGACAGATCGATAGATAGATAGATATAGACATAGATAGATGACATCGTAGTGAAAATAGCCATCTCCATGAATCTTATCCCCATTAAACGAAGTTCTTGCTATAGCCCGTTTCCATAATTTTGTCAAAGCTTCTGTCCTTCTGTAGCTTATTTCACGAAGCATATTAGCAGGAAAAAACAATACTATGGCTCTCCATCCTTTCCATAATACTTCTCCGCAATGAGCACCGTATTCTTGTTAATATGTTGTTACAGCTCAACATTCAAGACAGAGAGATTACAATTTTAAGGCCAAGTGTCTCAGGTCTGACAGGTCAGAAAATGTTCTGCTACTGATAACATATAATCACTACCTGTTTCATGGTCGGGCCGTCGGCTACTAAACCAGCAATCCAATTGGCCTGGGGCAGTAGGCCTGCAGGACCAAAAACAAGATTTGTCAAAGAACGGATGAGCTTCTTAAGCCAACTGCTATCTCGTAGGGCGAATGAAGCCCGTTAGCCTTGGCTGGTAGTCCCCCTAGAAGGAAAACTCTGAATCATACCTGGATAGCCCTTGTCAGGGATCCCACGCCCCTAACCATAGGCATGTGATGGGTACTCCTCTAACTTGGGAGGTTCGGGAGGAGTTTGCATCTCCTTCCTGTAAAACCTGTCTCGTCCTACTTACGAGGTAGAGGGATCAGGGTCACCGTGTGTCGCCAGACGCTGACCCAGCTTTGTCGGGGGCCCCCCTCGGGTGCCAGCTGATGGGGCTTTTTGAGCCCTGTCATGCTGACATCAATTATGAAGGTTGTTGAGTAATGCCTATGGAAACCCAGCAGCCGGATGATGGGGAGGGAGGGGGGGGGGAAACTTCCTAGCCCAAAATTTGTTTTTGATAAGGGTCATGGTGTCACACAGAACACATTAACCCATAGAACCACACACGGGTTTTTTCCTTTGGATGGAGCTCCAAGTTTGGGCTTGGAGTGTTCTAAGCCTTTCGAAGGATGATCGACTGCCTTCGTTGTTATGAGAGTTGGGGTGACTGGGGGTTAGCTCAGCTGCAGTGTCTGAAGTAAGGCGAGATCAGTAACGATGTTTATACTGCTCTGGGCTTTGACCAGGGTGCCCAGCTTAGAGGTGTTCCTGTGGCAGTTGCTGCTCACTTTATCACTTATGCTACAAGGGTTACTGAAGTTGATGAGAGTAAAATGATTGTGAAGCTGAAGCACTCTTTGAGCTTCATCTGTATTATTGCGGAGTATACTTCAAGTGAGATGAGCGATCTTGAAGAGAAGGAGCTGTTCTATGCTAAACTTCACTCACTTGTGGAACAGTGCCTCGCGCAGGGTGCATCCTTTGTCTTGGGTGACTTCAGTGCTGTTACTGGCACTGACAGGGAAAGCTTCGAAGAATGTGTAGGTCCCCATGGCTCTGAAACCAGGAATTCCAGTAGTTCTTACCTTCTGGAGTTAGCAAAGTCTCGTAAGTTGAGAATTTTTGGATCCTGGTTTCAGCAGCCAGATCTTCATCGCTGGACTTAGAATACCAATATTGAAGGGGTTACATAAGAGATTGACCACAGTCTTGTCAGTACTAACTGGAGGGTCTTTCAGGACTGCAAGGTTATTAGGAGTGTAGAGTTCTACTGACCACAGACTTCTTGTTGTACTTAAGGCTACAATTCAAAACTGAGTCAAGCTCAAGATGTTACCAAAAACAGTTTAATATTAAGAAAACCAAGGATAATGAGTGCCTTATGAGTGCTCAGTGGCAGTCTCAAATCGGCCTGAAGTGTTCAGTACTGTCGAGGACCCTGTTGAACGATGGGATAACTTTAAACGTGCTACCCTGGCAGTAGCTGACGAGTGCACTGGGGATATCCCAATAATAAGGAGGGGTTTTGTCTCGCCGGGGACACTGGTCACACTTGAGGAGAGTCGTGCTGCCAGACTGGCTGGAGATTGGGAGCAGCAATGACTTCTGTCTAATGGGCACGAGTTTTGCTGAGAAGGGACAAGAAAGATACGGTATGTCAGGGAAACCGCAGAGGAGGTGAAAGGCTGTTTTCATGCATACGACCTTCTGTTTGCTTACCAAGCCCTGGAGAAGCCCCTTTCCACACCCGCCTTTCAAGACATCAGACGGACAGCTAGTGTCGAGGGTGAGTGAGTATATACCGTAAATAGGGCTCGTCGGGCCGGGCACTTTGAGCAGCTGTATATGGTTGAAATTTCGAGTGGAAAGCTTCTGCCACCTGTATACAACCATTGGCTGCTTCCCCACCAACTGATGATATCGTGCCTTCACTGGAGGAAATCAAGAGGGCAGTGGACAGGTTGAAAAGTGGTAGAGCAGCTGGTGTTTATGGCACTCCAATGGAACTGATTAAAACTGGGGGTGAAGCCATGATCAGTGCATTACATGCAGTCACAGAAGTCATATGGCCGACTGGTATCATTCCTCGTGATTTGGACAATGGATTTGGTCACCCTTTCTGGAAAGGGAAAGGGGACCAGCATGACTGTAGTACACTACCATTGTATTACAGCTTTCAGTGTGCAAGGCAAGGTTCTTGCTCACATTCTGCAGATGCTTATCCGGGACCATTTACTAAAGTTTCAAAGGCCTGAGCGTTCCAGATTCATACCCAAGAAGTTTACAGCTGACCGAATCCTAGCTCTTAAAGCACTCGTGGATCACTGTCTTGAGTACTGGCAAAGTCTGCTTGCAGCCTATGTGGATCTCAAGGTGTTCGAGTGGGTAAATTGGAGGGTACAGTGGGAACCCCTGCATCTGCATGAGATTCCAGCAGGATAAATCAGATTGATTACTGGCCTGTTTTCATACACTGAGAGTGCTGTCAAGTGTGGAGGAGGAACCACCAGACTTCATCCCAGTAAATACTGGAGTTAGACTTGGACGTGTTCTTACTCCCACGCTTTTCAACATGTGCATGGACTGGGTACTTGGCTGGGCTGTGAGTTAGTCATTGTGCAGTATCCGCTGGCGATTGCAGTGTTACTGGCCTTGACTGCTAATGATGCAGTTATCATAGCTGAGTTACTAAAGATACTACTGAATGCCCTCGAGGAAGTTTCCGTGAATGCAAAACCATTGGAATTAAAGGACTCTTGGGCCAAGACCGAGGTCCAGGCATTTGCTGGCTTGTTGGATTAAGCAGTTCAGTCTGTCCAAGCATGTGGTGGGAATGTGGAAGTCTTGGAAGTATTAGCTTATCTTGGTAGTGTGGTTAATAACGACGATAGGTCAGATGATGAGATTTCACTGGACTGACCTATGGGAATTATGAATTCACTCAGCTCGGGCATTTGGTGTTGCCGTTATTTGTGTAGAAGGATGACAATTCGCATCTATACGGCGCTGGTGCTCCGTGTCTTACTCCATGGCTGTGAAACATGGCCATTAAACAGTGACTTGAATCGATGAATTGACTCCTTCGGTTTTAAGTGCCTTCGTAGGATCTTGGGATATGGCTGGAATGACCGGGTACACAATGGGTGATTACTCTGTGAGACTGAGTCAAGGCCTGTTACCCACATAATAATTCAGCACCAACTTTGGTTATATGGGCATGTGGCCCATTTTCCTGAAGTTGACCCTGGCCATAGGGTGGTGTCTGAGAAACTTAACCCGGGATGGAGGAGACTGAACCGGGAAGGTCACGGAGCTCATGACTGGAGCAGGTTGATAGTCATACTGAGAGATTATTAGAGGGGGAAGTGTTGCAGCCTGGAGGGTTGCACGAAGGAACCTTCCGTGGGTGGAGTCAGAGGGTGAGTGAGGCCATGCGCTCCTCGGCGTCCCCCCCCCCCATGATGATGATGATTGAGAAAAAGGGATAATTAACTTCTTATTTCTATGTTCTCCTCAACACAACGGGACTTTTATTTGATCATGCTACCACCATATGATTTTATTCTGCTAAGGGAAGACGGCCACCGTAGTGAAGAGATTAACAAGACAATACTGTACACATAGCTCCCACACACTAGAGTCACCTTAGATCTTTAACAATGAGGTCCTTGAATCCGGTGACGCATATTTCTGTGTGTTCTTGCTACTTTCAGGCGATTTGATTCAGCTTAGGATAGACCCCTCGTTCGGAAGAGGTCGATGAAGGTTGTATCTAATACCCCAAGATCGAAATACCTAAACTGAATGAAATAATCTGGGGTTAGCGAGAAAAAACACAAACGGCGTCACCGAATTGGAGGCATTTCCATTTTCTTTTTCACCACATGCACGAACACACCTACAATCAATTCTAGGTCTTAATAATTTTTTTTTTTCAGCACGAACAAAAAACATGAGGAGGTCACGGGCATTTCTTGCTTTTCATAATAAATCAGATATAATTAAAGACCGCGTATTGATGGTAAGCGAGTTTGCATGTCAGATGTGCCATGCCTAACCCACATAAAGTTGAATCCAGACCACATTATTCCATGCCGACTTCCCTTGATGATAGTTATTAGCAGTGCATGTCGGCCTTGTAAAAGTCTTGTAAGAATAAGAGTAATTGTAGACATATAGACGAACCTGACAGCTACCCAGTTATTACAGCCTGGGCACCGTTAGCACCACACATCACCACACGCTTTTCATCACCACCGTTACCACTACCAAAACAATCACCACCACCTTCAAATCACGTCATCACCACATGCACGATCAACACCACCGTGGCTATGAGTACAGCTGTCACCTATGTAACTTTACCGCCTCCGTCACCACCATTAACATTATTATCACCACCGCCACCACCACACAGCACCACTCATATTATTATCACCACCGCCACCACCACACAGCACCACTCACGTTATCACCACCGCCACCACCACATGCAGTACTACCACTGCTGTCATCAACATCATATAAAATAAGAGTCACCCCGCACTACCACCACCATCGTTATCATCACTACAATCCACTGTCACCAACATCGTCAGATCACTCACAACACCAGCATCACCACCGTCAAGTCTAACAGCTATGATGACAGCCATTTATTGTTGCCAACAACACATCGCCACCATTGTCACCATCACAGTAACTATCACCATCACCACCAACACTACAGTTATCACCATCACATCACTGCAGTTATCACCATGCACAACTACACTTATTACCACTACATCATTACAATTATCACCATCACATCACTCTAAGTCTATAATCATCACCATCACACCAGTACAGTTATCACCATCATACCACTATAGTTATCACCATCTCACCTCTACACCTGACACAACCAACCCAGCCTCAACACCATTCTCCACCACCAGCACTACAAATCCTACCGAACCCCGTAACAATTTACCGTTCACAGTAAGCGAGTCCATATGAAAATGATATGTAGCAACCCAAACAGGTGCTTGTGAGAGCGATTATTTCATCAGACAGACAGTTCTGGAAAACCATATTATTACAGAATGTTAGGCGTGGTTAGAGGAGGCTTATGATGTGGCAATTCAGTGGTAAAATTGGGTATTGTACCATCGTGTTAGTATTTTTTTAGTCTTCGCTCTCTTGGATACACCTGTGTACATTATTCAAGATGCATCCAGGCTTTTATGAAGCCGGGCTTTTCTTTTTATTACTTTTTTCTTCAAATGACCGTCATCCTAATAATTTGTTCGATACTGTTTTCAGTTCTTTGACTACCGGAATCTTCCAAAGCTGAAGTAAATGGCACTGTGGTAGCTTGTGTAATTTAAGGAGACTTTAGAATACGATAGGATCAGACAACTTATCTTACAAGCGCATTTATTAAAGTCCAACTAGGTGTATCGGCACCACTCCTGTGCTTTACCTAAATTAATGTAATTTCAGGCAAGCCCTCTCATCCTCTCGGGACAGAACTCTGTCAGAAGCCAGTGTTATCAGGTGCACTGTGCACTTTGACTGTGGGTGTAATAGATTTCTATTTCAGATTATCTAACTTTGTAGGCTGGGATAGAAGTTGGATGATGAACACTGTCTTATGCACTGTGTCCAACATTATGAAACTGTTTGCTCGGAATATGGTCCGATAAGTTTGTTTTTATTGCCCTCTTAATGTGGACATTTAAATTGTTTAAGAAATGTTGTTAATCCTGTCTCGGTGTGATTACTTAACCCTACGGCCTCGCAGAGACGAAGCAAGACAGCAAATCAGCCCTGGATTTTCGCGTTTTTAGTGGTCTTGTCACTGGTCATACTTATTATTTTTCCCCCTATACTTGCCTTCACCACCAGCCCTTCTTTCAGTGACATGACAGTCGATAACTTTTTTTTTTTTTTTTTTTTTCAGATAATGGGAAATGTAACAAGAACAATAATAATATTAAATGCGATACTGCAACACATGATACATAATGATCATGTAAGCAATTATACATAAAAACAGATGACCCAAATAAATAAAAAAAGATCGGAACTACATATGTACTGTAGTACAGACACAGCATCCGTTCAGCAAAGCAAAGAACTTTCTCATATTAGATGGCTTTTTGTTCTAAAAGGTTAATATGTTCACTCTACTGTGTTCATATTTTTCTGGAACAGTTCTCTCTTTTCTGCATTTTTTTTTGCAAATGCAGTTGCATACAGATTCATTAATGCATCCGTTTCCTTTGACTTTAGCCTGAATGCGCTTGCATGATTCTGAAAAATGCTGCTATAATGACTTTTGATGTATTTCAGTGTAATAAAAAAAATTGCAGGCTACTTGTGTACCCTAGAGGTCAGGAGGAACTTGTAGCCAGGGCCCATAATATAATAAGCATTAGTCAGTTAGCTGTTCATCTAACAGGAACAGATTGCATAAATTCTACAGGAAGAACATAGTTTATTTTCCACTTCCACTTCACCCTCAAGTATTTGGTCAGCTGTTACTAACTATCTTGATGATGTATTGCTCTGTTTGTTTTAAGTTAACTGTCCTGATTCTGTATTTCACGCTTTGTTTTTATCTCCGTGCAGTCAGGCTACATGCTATAAGTTCTCAGCTGTTGCCGGGCTGCCACATTAAGCAAATATTTTCTGAGATCCTAAAGGACTGAGTTGTGTTAGCCAGTGGTTCGTCCCTGTCCGAAATATCAGAGGTCCAGTAGCAATACATCGTTGCAAAGAGACGTCGACAATGGCATGACACTGTAGACACCTTTTACCTCTAAGCCAGCATCTTCTCTCTTTGAGCCATCTCGTTATGCATCTGAGTAGCAAGATTTTAACACTGTAGAGAGTTCTTGGCACGTCATGTGTTGCGTGACTGCCGCTCCCACTTCCCAAAACCTCTTCACATTATTATTATAGCACAGTTAAAGCGAAGGCAAGAAATTATTCAAAGTGACTGGAGAGTGATAAAAAGATTGGATTTATGAGGAATATGTGATGTGTGGATCAACCATTTGCGATGAGAGGTAATGGAAAAGCTGGTGAGAAGGACTATAGGGTATTAATTGTGTATTAAAAAAGAAGAAGTCTAGGGTAAAGAAAACACAGTAAGGCTATAGACAGGCGTATCTCTGCATGGTGTGTATAAAAAACTACTGACTGCCGTTAAGAGATTTTATGATGGTACTGAAGCAAATGTAGGGGTTGGTGGGTACCTAGGTGGTTCAACATCAGTGTTGGTGTCAAACAAGGATGTCTGAAGTCCATATAGTTGTTTATTATATACTGAGGGTGTAAGTCTATCTATCTGTCTGTCTGTAAAGAGATAGACAGATAGATAGATAGATAGATATATAGACAGATAAATAGATCCACCATGTATGTTGGGTTATGAGAGAGAAAAATCTCGAGTACTGAAGAATGGGATGAGCATGATAATGAATGGTGAAGGGTAAAGTGTCTCATACTTATTCTGACGCAGATAATGCTGTCATGCTTGTAATTAGTGAGCAGTAGTTATGCACATTTGTGCACAGTGCTGTTAATGCCTGTAAACATGGTGCATTGAAAGTAAATCTGGATAACAGGAAAGTGATAAATTTGAAAGAAAAGATGATTCATTGTGATGTACTGGTGAATGGAGAGAGATTTGAAGTGGTGAGGCAGTTTAAGTACCTTACTGCAGTAATAGAGAGGAGAGGTTAATGTGCAAAGAAACTGGAAGCTAGAGTTGCACACGGAAGGAAATGGCTGGTGACATGAAGGCCTTGAAACCAGAAAGAGGTTTGAGTGTGGCAGTTACGAGAGGATGTCCTTAGGTGTTAGCCTGCTCAGATGAACTTCAGGGTGTGGGACTGATGTGGGGTGAGAACAAAAAGTCAGGATTAAGAACATTAGAGATGAGGTTATTGAGGAATGTAGATGGAGTGCTGCTAGTGGACAAGGTAATGAATAATGAGATTCGTGAATGATGTGGTGCAAGGAAATCTCTTGACAAGAGGGATGAAGGGATTGTGCGTAGATGATTAGTCATATGGAGAGTATGGACACAAATAGGATGATGAAAAGGTTACATGACAATCAGGTTAAATGTGAGAGGATCCACGGGCGGCATAGAAGGTGAATAGATATGGTAAATGCATGTGTGAGAAAGCGCCGTGAGAAGGTAGATGAGGCCAGGGAACTAGGTGTGGATATATTTAGTAGGATGAATTATGTACGGAGGAGCATTTGACCCCCCTTTTAAACTTCATATTTGTTCAGCTGACTTAGATTGATAGAGAATATGACGTGTGTCTCTAAAGAAAAATACAAAGAAATAGTGTGTGGATAGTTTTGCCGATGATGAGTCAGGATTCCGTGCGCTTGAATGGTGAGTGAATGAATGTGCAGCCTGTATCACGAGCAGGTTATTGATAATTTTCCATCTGTCGTGATTTTTTTTTCCTTTCCTTCTTGACATTATCTTAGACCATCTTCAGAGGGAAAAATAGACCCGAATGATGACGATGATAATGACGACGATGATGATGATGATGATGACAAAAATTAAACTCGTGAACAAACAAAGTCTTCTAAAAGCAATATATATATATATATATATATATATATATATATATATATATATATATATCTATCTATCTATCTATCTATCTATCTATATCTATATCTATATCTATATCTATCTATCTATCTATCTATCTATCTATCTATCTATCTATATATGTGTGTGTGTGTGTGTGTGTGTGCTATTGTTTTAAGAGAAAAACTTTTTTTTCCTATGAGAGAGAGAGAGAGAGAGAGAGAGAGAGAGAGAGAGAGAGAGAATGTGGGTTGGAGGTACAGGCTTATATAGTATGGTCTTCCAGGAACTGACTGAGGTAGACGACTCCTACGGCCATGGTTATGTAAGTCTCTTTGGTCCTTTTCCAAGAACTCACTCTCTCTCTCTCTCTCTCTCTCTCTCTCTCTCTCTCTCTCTCTCTCTCTCTCTCTCTCTCTCAGAACACGATTAACTAATGTAATCTTGAAAAAAATGCTCATCATTATCATAGAAAACTGCACAACTTAAATCTGGTGACATTATACAGTAAGTACATACAGAAGAATAAGGCATTTTCTTATATTGATATCTGCCACAGACCTTTTATATCTTAGTTAAATTGTGGGGAAGCATCATCAGCAAAATGGAAGTGACTAACCCCTATGTTTCTGAGGGCACAGTTGATTACTTTATATAGAGTTATTTAGGCTAAATCCACAGCATATCATTCAACTGGGGGAATTTCTATAATTTCGGAAGTTATTCGAAATAGTCTTCAGCTCTTTGACCACTCATTTGTCCCTCAGCAAAACAAAATCGTCTTGAGGTAAAATAAGATAGATAACTAGGCCTAACTGCGTTCTTCGAGGAGAAAGAGATGGCTTTCGCCTAGTTTTAATATCATGTCGTTTTTCATATTTCATGTAATTTTGGAGATGTTCCTTTTACCAGTTATTTTAGCCTCATGTTTGACCGTATAATTTTAAATTGGTCAGGTCATGCTGCCCTTATTTTTTGTCTCGATTTCATGCTTGGTTTTTGTTTAATTGTGGCAAACACTTCAACCCTTCGGAATTAACCGATTTCGACCAAACTTGGACATAATGACCAGCCTATGACCTAGTTGTGTCCGCAAGGTTTTGGTTGCTAGGCAGCAACTCGTTGCCTAGCAACGGTCTGTCGTTATCAAGATCATCGTAAAACTTCACGGTAATAAGGGGCTACTTTAGAGTGTTTATAACCCCTTCAGGCTTACGTATCTTCCAAAATGAATAAAACCGACCACCATTTCCTTGAAGAAAAAATAAATGGTGACATGGCACTGATTTTTTCTCAATTTATTTGGTAGGTAGACGCGCCCACCATCCGCGCAATGTAGTGACAACCTTCTCTACTGAGTGAAGGGCAAATTATTTCCTCTGCTTCAGGAAAATATTTGCCTCGTTTGGTGGTAATCGTATGACCACTGAATGAACGCTTTGTGGGTTAAGTCACTGCACCTGGTATGGCTAATAAGGCTGTATTGCAAGAAATTGGTGGGGTCTCTTGCACACTTTATGCCACTTAAGGAAATGTGACTGATATATCTGGTCTTAAATACTTGGATTAAGTAGCCTATCCCCGGATCCCCACATTTCTGATTTTAGGGGCAGTTCGGATTTAAATGACGAATGGATATATTTCTTCATATTGTCAAGGTAATTGAACACCCGCATTGTAACTACCATAGTCAAAGCCACATATTCAGTGTCATATACTTTTTTTTTTTTTTTTATGCTAAGAAGAAGGAACCAAAGGCCATGAGCCCGCAATAACAGTTCCCTCCAAGAGAAAAACAAAATACAAGAGAGAGCCAAATTCAAGATCCATTCATTTCGAGATGCCTGGACACACTGCGTTTGAAAGACTGGAGATCATAGGCAACAAGAAATACAGACGGAGGGAGACAGTTCCAGAGTTGACCCGTTGCATAAATGAAGGACTGGGAGTAACGGTTAACTCTTGCATTAGAGAGTTGGACAGAAAAGGGATGAGAGTTTGCTGCTAGACGGGTGCTACGCGCCCGTCGTAGAGGTGGAGGAATACAAGCAGACAGTTAAGAGGAGCAGTGACCATTAAAGTAGCGATAGAAAAGAGATAAAGATGCAACAGTGCGGCGAAGAGACAGAGGTTGAAGGGAGTCTGTAAGAGGAGGAGCGTTAATGAGACGAAAAGCCTTTGACTCCACCCTATTGAGAATAGCTGTATGTGGAGAGCCTCCCCACACATGAGAGTTGTACTCCACACAGGGGAGTGGCTCAGGGGCGAGTGGCCGGTTCCCTTGCCTTAAATGTCCGGTCTGAGTGACGTAGCCCCGGGCCTCTGCGTTTCTTCTCGAGAGATTAGATGCAGCAAGGACTGATTTTTTTTTTTTTTAAATACAATATTGTTTCATGTTTTTTGAGTACCGTCTGGTACATAATTTTTGGAGCCTTTTGTTTGGAGGGGGGATGGGGCAAGGAATTTGTCAAGGCTGCCTCTTTGATTATTGAGTTATCTTTTTTCCCACCATTATTACAAGCAATTTCCCAGAAGCTTAAAAAATCGTTTGGTGTTGTTAAGAAAAATTATGTAAAATTTCAAGTTATTATGGAGTTCCTCAGGATTGTTTATAACCCCTTCAGTCTGTGTACGTATCTTTGAAAATAAATAAAATCGACCAACATTTAGTTCAGGACAAAAAAAATCATGTGATGACACCGATTTTTTTTCTTAGTTTAATTACTAATGTATGAGGTAGGTAGGGGCGTCCATCATTCACTCCCTAGATCTAGTACCGACTTTCACCCAATTCTGTATTGGGTGCGAGCCAAATGGTTTCCTGTGCTTCAGGAAAACATTGGTTAGTTTGGTGGAAATCACAGGACCACTGAATTAACGCTCACGGGGTTAAGTCACTGCACCTGATGTGACTAATAAGAGCTGAAGTTCAGGGAATGAATGGGGTTCATCTCTCACTTTATGCAACTGAGGACAGTGTGACTGGTCTGCCTAGTTTTAAATACCTGGATTGAGTAGCCTAGCACCGGACCCCTACCGTTCTCATTGTAAGGGCAGTCCAGGATTTATTGATGAAAGGATATATTTCTTTATATTATCAAGGTAACTGAACACCCTCGTTTAAACTACCTTAGTCAAAGCCACATATTCAGTGTCTTATACTTCATATTTGTCACCACCGACATTTCTAGACAGTATACCAGAGACTACTAACAGGAGAGGTTAGGTATTGCCTTCACTAACACATTCACTACGAAGAGGTATATTGTAAGACAAGAATACTAGTGGAGCAGTGGCAAGAAAAATTGTCGTGGCACTGATAGGATTTCAAGATGATCGTAACTGCTTGGGCTGTATGAAAGGTCTTCTGAAAATGAAAACAATTAAATCTATTAGGCAGCACATCGCAAAGAAAGGTTAACCCGTTCAGTACGTTGATATAATTGTTCTATTTTTGCTACCTGCAGACAATTATGTTACACCTTTCAGATATATCTTGTATTAAACGTTTTTGCGAAGGCTGAATCTAATTTTTTCCAGCTTGAAAAATCCGTCCCAAGCTGAATGAAATTGTCTGGCGATGAGTAAGGCAAGAGAGAGAGAGAGAGAGAGAGAGAGAGAGAGAGAGAGTTTCTGGAAAAGTATAAAAAAATTTGCATAAACATGGTGCAAAAAACTCTGTGTACCTGTTAGTTCCAAGAAGACCAAATGTATCTATAGCATCATGTAACTCTAATCTTCCTTCTCCGTCTGTCTGTCTGTCTGTCTGTCTGTCTGTCTGTCTCTCTCAGATTATTGAACCTAATCAGTCCTATAAGAAGTTATATTACACCCTTAATTATTTCCAGGCAATTTCATTCAGGTTGGGAAAGACTTATGAAACTGGGGAATATGAGATTCAGTCTTCGCTAACTCGCTCAGTACACGATATATTTGCCAGGTGGAACGAAATCGTCAGGAGGGAACAAGAATAAAGCAATAATTTATAGTAACAAACTGACGGGATTGTTCTTTCTGACGTGCCGCGTAATAAATTTAATTCCTTTACTTATTTTCAGCTTCAGGTGAACCGTACAGACAGCCGGAGCAGTTAAGGTAATCATTAAACCATATCTGTATAATAAGTATTTTTTTTTCCTACTTCTCAGCTGGTACTCTTTTCTTACAATTTACCTTTACGTACTGAATGCGTGAATGAATGCAGTACCTAACCTCTTCTGTTCGTAGAGCCTCAGCAATACCGATCAAAACTGTCTGTGGTGACAAACATAAAATATAAGACACTGAATTTGTGGCTTTGGTAAAGGTAGTTAAAACGTGGGTGCTCAGTTACCTTGATATATAAAGAAATATATCCTTTCATCAATAAATCCTGGACTGACTTTAAATCAGAAATAAAGGGGTCCGGGGCTGGGCCTCTCAATCCAGGTATTTAATACCAAGCACACCCCAGTCTCATTGCTCTGAGTGACATAAAGTGAGCATTGAATCTCCACATTACATGAACTACGACCCTTATTAGCCACATCAGGTGAAGTGACTTAGCCGACCAAACATTCATTCATTGGTCATATGATTAACGCCAAAATGAGCAAATGTTTTCCTGAAGCACAGGATTCCATTTGCCTCTTACTTAGTAAAGAATCATTAAAAGGTTGCCACTAGATCAGCAAGAGTGCTTGTGAGAGAGGGAAAACGTGAGAATGTATCTTATCTTTCTCAAGATACCACAAAATGATTTTGTTTTGCTGAGTGACGTTCTAGTGGTCAGAGAGTTGAAGACTATCTCGAATAACCTGCGAAATAATAGAAATTCCCACAGTCGAATAATATGGCGTTGATTAGCCTGAAATAATTCTACATACAATATTCAGCTGTGCCCACTGAAGCGTAAGGGATAACCTTTTATTTTTTTTAAATTCTGCTAATGATGCTTCTCCACACTTTTCACACGATACACAGGGTCAGTGTCAGGGAGAGAGAGAGAGAGAGAGAGAGAGAGAGAGAGAGAGAGAGAGAGAGAGAGAGAGATTAGACTTATACAATCTGCTGTTCCAGGAAGAGAGAGAGAGA